>NC_082727.1:53256364-53568447 GCF_030144855.1 Hypanus sabinus
ACTGCATAGAAAATAACCTGTGTAATCTACACTTTCATAGGGAAAACTAAGTTTACCAGAGGCACAGTACCGTTAGACCCATTCACCAGTAAGGCCTTCTAGCTGTCAGTTGACAATATATAAACGGGCAAGCCAAAAGTCAGACAGTATGCTATCAGCCACTTCAACCATTATAAAAATATTGCCGTTTCAAAAGAAATTAAACTTCTAGCACTACAACTGATTTTGAAGAGCAATCAAATACATGTTGGGTTGGCAGCCAAGTATCAGCACCTGTCTCCCTGTTGAAGACGCAGTGTGAAGTGTGGTGTCACAGTTGAAGGTTGTAGTGCGTTAAATCAGCGTAACCTAATACTGTGGATGCGTCTCTTGTTGCAGCTGCTGACGGGGACTATTGGCGACTCTTAAATCCAGGCGAATACAAGGTCACGGCCAAGGCTGAAGGTTACTCGAGTGCAACCCGAAGCTGTGAGGTGGGATATGACATGGGAGCAACGCCGTGTCACTTTGTTTTGGCCCGGACAAACCTGTCAAGAATTAAAGAGATAATGGAGAAATTTGGAAAGCAGCCAATTAATCTGTCACTTAAACGATTAAGACGAGTTCGGCACAGACGTCGCCAGTTGTAGGAACACCTCCCATGGAAATCCTGACCAATACAGACTTCTCTATATTGTTACATTGCGAGATGTTTTATACAAAATAATGCATTCTTTTAAAGTACAAGATGCAATCGATATTTGTATTACCTGTGACTGCAGCATTCATAGAACATATGCAACTTTTACATTATTCAGCACTTTCCAGCATGATATACCACACAAGACCACACTTACATAGGACATTTGAACTATTATTGTTTGGAAACACTAGCCCCCTCTAACAGAGACTATATTGGTTTAATTCATATATCACAGAAGTTTATCCCTTTAGCTTTTCTCCATATAAAGTCATTGAAAAGTACAGCCCCTTGGCTCATCTAGTCTGTGCCAAGTCACTTAAACTCTTTACTCCCATTGACCTGCACCAGGACCATAGCCCTCCATACCCTTCCCATCCATGTACCTATCCAAACGTATCTTACATGTTGAAATCCAGCTTGCTGCACCACTTGCGCTGACACTTGTTCCACACTCTCATCACCCTCTGAGTGAAAAAGTTTCTCCTCTTATTACCCTTGAGCATTTCACCTTTCACCCTTAATCCATGACCTCTTGTAGTAGTCCCACCCAACTTCAGTGGAAAAAGCCTGCTTACATTTACCTTATCTATACCCCTCTAATCTTCTCTCAATCTTCTACGCATCAAGGAATAAAATTCTAATCTATCCAGTTTTTCCTTATAAGTCAGGAACTACAGACACAGCAAAAAAACTTGTAAATTTTCTCTGTACTCTTTCAACCTTATTGACATTTTTTCCTGTAGATAGGTAACCAGAACTGTACACAATACTCCAAATTAGGCCTCACCAATGTATCAATATGTTGAAAGAGTTTAGTTTATTACAGAGTTATGAGCTGTACTATAAATAAATAGGAATAAACATAATAGACTTGCGAGGAAAGACCAGCTGACTCTGCAAGCCTATTACATTTGATGGCATAGTCATCATGGCTGAATATGTTCTCTGTGCCCTAACTCTGCCAAGGTCATGCCAGAACCCACATAACATAATCAAAACAAAAGTAGACACAGTAAAATAAAATTACTTTCCAGCTCACTCAGTTGATGAAACTAAGCCGGGGTTTAGCATGTACCAAATACTATCTGCATGGATACTTACTTGGTATATAGTTTTGATTGTTCCATTTAATATCAGAGAATGTATACAATATACAAGAAGACCATCAAACACCCAGTGTGCTGGGGAAAAAAAAACAAATCATGCAAACAATAAAAGTAAGCAGGTATGTAAAATTCACAAAAGTGAGACCACAAACGTGAAGCCAGTCATCACTGCAGCCAGTTCCAGAGCCTGTCAATTGCAGGCTACATCTTTAGTTCTGTTTGATTTGCTTGATTTTGCATTTATCTAAATTGAACACCATTTGGCAATCTGTAAGCCAGTCCTTGAGCACATCGCGATCTTTGAGATTTCATTGCTCTTTACTACATGATTCACTCTTGCTCAGATTTTGGAGTATCCACATATATACTTTCCATACTGTGCCCAGACCATTAATCAAAAGAACACCATGTAACAGGTTTAATACCAACCCTGGCTCTGCCACTAACAACATATCTGTGGACTGAACTGAATTTGTTCAGTAGAAACCTTTGGCTGCAGCGCTGGAGCCAATTCCTAATTTGGTGCAAATAGTTTTACTAATGTAGTCATGTGAAGCAGCTTAGGGAAGGCCAAGTATACTTAAGACAGAAAATGATAGATTTTTGATTAGTCAGGGCATGAAGGATTATGGTGAGAAGGCAGGAAACTGGGGCTGAGAAGAAAACAGATTGGCCATGATGAAAACCATAAAATATAGGAGCCGAATCAGGCTATTTAGCCCATCGAGTCTGCTCTGCCATTTCATCATGGCTGATCCATTTCTCTCTCAGCCCCAATCTCCTGCCTTCTCCCCGTTATCCCTTCATGCCCTGACCAATCAAGCATCTATCAACCTCTGCCTTAAATATACCCTAAGACTTAGTTTCCACAGCTGCCTGTGGCAACAAATTCCATAGACTCACCACTCTCTGGTGAAAGAAATTCCTCCCCATTCTAAATGATCGTCCTCTATTCTGTGGCTGTGTCCTCTTGTCTTAGACTCCCCCGCCATAGGAAGCATTCTCTCCGCATCTACTCTGTCGAGGCCTTTCAATGTGATTTCCCCTCCCCTCCCATTCTCATCACTTCCAGCAAGTAAAGGCCCAGAGCCATCAAACACTCCTCATACGATAAGCCTTCCAATCCTGGATATCGTCTGGTTCTTGACTATTTTTTGCAAAGATGCCTCCATGCAAGCCTAAGCTCAAGCGCAGGGAATGGTTAAGCAATCAAACATTTAAACAAAATGAGGAAAAATATCATGTATTAAACATTTAGGTCTGCCCAACAAACTTACCGACAAATTACCAGATTTTTTTTTTTGGTGTGATGCTTTTCTGTAGGAGCTGCAACATTATAGAATTATTCACTGAAATTGTTAAAGTCCTGTGAACACTTCAGTTATATATTTTGGTAATAATATCAAAGTACTCTTATACAAATATATTTTGTTTAGTTCTGGCTGCAGATATCAGCGATCTAGACCTGTTTCATTGCCATACGTTCTCAGGTCACATAGCAGAACTCCATTTCACTGGAGAAATTTCACACGTTCTTCAAATTGCTGCCAACAATGCAATTAGAAATCTGTTTTGATCCATCATTCTCGTAATAAATTCTGAAAGAGTACAGAGAATTGCAGTAAATGCCCAAATAAAGGAAGCATTCATTTTCTGTAAACATAATTCTTCAGGACCTAATTGACCAGCCGACCTACAGCTGCTCACAAATTGCAATATAAATTCTATCTCAGATGCCCTAACACTAAATTGTGATGATCTGTGTAATATGTGAAAAGCCAGCAGCAAATACATAAACAATATATGGTTTGCAAAATATGAAGTATGCAATAATTTAAAGAGTTATGTACCACATTATTTTAATCTATCTAATCATCGTCTTTATTGGTTCTGACAACATGCCAAATTCCAAGCTCTAATTGCTTTCAGCCAAAAGCAATTGGGCAGACAAATATGTCTCTAGTCAGCATTTCTAGTTGTACCAACTCTGTGCATGAAGTCAATTGAAGCATTGGATGGGGGACGTGAAGAACCAAGTGGTGCCCATTGGTGCTCCAACCATTGAAACCGAACGGAAAAAATTCTCGCTTTTCAAAATAGAGACTATTATCACCGAATGAATCTGTGCTGCAATAAATGTCAGAAAATTGGAACAATGGAGTACGTCATGAAATAATCACAGAGGTTAAGTTTAACTTTTAGTTTGAACCACAGAAAAGCTTTTAGACCATAAGTTGATAAGATATAGGAGCAAAATTAGGCCATTTGGTCTGTCAAGTCTGCTCCACCCTTTCATCATGGCTGATCCATTTTCTCTCTCGGACCCAATTTTATGCCTTCTCCTTATAATCCTTCATGCCCTGACTAATCAGGAATCTATCAACTTCTGCCTTAAATATACCCAGTGACATGGCCTCAACAGCAGCCCATGACAGCAAATTCCACAGATTCACCATTCTTGAGCTCAAGACGTGCCTCTATTTTGAGACTGTGTCCTCTGGTGTAAGCTTCCTTTTCACAGGAAACATCCTCTCCACATCTACTCTATCGAGGCCTATCAATATTCAATAGGTTTTGATGAGGTCACCCCTCATTCTTCTGAATTTCAGTGAACAAAGCCCGGGGCCGTCAACCACTTTTCATTAAAAAGCTTTTGACTGACTGATGCATCCACTGTGCTCATGCTGAAATAATCTCCGTGGAGAATAATTGTTGTGCATTTATTTCTTATTCGGTTTCATCAGTGTACTGACAAGTGTTTTGGGACTGGAATCCCCTTTTAACTGACCTAACACAGACAGCGAGCTCTGTTAATGCTGAGACTCACCTGATGCAAGGCTATTCATTATTGAGTCGCATACCCACTTCCTGTACCTCACCATTGCTGGATTCCAGCACAGATGTTCCACCCTTTTCTATCAGGCACTGAATGATCCAGCAGGCTGTCCTTATAACGAGAGTGCTTAAAAGTGATTGAGTATTATTTAGTTTTAATTAATGTTCTTCTAAAGAGCAGGGTATTATATTCCAAGCCCCACAGGCAGTACCTCCACCCTGATTCCAATCGCCATATGATTCAAATTTCCTTCAGGCCCAGTCACTCATTGACTTAGGATGTGAACCAACAATTGTTCAGTGCACTGATCTGATAACTCTCAGTGTGTGGGCAACGTTACCTTTGCTACACTTAAAGTATTCAAATTGTTCTGTGCACCAAAAGTCGCCCATGTTGAGAAGGAATGAAATTAAATTTAAGCTAAGAAATTCTGAAGTAAACTGGTGAACTGGTTGTGTCTCAAGCCCAAATGGAAGTTATTTCGTCTCTATCAATCATATCAATTATGCTGCCAGTTTGGTTTGAAATTAGAAAACACTTTCTGATTACTAAATGAAATATTTGGAACATTTTATTTCCTTGATGATCTAGTTTTATTTTACACGTGCTATTTTGAGAAGAGTAGCTGTTTTTAAAATGTAATTCTTCCACCAATGTTCTCCCTCCAATCTAATACTTCTAAATCTACTTGTCCCCTTTCCACTCTCTTTTCCTTAACCGGAAATTCTTTCCACTGTCGCTTCAATCTTTAATTACACGTCACTCTGTAACAGGAGGTCACTCTGAAAACATGGATTCACAGCTCTCTTTGCCCTTTACCAGCTTGTACGCAAGTGCATCTACTCTGGTATCCTACCCTATGATTTCTTTGGTTTCCATCCTTTGCACTTCATTATTGGTTATAAAGTTATTTTTCTCTTCCCCTCTCTTTTCATAATGATATCTGCCACCCAGCAGCTCGAGGGGACCTGTCTATTTGTTTATTTTCTGCATACACCCTGAGGCTAAAGGTACACTGCTTTTGGTGGGATGGAGAAGGAAAAACAGTTCTTGTGCAGAAGCTGGAGCCAAAACCTTGCATTTTAGGAAGAGGTGGTGAGGAAATGGAACTGTAGCAGCAGCTGGAAGAAATTATTTTGAGAAAATATGAAAAGGTAGCATTGTTTTTGTTCAAATTTACTTAAGGCAAAAATATAAAAATAACCATAATAATTAGTTAGAAGCAGAAAAATGTCAGGCACTGGTTAACACAAATAAAAAGTTTTGCAATGATTTTCAGGGTAAATTTTCAATGGATCACAGAATAATATTTGAGTAATGATTTTATCGGTAAATTCGATTTTAAGTATTCAAACTAAAATGCAAACCAAGTTTGCTTTAGATCTCACAAGTGGAAGAATGGACAGTGAGTGGAGGTTATGATCCACTGAAAGACATTTCCATGCTAGTTGTAATCTTAAGATGGCGTTACTTCCCTTTACTGAAATGCTACATTAAAGTCATTTTTATTTAAGCCTTTGTCATAACTCTGATTAAAAAGTTTGGTGTAGATGCAAGCTTAAAGCTGATAGTAAACCTTGGAGTTTATGTGTACATGAAAAGTTAGCAGCATTTTCCAAATCACCTTGATTATTTTAGTTGTTTACAAACAATGTTTTATTCTGGCTTGGCAAGTAAGCAGAGTGTAATTTAAACATTTTTATTGATGTGGCTGAGGTTCTAAATGGTACCTTTCGTATTCCTGCATAATTATTATATAATTTTATATGTTCAGTGTGCACTTGGATTTATGGTTGAAATTATAACCTGGATGCCTATAACATTTTTATTCTAAGCCTACTAGAATGATTATAACTTGTGCATTCAACATTAATTTGTCACTTTGTGTTAATTTGTTAAACTGAAGCCACCTGAACTCAAAGTGTTCCTGCACTTTAATAAAGCTTTATAACATTTACATTGGACAGTTCTTGCTGCATTGATTCAATGATGTTGTCATTGAGCTGACTGAAAGCAGTCTTGACATTTTCTTCCATTCTCCCGTCACTTGATTGATCCAACTGGATGTCAGCAAAAGGTGCTTGCAACATTTTATATATAACCTTTCCATCTGTGCGAGAAAAATTTCAAGCTCAGAGTGAAGATAGTAATCCTTCTTAAAAAGGTGTCCTTGAAGAGTATATTAGGCATACAGGGTCTCAGCCTGAAGCAGCACCTGTTTATTCCCCTCTGTAGATGCCGCCTGACTTGCTGAACTCCTCAAGCATTCTGTGTGTTGCTCAAGATTTCCAACATCTGCAGAATCTTTTGAGTTTATGTCAGTTTGTTCTTTTTTTAAAAAAGAAATTGTCACCAAACAGTATCAGTCCATGTACAGTACCTATTCAATCAGGAACCATTTGTTCCACCTCAGATATAAATGGCATAACAGGTTAGTAAAGCAAAATGTGTCCAAATAAAATTGGTTATATTATGAATTCTATCTTCTACAACTTCTTTGTAATAAAAACTATATGGAAATATTTATATGCATTTCAAATATAATAAGCCTACTCTGTCAATTGAATTACTTAATGGTGATGCACAAAATATGAATTATTTTTAGAAGTTGAAGTCTTTATTAACTAATTCATTTTCAGAATAAATTTTAAAGTGCATACAAAATGTGTATAATCTTTATGGTTTTTGTCAATGTAAGTATTGTCCAATGAGTTATGGTATAATGGCGTGGTAATTTAGTATACTGGATTATTAATTTACAGGACATTAGATTAAGACCCACCATCACAATTTAACTGTCAAACTGACTTATTAAAAACAATCCGTTCTCTCGTGTTCTCTAAAGAAAATCATCTGTCATTTTCAGAGATTGGCCGAGTATGTGCACGTTTTCGCTGTTTAAGATCTCAGTAGGTGGAATTTAATGCAGGCAAGTGTAAGGTGTTACGGTGAGAAGGTAGGTGCATGGGGTTGAGTGGGGTCCAGGGTCTGCCATGACACAATGGTGGAGCAGATTTGGTGGGCTGAATGTTCTAACTCTGCTCCTTATGGTCTTATGGTTTTGCACTTTGGGAGAACAAACCAGGGTAGGAATTATACGGTGAGCATTAGGGAACTGAGGAATCTGGGAATACAGATCCATAATTCCTTAAAAGTAGCATCTCGGGTTGATTGGGGTATAAAAAAAGCTCCTGGCACATTGGCGTTTATACATAAAAGTATTGAATTTAGAAGTTGGGATGTAATGCTGAAGTTGTGTAAGATGTTGGGGAGGCCTAATTTGGAATATTGTGTGCTGTTTTGACCACACACTTACAGGAAAGATACCAGTAAGATTGACAGAGTGCAGAGAAAATTAACAAGGATGCTGCCAGGACTTTAGGGCTTGAGTTATAGGGAAAGGTTGAATAGCTTAGGACTTTATTCCTTAAAGCATAGAAGAACAAGGGGAGATTTGATAGAGATATACAACATTATGAGTGGTATAGACAGGGTAAATGCAAGCAGGCTTTTTCCACTAAGGTTGGGTCAGACTAGAACTACTGATCATGGGTTGGGAGTGAAAGGTGAAATGTTTAAGTGGAAAATGAGGGGGAATTTCTTCACATGGAGAATGTTCAGAGTATGGAATGAGCTGCTAGCATAAGTGGTGGATGTGAGATGATCTCAATATTTCCGAGAAATATGGATAGGGACATTGATGGAAGGGGTATGAAGGGTGCAGTTTGCTTGGACTAGGCAGATTAATAGTGTAGCAAAGACAAAATCCAGTAATCTCAACTATTTCTTGATATAACGTGGAGTGAATTAAACTTGCGAAAAAAATGTCGTGGTGATAGTGGGAATCTCAAAAGGAAGTCGATCGAGATAGCCAACTCCATATTTCTGGCTGGAGATGATTATGAAATGCGTTGTCCTTATCAATGGAATGCAAGGAACACCATTCTTAAGGAAGAGGGGTTTTTTTGAAGGCTCTTCCTCATGTGTCAACCACCATTCACAACTTGGCAGAATTGCACAACTTTGAGCTGATCCAATGCTCATGAGATCACTTAGCTCTATTGCTGCTGTTAGTCATACCTGTAGTCTCTGAAGATCAATCCTGGACCCAGCGTATCAATGCAGCTACCAAGTAGGCATGACAGTGGCTATGTTTCATAGGAGTTTGAAGAGATTTGGTATGTCACTTAAAAGACTTCAAATTTCTACAGATGTACTGTGGAGAGCACTTTAACTGGTTGGATCACTTTCTGGTATGGGGGATGGAGATAAACTGCAGTGACTTGTAAGCTTAGTCAGATACGTGGACACTAGCCTCTGGTGTATCCAGGACATCTTCAAGGAGTGATGCCTCAAAAAGGGTGGCATCCATCATTAAGGACCCTCATCAGCCAGGTCATGCCTTGTTCTCATTGCTACCATCAGGAAAGAGGTACAGAAGCCTGAAGGCACATAGGTAATGATACAGGAACAGCGTCTTCCCATTTGTCATATGATTTCTGAATGGACATTAAACCCATGAACACTACCTCATTACTTTTTTATTTCTATTTTTGGACTATTTATTTAATTTATCTAATATATATACTAACTATAATTCATGTTTTTTTCTATTATTATGTATTGCATTGTACTGCTGCTGCAATGACAACAAATTTCACGGCATATGCCGGTGACATTAAACCTGATTCTGAATGACCACTCCTTGACCACTGCATTCAAAGGTAAGTCAGGTGTCCTTCTGCACTCCTCATATATTGCCCTCAGGTTGTTTACCCTGCTAGCAAGATGGCATATTTCCAGGGTGGTACTGGTGAAGGGTTCCCTAATGTTGTTATAGCTGGGAGATGTAGGACGTAGCGGGGATAAACTCCCACTATCTATTAAATGCTCCCTATGCCACGTGATTCAAATAGCCTCTGACAACAAGCTCCTGCCTTTCACGTGTGGCTTAGCTATTAAATCCAGTGGAACTATTTCTACTGATAGGAGAAGGGGAAAAGGACAATTACTAGCACCTTAAAAACAGTCGCTTCAGGAGGATGGGGCTCATTCAGGAGAAGGAAAACTCTGGTCTCAAACCTCTGCTGCCATTTGGATACCATATATTCACTCATGGGGAAGGCTTCGGGAGTAAACTCTGAGGAAGAATCCACAGCTGGCGTCCCTAAAGCAGTTCTGCAATGAGATGAGTGCCAACAGGCAACTCCTGAGACAGCGCTGGTGCTAAACTGTATCAGCCGTTGCTGTTCCTTTGGATTCTTCAGCAGCATAGGCAGAGGGAGCCTGCGACATGGACAACTGCTTGATCTCCATATTGTACTACCCTGGCTTGTGTATAAGGTTGCATAGTACAATGGGAGGCTGAAAGGGTGATAGATAGGACATAGAGAGAGGTAGTTACATCCAGCGTGCAGGACACAGGAAACTGGGTGACAGTCCGGAAGGGTAAAGGGTTTAAGGAGCCAGTGTAGGGTAGCTGTAGCATCCCCCTCAACAACAGGTGTATCACTTTGGATATTGTCAGGGGGGGGGGGGTAATGACCTAACAGAAGAAAGTCATAGTGGTTGGGTCTTTGGCACTGAGTCTGCTTCTGTGACTCAGATGGGAAGAGGGGAGAAGAGGAACACGATGGTGGTAGGGGTTTCACTAGTTAAGGGAATGGGCAGGAGGTTCTGTGGGCAAGAATGAGATTACCAGATAATATGTTGTCAGGTTCCAGGATATCACAGATTGAGTCCTCAGCATTCTTATGTGGGAGGGTGAACAGTCAAAAGTCATGGTCCACGTAGGCACCAATGACATGGGTAGGATGAGTGACGAGGTTCTGCACAGGGAGTCAGGTGCTAAGTTAATGGACGGGACCTACAGGGTGGTGATCTCATGATTACTTCCCGTGCCATGTGATGGTGAGGTCAGCACTGGGAAGATTAAACAGTTTAATATGTGGCTAAGGAGTTGGTGTAGGAGGGAGGGAATAAGATATTTGGAATAGTAAAGACTCTCTTCCAGGGAGGATGGGACCTATACAGATGGGATGGTTTGCACCTGAACTGGAGGGGGGACTAATATCCTAGTGGAAAGGTTTAAACAATGGGGTTTAAACTAGAGTTGCAAGGGATGGGAGCCAGAGTGCCAGTATAGTTAGTGGGGAGGTTATGGAGGCAGATCTCAGGCAAAGTTGGGAATCAAAAGGTTGAGCATGGTGTGACTTATGTCCCGAGCTACCTATATTACAATGCAAGAAAAATCGTCAGATAGGCCAATGATACTGCTGAAGATGAGGTAGCTGGGTTTACAAAATGAGGCAATGTGTAGTGAGGAGAGCCTGTTGAAAGGGCAAAATTGCAGTCAACAGGATGAGTTGCAACATAAAAGGCAGACAAAATTGAAAAAGATGAATACAGGACTGAAGGTGTTATATTGGAATGTGCACAGTATACAGAATAAGGTAGAAGTGTAGCGGTGTGCTACACGCAGCGCTAAAATTACGACACGGAGTCGGTAACTGCAGTCGAAGGAAAAAACTTTATTCGAAAACTTCAGCCTCACTTTTAAGCCTCTGTCAACCGGCCCCCCATGGCGCAGAGGCTCCAAAGCTCTGTGCTCGCAAACCCCCGTAGGCTATCTAATCGTGAGTCGGTTCGGATGCGCCAGGAAATGGGTCGCCACAGATGAACAGTTGCAGATTGGCAGGTATGATGTTGTAGGCATCACTGAATCATGGCTGAAAGAAGATTATAGCTGGGAGCTTAATTTCTAATGCTACACATTGTAGGAAAAGGACGGACAGGAAGGTAGAGGGGAGGCAGTGTTCTGTTTGTAAAAAATTAAATCAAACCGTTAGAAAGAGCTGACATATGGTCTGAATGTGTTGAATCATTGTGGATAGAGGTAAGGAACAGCAAGGGTAAAAGACCATGATGGGAGTTGTATACAAATCTGAAACAGTCGTAGGGAGTTAGGCCGCAAATTACAAAGGGAGATAGAAAATGCATGCCAAAAAGGGCAATGTTATAATAGTTATGGAGGATTTCAATATGTTAGTGGATTGGGAAAATTAGGTTGGTGCTGGATCCCAGGAGGAGGGATTTCTGGATTACCCATGAAATTGCTTTTTAGAGCATCTCCTGGTTGAGCCCACTGGGGATCAGCTATTCTGGATTGGGTGTTATGCAATATACCAGAATTGGTTTGTGAGCTTAAGGCAAAAGAACCCTTAAGAGAAAGTGATTAAATCCACCCTGAAATTTGAGAAGGAGAAGATAACGTCAAATGTATCAGTATTACCGTGGAGTAATAACAGAGGCATGAGAGAAGAGTTGGCCAGAGTTTGTTGGAAAAGACCACAGGCAGGGATGACGACAGAGCAGTAATGGTTGGAATTTCTGGGAGCGATTCGAGAGGCACAGCATATATACATCCCAAAGAGGAAGAAGTATTCTCAAGGAAAGATGATACAGCGGTGGCTAACAAGAGAAGTCAAAGCCAACATAAAAGCCAAAAAGAGGAGAAATATAATAGACCAAAAATTAATCGGAAATTAGAGGATTGGGAAGCTTTTAAAAACCAACAGAAGATAACTAAAAAAGTCAATAAAAAGGCAAACTTAGAACATAGAAATCCACAGCACATTACAGGGCCTTCAGCCCACAATGATGTAGCCTACTCTGGAAACTGCCTAGAATTACCCTACCACATAGCCCTCCATTTCTTTAAGCTCCATGTACCTGTCTAGGATTCTCTTAAAATACCCTATTGTATCCACCAGCACAATCATCACTGGCAATGTATTCCACACATCCACCATTCTGTGTGTGAAAAACTTTACCCTGACATCCCTCTTGTACCTAATTCCAAGCACCTTAAAAGTATGCCCCCTCATGTCAGCCATTTCTGCCCTGGGGCAGAACCTCAGGCTATCCAAATGATCAATGCCTCTCATCATCTTATACACCTCTATCAGGTCACCTCTCATCCTCCGTCGCCCCAAGGAGAAAAGGCCGAGTTTACTCAGCCTATTCTCATAAGGTACACCCTCCAATTCAGGCGACATCCTTGTAAATCTCCTCTGCACTCTCACTACAGCATCCACATCCTTCCTGTAACGAGGTGACCAGAACTGAACACAGTACTCTGTGGGGTCTGAACAAAGTCTTATATAGCTGTAACATTAACTTTCGGCGCTTGAACTCAATCTCACGGCTGGTGAAGGCTAACACACCATACACCTTCTAAACAACACTGTCAACCTGCGCAGCAGCTTTGACATACCCTATGGATACAGACACCGAGATCTCTCTGATCCTTACCATTAATACTATATTCTGTCTTCAAATTTGACCTACCAAAATGAATCACTCCACACTTACCTGAGCTGAGCTTCATCTGCCGTTTCTCAGCCCAGTTTTGCATGCTAATGATGTCCTGCTGTAACCTCTGACAACCATCCAGACTATCCGCAACACCACCAATCTTTGTGTCATCAGCAAACTTACTAACCAACCTTTCTACTTCTTCATCCAGGTTATTTATCAAAATCACGAAGAGGAGGGGTGTCAGAACGGATCACTGTGGAACACCACTGGTCACTGTCCTCCAAGCAGAATATGAACTATCTACAACCACCCTTTGCCTTCTGTGGGCAAGCCAATTCTGGATCCACATGGCAAGGTCTCTTTGGATTCCATGCCTCCTAAAGAAGGAATTTGAAAGTAAGCTAGCCAATAAAATTAAAGAGGATACCAAAACTTTCTTCAGATACATAGAGTGCAAAAGAGAGGCGAGAGTGGATATCAGACTGCTGGAGAGGTAGTAATGGGGAACAACAAAATAGTTGGTGAACTGAATAAGTATTTTGCGTCAGTTTTTGCTGTGGAGGACACTAACACTACGGTGGAAGTTCCAGCTGTCAGGGGCTTGAAGTGTGTGAAGTTATCATAACCAAGGAGAAGGTTCTTGGGAAACTGGAAAGTCTGAATGTAGATAGATCATCTGGACAAGATAGTGTACACCCCAGGATTCTGAAAGCGGAGGCCAAAAGGATTGTGGAGTCATTAGTAATGATCTTTCAAGAATAACTAGATCCAGCAATGTTACCAGAAGACTGGAACATTGCAAATGGCACTCCACTCTTCAAGAAGGGAGAGAAGTCGAAGAAAACAAACTATAGGCCAGTTGGAATTCTTTGATGAAATAACAAGCAGGATAAATAAAGGAGGATCAGTTGATGTGGCGTACTGTGGAGGCCAATTCTTCATGTATATTTAAGGCAGAGGTTGTTAGATTCTTGATTGGTCAGGGCATGAAAGGATACAGGGAGAAGGCAGGAGACTGGAGCTGAGAGGAAATTTAGTTCAGCCATGATGAGAATGTAGTGCAAATTTGATGGACCAAATGGCCTAATTTTACTCCTAAATCTTATAATATTATAGTCTTATATCATGTAAATAGGTGGGACACGACATCCATGGCTGACCCAACCAACCAGGCCTCATACTGGTGAAGTCTGTCTCTTTGCCTGTAAAATGGGAGTCTGCGAGAATCTGCTAACATCAACTTTATTGACTTACTCACCTGTCTGACAATCTTGACAATCTCAGAACTGATCTGCCAAGAGAGTCAATTGGATTGGTCCACTGGAGAAACCACCACTGATTCTATAGGGATAACAACAAGATAGATTTCCCACGACTATTTTTTAAATTTATAGATACAGCACATGTAACATGCCTTTTTGCATGCTATAAGCCTGCATAGTCCAATTACACCCATGTGACCAATTAACCTACTAATCTGTACATCTTTTTAGAATATTAACTGGAACAGTTGGAGGAAACCAAAACCACGAGACATGGGAGCAGAATTAGGCCATTTGGCCCATTGCGTTTGCTCCATGATTTCCCTCTTACTGCCGTTCTCTTACTTCTCCCCATAACCTTTCTCGCCCTGACTAATCAAGAACCTGTCAATTTCCACCTTAAATGCTCCATATGACCTGACCTCCATAGCGACCTGTGGCAATGAATTCCAGATTTAGCACCCTCTGACTAAAGAAATTCCTCCTCATCTTTGTTCTAAATGGATGTCCCACTATTTTGAGGTTGTGCCCTCTGGTCCTAGACTCCCCCACCAAAGGAAACATCCTCTCCACTCTATCTAGGGCTTTCAACATTTGATAGGTTTCAATGAAATCCACGGCCCCATCACAATTCTTCGAAATTCCAGCAAGTACAAGCTCATACCCTTCAATTGCAATAACCCCTTTATTCCTGGAATCATTCCTTGTGAACTTCCTCTGAACCCTCTCCAATGTCAGCGCATCCTTCCTTAAATTTTCTTTGTTATTCCCCTCCGCGCCTTGAGGTGCTTCAGGCAACAACCCTGCCATTTCTTTAGCATTTGTTATTTTTGTGAGGCCATGTTGCTAGCTCAAAGCTCAACCCAGCAAGGATGGAAAGCCTGCAAGGAGCCGGCCTGATTCAAACCCAGGGCTTCTCACCTCGAAGCCCAGTGCAAATACCTCTACACCACCGGCCAGCAGTCTTTCTTAAATAAGGATCCCAAAACAGTTACGAGGAGAACAGAGAGTGGCAGAAGTGAACCCGGATCACCTGTGCTGTGATAATGATGTGCTAACCACTACGCTACCATAGCACCCTAAACTTCCTATAACTAAAAAGGCCTTTGTGAGATCAAAATGACCTCAGGAAAAAAAAACCAAAGAAGTAAAATGAGGAAGCTGAAAAGACCACTGCACGTACACAGTAGTAGGACAACTGGGCAATGAGGTCAATGTTGCAGTTCATGCTGCTGATGCCCTCTCTGTGCACAAGTGAGCTAACCTGGCTACATTAATCAGTTTGCCTAATTTATAGTCACTTTCACAGGAGAATTCATTGAGTGCTACAGATAACTGAGCTCTCTGGGTTACCTCTGTTAGTGAGAAGATTACTAGTCTTTGAAGTGAGAGGATCACAAGTCCTGGTGGGACAGAGAACTGGTACTAAAAGTGGACTTGTAGTGAAGAGTTGTTCAAATATGCTTTGTATAATTATCAGCCTTATTTTGTGGCAAATATTTTGAGCAACAGTTGTGCGGCTGTATATCTTAGAATGTTTCGGTGTACAGGTACCTATGGTGGGATGAAAGACTGCCACCTGTCACCACAACTCTGATTATTGGCTGCATCACTGCTTGGTATAGAAACTGCACTGTGGCAGACAGGAGGGCTCTGCAATGGGTAGTCAAAACTGCCCAATGCATCACTGGCACCGGCATACACAACATCGAGATCCACATACAGAAAGTTGCCAGAAAAAGGCCAGTAATATCATGAAAGATCCCACTCATCATGTAGCTGGACTGTTTGTCCAACTTTTATCAGGGAAGAGGTTACATAGCATCCACGCCAGAACAACCAGACTCAAAAGCAATTACTTTCCCCATGCAGTCAGACTGATCAACACTACTTTATTATTTCCTGTCATTTATTATGTACAATCTAGAGTCACTTTATGGACATACAATCAATCTACGTATATAAGCTATTTTATGTATTTGTATTTTTTATGGGTCTTTAGTATCATTATTGTGTTTTTTATATTTATCTTTTGTAATGATAATCTTATGCTGCATTGGATCTAGAGTAACAATTATTTCATTCTCCTTGCACTTGTGTACAGGATATGGCATGAAACAATCTGGAATCTTTTGAACTCTTGAAGATGTAACTACTGTCCTCAACAGAATAGGAAGGAAATTAATTTTGTTTCTATCTTGTTACAAATGAGCTTCTTGACTTTTATAGTCAAAACTATAGAGCTGTACAAAACAGGAACAACCCCTTCATTCACCATGTTCATGTCAAACTTCTTTACCCATCAGCCATTTGCCCACATTAGGACTACATCCTTCATGCCATGCCTATTTAAGTGCTTGCCTAAAGTATAATAATTGCATCCAATGTCACCATCTTTTAGATTATCAACCACTCTTGGCGTAAAAAGATCCTACCCTTCAATTCCTCTTCAGAACTCTTCCTTCTCACTGTAAACATACACCTTTCTGTTTCTTATACCCCTATCATGATTACTCCTCCTGCATTCTTTCTGCACTCTGTCCCACTCCCAATCATATTGGAGATCTGCAGGAACACTACCGAAGCACCATATTTTAAATGAAAAGTGACATGACCAAGACAGTACAAAGTCAGCTATAACTCAATCCACAACAAGTTGGACTATTGAATGTCCCTTTAAAGATAAAGACAAAGAAAAAAAAGATTAGCTTTAGTAACAATATGTATCAAAATATTGAAACATTGAGTAAAATGCATCCACTTTTGCATCAAGACCAACAGTTAGAGGATTGTGCTGGTAGCAGCCCTCAGCTTCTTGGATCAACTTCTGGCACGCACACGACTCACTGGTCCTAACCGTTCGTCTTTGGAAACCAGAACAGCCAGAGGAAGACCTGCACAGTCACAAGGAGAACATCCAAACTTCTTACAGAAAGCGCTAGGATTCAAGATGAAAGATTGTTCAAGGTCACTTCCATTACGCAAGTATAAAGGAGAATGAAAAAAGACATGTTACACTGGATCTGATGCTGTACAAAAATATCACAATAAAAACATATTAATAATAAAAAAATACTAAGTATAGACTAATATGTGAAAAACACTAATAAGATAGATCAAATCCCGATGGGTGATCGCTGGCACTGTGAAGACATTGCACCAACCACATTACTGTCTCTTTCAATTACAGAGCTGTGGATCTTCTTTGTACTGTTCAGACTCAATTTCCTGTACATGCTCCACAGTGTACATTCTTTGATAATGAACTATGACATGCCTCAGCTGCACAAAGATTGACATCACTCCTGCAGACTCTGCATTTCAGGCTTGGCTTTGCAAGTAATGTGCATTGAAAATGCACGCATTCATCCTACGAGTTGTGCTGCTCATGAGTTGCAAATTAAACTGTGCACCAATGCAAGCCATAGGAAACATGTGGAATGCTATCTTTGATCTCCAGATGTTTATGATCTCATAAACAACCCCTGCAATCTTATAAAACCCATAGAATATAGATCATGGTGAATCTAACATTTTGTCTTTTTCATCCAAAATTTAAAAAATTCAGTCCTGAATTCAGCTACCTGTTGAAATAGTGTTAATCTATATCTGGGCTTTAGATTAATTCTAAGTTTCTGCCATACATATCATCTGAGACAGAGATGTATGAATGTGCATTGGAAAAGTTCTTTGTGGAAGAATTAAAATTGAATGTTGAGAACTATAAAATAAATGCTGATTATAATAACATGGTTGACTACACAACACATGTTCCAATGACTGTCCTCCATCATCCAGCCTTGGCTGATCAATTTAATAGAAGCCATTGCAGCTCCAGCAATATTTTCTTTGTTCCATACAACTCCTCCAAAATTCTCAGTGTTCACAATTTCAGAATGTACACAGACTAGCTTCACCCAGTCATTGGGCATCGTTAATTTAAGTTTTGGATTTAAAATTACTAACGAGTGCAAAAGAAATGTAAAAGGTAAATGTAGTTTTTTTTTCTTGGTTCCCGGCGCTGGCTGACATAGTATCTAACTGACATATGATTTGCAACCCACACACAAAAGCAATCTGCAATCTGTAAACATTCATGCAAATCCTACTTTTCTGGACCATCTTGTGTGAGATGGAGGAGATATTAATACATATGCTTGAAAACTGGCAAGTCTGCAACATTGGTTCTTATCCAAGGAAGACCTGATGTTGAGGTTGTGCTAAATAATTTATGATGAAATTTTCTACAGATGCAAAAGAGATGAGGTGAGGAGCAGCATGTTAATTATCTGTACAAACATGATTTATCAAGCAATGATTTATGATTAGACTGTAGGGTGTTTATCATATTGAATAACAGCTCCAGGAGAGCCCTTAGTTCAAAATGATGTTAGTGATAAGTTCTGTTGCTTTCTTGGCAGCAAGAGATCATGCGATGTAATCTTTGGTTACTTTGAAACCACGGAGGCTTGGTTTCCATTTTCTCCAGAAACACATTTACTGTTCTCCGTTTCTGCATTTCCCTCTTATCATTCTTACTAAGTCTTACTGCTTTAGTCTGTGAACTCAGTTGATTGAAGTATAAGACATGTATTTCTGGGAATGAAGCAGAACGATGAGCATCATACATATTTTTAATGCTGATGGATTTTTTCCCCTCATCTTTGAAATTATTCTGAAATCTGATCTATTAGCATGGTGAATCCTTAATCAAAACTGTGCCTCAGAAAATGATTTTGTAAGGCAACCCATTTAAACTCTGCCAATATATTTTATTGGATAAATCTGTGGAAGTATCAGAGATGCTCTCATGTGTTTTATGTTCTTGTTAACCACTTATGAAGTGAACTGCAGTTGCAAATGCAGATCATTCAGACTAGAATTACCTCACAGAGTGCTGTAAACTCTGCTTTGCTACTTCAGATATTGTTGTTCTTTTCCCTAAGTACCTTGCAATCGTCATTATTTCTGGGTGGAATCACACCAATCCTGCAATTGGCTTAGGCATTTCCAACTGGGATCGTGTTTGCTCATTTGATGTTTCTTTTCTCTCAACATCAGAACATGCAACTGCTGACACTAGAGCTGTGCAATGTGCATTTCCATCCACAAACAAGTTCCTGGGTGTCATTATCTCCAAAGATCCATCTTGGGATCAACGTATTGATAGAAACATAGAAACATAGAAAAGAGGTGCAGGAGTAGGCCATTCGGCCCTTTGAGCCTGCACCGCCATTCAGTATGATCATGACTGATCATCCAACTCAGAACCCTGTACCTGCTTTCTCTCCATACCCCCTGATCCCTTTAGCCACAAGGGCCATATCTAACTCCCTCTTAAATATAGCCAATGAACTGGCCTCAACTGTTTCCTGTGGCAGAGAATTCCACAGATTCACCACTCTGTGTGAAGAAGTTTTCCCTCATCTCGGTCCTAAAAGGCTTCCCCTTTATCCTTAAACTGCGACCCCTCGTTCTGGACTTCCCCAACATTGGGAACAACCTTCCTGCATCTAGCCTGTCCAATCCCTTTAGAATTTTATACATTTCAATAAGATCCCCACTCAGTCTTCTAAATTCCAGTGAGTATAAGCCTAGTCGATCCAGTCTTTCTTCATATAAAAGTCCTGCCGTCCCAAGAATCAATCTGGTGAACTTTCTGTGTACTCCTTCTATGGCAAGAATGTCTTTCCTCAGATTAGGGGACCAGAACAATACTCTAGGTGCGATCTCACCAAGGCCTTGTACAACTGCAGTAGAACCTCCCTGCTCCTGTACTCAAATCATTTTGTTATGAATGCCAACATACCATTTGCCCTTTTCACCACCTGCTGTACCTGCATGCCCACTTTGAATGACTGGTGTACAATGACACCCAGGTCTCGTTGCATCTCCCCTTTTCCTAACAGGCCACCGTTCAGATAATAATCTGTTTTCCTGTTCTTGCCACCAAAGTGGATAACCTCACGTTTATCCACATTAAATTGCATCTGCCATGAATTTGCCCACTCACCTAATCTATCCAAGTCACCCTGCATCCTCTTAGCATCCTCCTCACAGCTAACACTGCCGCCCAGCTTCGTGTCATCCGCAAACTTGGAGATGCTGCATTTAATTCCCTCGTCTAAATCATTAATATATTTATTAATTTACATGAATATATATTGTAAACAACTGGGGTCCCAGCACTGAGCCTTGCGGTACCCCACTAGTCACTGCCTGCATTTATGAAGACAACTCATCATATTTCTTTGGGTGTTTTCGGAGATTTGGTTTTCGGAGAAAGACTCTAA
The DNA here is from genome assembly GCF_030144855.1 of Hypanus sabinus. Taxonomy (NCBI): domain Eukaryota; kingdom Metazoa; phylum Chordata; class Chondrichthyes; order Myliobatiformes; family Dasyatidae; genus Hypanus; species Hypanus sabinus. Next base: position 53,276,863 of record NC_082727.1, read on the forward strand.
CAACTCCATCGACAGACGTACCATGGACAGCATTCTAACTGATTGCATTACCGTCTGGTATGGAGGGGCCATTGCACATGCCTCAAAAAAGCTGCAGTAAGTTGAAAACTCATCCAGCTTCGTCATGGGCACTATCCTCCCCAGCAACAGGGGCATCTTCAAAAGGCAATGCTTGAAAAAAGGTGGCATCCATCATTGAGAGCTGCCATCACCCAGTATGTTCCCCTTATTTCATTGCTACCATCAGGGAGGAGACTAAAGAAACACTTTCAATATTTTAGGAAGAGCTTCTTCCCCTCCACCATCAGGTTTCTGAATGCAACAAAATCTCTGTGTTTCCTAATGACTGGCATTCCATTCAGTACTCTGCACACAATATCCTGTGATCTGCAAGCTTAAACAATGATCAAGAGCTTAAATGTTCTGGGCTGGGGAGGGTATTCCATTATCAATGTTGGCTTTTTACCCCTGCAGACAATACAGTTGAGAGTAATGCATATTACAATATACTGGTCAGCTTGACAGATAATGGGATACATTGAGGGAATAATATTCAAGGCCAGGGATGTGCACATTTATGGAATTTCAAGTTGAAATTATGGAGATTGGAAAAGTTCAGGCAAATTCCTATGGGAGCCATATAGGTAAATCCCGATTGTAGCAATTAAACATTTCAAGTTGAGCAACGAGGAAGAACTCATGAAGCTTCTACAGTTGAAACATCATCTTATTCACTATGATTGGTATGTTGACTACAATGATACCCTTTCCTGTATTTGTAATCACTTTGCCTAATGCACTTTCAACTCTTCTACTGCCTCTCAATCCCATGCTTAAATGAAAGCTCCCTAGAGAACAGGCAACATGAAGCAGAGGTTTGATCTTATTAAGCAACATGGCTGCTTATGTTCCTCATCTTCTCATAGAAGTCCCTCCTCACAATTTGCCATTAGAAGCATTGTAAGAGCATTCCTAGCAGGAAAATAAGAGTCGCACAATGGGAATGAACAACACATCAAAAGAGATCATCAATACCAAAATAACATGGCTTGCTACATCAGTCACCCCATTGACTTGTGCTCACAATTGACGAACCTCAGGCAGCAGACTCCGGGTCAGCAGTTCCCCTTTCTAAAGAAAAGGAAGTGGGCACCACACATACAATTGAACTGCAGAAGCTTTCGAGCCCCACTCCCAATTATTCTGCTGGCAAATGTACCTTCTCTGGAAAACGAAATTGAAAACCTCAGAGCAAGTTTGCTGTAGCAGATGGATAACAGGGACTAACTGTGTACTTTGCTTCACAGAATAATGGCTATCCCCTGCCATTTCGGATATATCACTGCAGCTTGATGGCTTCAAGATTCTCCGTTAAGACAGGAGGTAGAATATGTTTTGTGATTAGCTCATCATAGTACACAAACGTGGTGGTTCTGCCTCAGTCCTGCTCACCTGACCTGGGATATCCAGCGATCAAATGTCATTCACTTTATCTCTCAAGGGAGTTTTTGCACCATCATCCTGCTAGCAGTGTATATTCCACTGAAGGCCAACATCAGGCAGGCACCAAAGGAACTGAGCAACTTAATCAATCAACAGGCACACAGCTGCATGCCCTAATGCCTTCCCTATCATTGTGGGAAATTTCAACCAGGCCAGCCTGAAGAAGTCCCTGAAGAACTACCACCAACGTATCACCTGTGGAACCAGAGGAGCCAACACACTTGACCACTATTATATCACCATCAAGAATGCTCACCATGCCATCCCACTCTTCAGAAAGTCTGATCATCTGACTGTACTTCTACAGGCAGAGACTAAGGATCATAGCATCAGTTATGAAGACCATTAAGGTATGGTCAAGGGAGGCGAAGGAGCACCTACAGGACTGCTTTGAGTCAGTGGACTGGACAATATTCAAGGATTCATCTTTGAGTCTGAAGGAATATGCCACAGTTGTCTCCAGGTTCAAAAAGACCTGTGTAGATGAGTGTGTGCCTTCGAGAACATACCAGACATGCCCAAATCAAAAGCCACCGATGAACCAGGAGATCAAGAGTCTTTTAAGGGCTAAATCAGTGGCATTCAAGACCAGTGATCCAGAAATATACAATAAGTCCAGATGCAAACTATGGAAGGCTATTTTAAGGATGAAAAAGCAATTCCAATTGAGGTTAGAGACAGAAATGGATGCACGTCAGCTCTGACAGGCTTTGCAGGCCATTACTTCCTACAAAGTGGAACCTACATCATGAATGGCTGAGACACTTCGCTCTCAGATGAGCTCATCACCTTTTACGTACTCCTTGAAAGAGAGAATAAAACTACACCTTGGTGAATCCTTGCAGCATCTGCTAACCCTGTGATCTCTGTCTTGGAGACCAATGTCAAAACACCTTTCAAGGGGGTGAACCTTCACAAGGCGTCAGGTCACCTGGACAATGGCAATACTGTCAGGATGCTGTTAATACTGATTACTGTTCAGTGTTCAACACAATCACACCCTCAGTTCTAATCAACAAGTTCCAGAACTAGAGCCTTTGTACCTCACTCTGAAACAGGATCCTTGACTTCCTGATTGGGAGACCACGGTCTGCGCAGGTTGGAAATAACACTTCCACCTTGCTGACAATTAACACCAGCACACCTCAGAGATGTAGGCTTAGCCCACAGCTCTACTCTCTCTACACCCTTGATTGTGTGGCTATGTGCAGCTCAAACTCCGTCTCTAAATTAATTTGCCAATGACACAACTATAGTTGGCAGAATTTAAGATGGTGATAAAGAAGCAGACAGGAGCAAGATAGGTCAGCTGGTTGAGTGGTGTTGCTGCAACAACCTTGCACTAAAAGTCAGTAAGAACAAAGGAATTGATTGTGGTCTTCAGGAAGGGCAAGTTGAAGGAACACACCCCGGTCTTCATCGGGGGATCAGAATTGGAAAGGGTGAGCAGTTTCAAGTGTCAACATCTCTGAGGAGCTATCCGAGGTCCAAAATATTGATGCAATTACAAAGAAGGCACAACAACAGCTATATTTCATTAGGAGTTTGGGTTGAATTGGTATGTCACCAAAGACACTCGCAAATTTCTACAGAAGTACCAGGGAGAGCATTCAAAACGGTTGCATCAGCATCTGGTATGGAGGAGCCACTGCACAGGACTGGAAGAGCTGCAGAAAGTTTTAAACTCTGCCAGTTCCATCATGGGCACTGGCCTCACCAGCATCCAGGACACCTTCAAAAGGCGATGCCTCAAAAAGGTGGCATCCATCATTAAGGATCCCCATCACCCAGGACATGCCCTCTTCTCATTGCTGCCATTAAAGAATGAGGTACAGGAGCCTAAAGACACACACTCAAAGACTCAAGAACAGCTTCTTTCCCTCCACCATCAGATTTATGAATGGATAATGAACCCATGAACACTACTTTAGTATCTTTTATTCCTCTCTTTTTGCACTACTTATTTAATTTTCTTTATATATATATATATTTATTTATTTATTATAATTCAGTTTTTATAATTATGTATTGCAATGTATTACTGCTACAAATCAACAAATTTCATGACATATATTAATATGTCATAATATATTAATAAAGTGATATTAAATCTGATTCTGATTCTCACGCAGTTCATCTACTGTAGCCTTCCGGTGATGGCCCAGGAGCCCATTGAATCAGGTAGGACCTTTGCCCAGCCTGAGATGCACATACATAGGATGCCAATGTAGATTTGAAGGATAGCAAGATACTGAGTTTATTTGCACACTCTGCCAGCTGAGAAGAAAAAGATTAAGTGAAAATGTACAATGCGGCCAGCAGCTATGGAAGCGATGAGTCTTCTTGCCTCATTGTTAGCCAACTGCAGAAGATAAAAGCCACTTCCATATCCTTTATTTCACATTAATTTTATTTTTGCTCATACTCTTATTTGAGAGGGTATTCCTATTAAAGCAGACAATTTGACAAAGGCAAAGGCATCTCTGGACTTAACAATTTTGAAATTTACCATAGCTATGAAACAATGTCAGCAACAAAAGACTGGTTGAAACAAAGAATGAAAACAACTTCAGAGGCATCACACTACTTTGGTAATATCTCTTGTACCTTAAAATTTATTACAGATATACAGATGTGGCTTTGCTGAGACTCTCACACTGCACTGACACCTACGAAAATAGTGATAATTGAAGGCACTGCCATCACAGAGATGGCAGTAATGAATCTTTCCTTCTATCACAGGCAGATGCTTGTGAATAAATACGAGCAATCCTGTTTCCCATCATGATTAGTCGAAACTACTGCATAGAGCATATTTTATATGCTTCGGGATAATTATATAGATTTTTAAAAATTTCAATATGCATCCTATATGACTATTGGGTAAAATAAATATATTGGATCAGCAATGGGTCGGATTATTTTTAGGTAAAATAATGCTTAGTATACGATGTGTGCCAGGAAACTCTTTAATGGATAAACATAAATTAAAATATTATTTCTACAAACTGAAGAAATGCAAAGCTTTAATTATATATACATTTTCAAACTCATTGTCTAAAACATTAAATCGTTCATTCCCATGCCATGCTCTTGCCTCTAGTAATTCGTTTCATTTTAAATTTAATATAATTGCAAATATTAAACTTCACTTTGCAATGCTTGCAAATTCATTTTGTCTGTATGGCTGTCATTTAGAAGTTAAAAGTCAAGAAATTAACAACCTTAAACAATTGCGACAATCTCAGAGTAAAGACGGACAAGAATGGAGTGCGTGGGAGGATATTGATTACATCAGACAGACGCAGCAGGGAGAATACTGCTCACAGCAGATGGCTTTGTACAGAGAAAAATCCAAAATATATTGTACTGTGAGAAAATACGTGTGCCTGCACAAGACGTCATTAAAAGATTAACTTCATTGTTAATACAAAAGCTGACGCTTTTTCTCCTTTTCTGTATCTTCCTGTTCCTTTCTTGTACTTAGCTGCAGATTTGCTTCTTAAAATGGCTTTGTTTTTTTTTTGTGTTTGTCATGGGTAGTGGTTGTTATTGGCAAAGCTGGTCTTTGTCCATTCTAACCTGGAGGCAGTGAAGAGTGGACCATATTGGTGACTTTGGAGTCATGTATATCCCAGACTGGGTTTGCTAGGCAAATGTCCTTCTCTGAGTTTGCAGGTTAACCAGATTATTGTTGACTATTTATCACCTGCTGCTTTCATGGCCATTGAGGTTCTATTAAGCAATGGTGAGGACTCACTTGGAGTATTGTGAGCAGTTCTATGACCCTTATCTAAGAAAAGATGTGCTGACATTGGATAGAATTCAATGGTAATTCACAAAAATTATAAAGGGATTGAAAGGCTTGTCACATGAGAAGCGCTTGATGGCTCTGAGCCTCTGTTCACTGGAATTCAGAAGAATGAGAGGTGAACTCATTGAAGGTTGAAAGGCCTCCACAGAGTCGACATGGAGACAATGTTTCCTATATTGGGGGAATCGAAGGCCAGAAGACACAGCCTCAGAATAGAGCGACATTCTTTAAGAACAGAGATGAAGAGGAATTTTGTTAGCCAGAGAATGGTGAATCTGCGGAATTTGTTGCCACAGGCAACCGTGGAGGCCAAGTCACTGAATATACTTAAGGCAGAGGCTGATAAATTCTTGATTAGTCAGGGTATGAAGAGATATGAGGGGAAGACAGGAGTTTGGGACTGAGAGGAAAAATGGACCAGCCATGATGAAATTGCGGAGCTGACTCAATGGGCCAAATGACTTAATTCTGCTCCTATACCTTATAGTATTATGGTTATTGATTCCAGCAACTTGATCCCAAGTATATATAAGTACTTGATCTTAAGTTCCCTGGACTTGACATATTTGGAACATAACCTTAGCTCTGAAACAATGCAGGCATTAAAATATAGGCAGAGGCAAGAAATGAGAATGGCTTCTGTGGCACCCTTATGGTAATGACTATCGTACCCTCAATTTCATGATCACATATACAACTATGGCCTTCCTGAGGCACCCACGCGTTAGATTGGTGAGATTCAAACTAATTTTCTGAGATCAAAAATCCAGTAACCTAACCACTAAATCCCATCAAAAACAGTAGCCATGTGACAGCGGGTTACTCACTTGCTGCTCTGTGATGGTCACTTGGTTCTGCACTGCACTGAGGCTGAGGCTGTAGCCTCTGGCTGCTCAAGGCTCCACGTTGATCAGTCCACTCTGTGATGCACTGAGGCCAAGGCTGTGGCCTCTGGCTGCTCAAGGCTCTACGTTGATCAGTCCACTCTGTGATGCACTGAGGCCGAGGCTGTGGCCTGGGCATACCGTGATGCACTGAGGCCGAGGCTGTGGCCTCTGTCTGCTCAAGGCTCCACGTTGATCAGTCCACTCTGTGATGCACTGAGGCCGAGGCTGTGGCCTCTGGCTGCTCAAGGCTCCACGTTGATCAGTCCACTCTGTGATGCACTGAGGCCGAGGCTGTGGCCTCTGTCTGCTCAAGGCTCCACGTTGATCAGTCCACACTGTGATGCACTGAGGCCGAGGCTGTGGCCTCTGGCTGCTCAAGGCTCCACATTGATCAGTCCACTCTGTGATGCACTGAGGCCGAGGCTGTGGCCTCTGTCTGCTCGGCTCCACGTTGATCAGTCCACTCTGTGATGCACTGAGGCCGAGGCTGTGGCCTCTGGCTGCTCAAGGCTCCACATTGATCAGTCCACTCTGTGATGCACTGAGTCCGAGGCTGTGGCCTCTGTCTGCTCAAGGCTCCACGTTGATCAGTCCACTCTGTGATGCACTGAGACCGAGGCTGTGGCCTGGGCATACCGTGATGCACTGAGTCCGAGGCTGTGGCCTCTGTCTGCTCAAGGCTCCACATTGATCAGTCCACTCTGTGATGCACTGAGTCGGAGGCTGTGGCCTCTGTCTGCTCAAGGCTCCACGTTGATCAGTCCACTCTGTGATGCACTGAGACCGAGGCTGTGGCCTCTGGTTGCTCTGGGCTTCATGTCTGTATTTCATTCTAAGTGCTGTTTGCTAACTTGTTTTGGTTGGGGACGGGTAAGTCCTCGGCTGGACGTCCTGCTCACTTAAGGAAGATGAAGCGTCTCCCATAGCCTCTCTTTTCCAGCAGTAGTGATCACTGCAGGACCATTGTTTGTTTGCCATGCAGGAGGTCACTCGCATATGGCCCTTCCTACACTACTGTGCCCATAGCATCCATCTTCTTACTATGTCATGGCGCGACCAAGTGTCCAGCGGTATAACTGGGCGGGCAGGCTGGCCTCATCAGCCTTGATTGGCAGCCAGGTTAGGAGAAGGAAAACCCCAATTCTAATCCAGGTAGATGGGACTTGCTAGCCTTGCGAGGCAGTCTATCTAGGAGAAGGAAAACTCCGATAATCAACCTATAGGCTTGAGGTCGATGCAGCTCACTGTGGCATTGCAGAATGTCCTCCAGCCAGAAGAGTGGAATTAGTCTGCATGCACCGATCCTCACTATAAACCTACGTAGCGCAGGCTGGAAGAAAATCCCTATAGCGTTGGAAAGGGGGCAAAAAGACAGGTGTTAGATGACCCTGGAAATTGAAGTCTCAACTCTGCATGCAGGCAGTTCAGATCCATGGGTCATCTGTCTGTTGACCTGAGGCAATAACAGCATTCCGCAGCCCTCTGACTGACCAAGGATAGCGCAGCCTGCTCTGGATGGAGACAGACCTGGAAAAGGTGGTCCAAAAAAAAAAGCTTGCCTCACCACCACCTGGTTGATTGGCCGCGACCAATGGGCATCTTATTCAAGGGGTAAGAAAAAGGAAAATAATTCAGAGAAGTGAGCACATCTCAAAATCGCATGCTAGAATGTATGCACAATGCAGGACTCTGCAGAAGGACACCAACCCCAAAGACACTGAGCACTTGTGGCACGAGAACTAGCTTGGCTGGACATTGACGTCGCTGCTATTAGCAAGGTACTTTTTGCTGATCAAGTATCTTTGCATGGTGCAGGCTACACTCTCTTCTGATCAGGCTTAGGAGCAACGAGAACAGACGCTCAGGGGTTGGCTTCATGCTCAAAAACACCATAAGCTTCAGAGCCTACTGGTCAGATCGACTTATCTCCTTGCAACTCTCGCTGCAAGACAACCGATTTGTCACCCTTGTAAGCATTCACACCCCGACACTGCAAGCAGACCTTGCTGTCAAACAGATGTTCTACAGGGAGCTGAAGTCCCTCCTATTGGCAGACAAGATCATCATCCTAGGAGACTTCAGTGCCCGGGTGGGTGGAGGTGTCGAGGTATGTCTGGGGGTCTTAGGCAATCATGGTGTTGGAAACTGCAATGGCTACAGGAGGAGGCTCCAGGAGCTTTGCACAGAACTAGGCCCGGTTATAACAAATACACTGCTTCAACAGAAAGCCAGGTTCCAGACAACCTGGAGACACCCCTGATCCTGGACTACAGCCTATTGCGCCAGAAAAATACGACTGCACACCAAGGTCATGCTGAATGCAGACTGTTATAGGGATCACAGACTGATCAGGGCAAGAGTTAGACTGGCTGTCAAGCCAGCAATAGGGAGAAGGGAACCCTGGTCAAAGAGACTCCAGATGGACTCTTTGGCCTCTGAGATATATTCCAGATCAAGCTAAAGGGGAAACTGGACAGCAAAGGCCCCCCAAGTACATGGGAAAGAAATGGGAGCACCTGAGTACTGCCATCCAAGATGCGGCTGTCAAGTAGTTGGGTACTCATCAAGAAGAAACAAGGACTTGTTTGATGAAAACAACATTGAAATCCAGAACCTGCTCCAGAAGAGACATTCTTCCCATCAAGTGGTGCTATCTGGACCCGACGACCAATCGTCTAAGGCAGAATACAGTGCTGCATGCAGCATCCTCCAAGTCAGACTGAGGCAGATTGGTGGACTGCCCTAGCAGAACTAACATCGTGCTGTGCAGACACTAGCAATGTTCAACCCTTCTGGGAATCGCTGTGTGTAGTGTGCGTTCCGACTCCTCAGGTTCAAGCCCCTCTATGCTCATCCAACGGCTCCAGCCTGCTGACAGACAAGGAAACCACCATGAGGCGATGGACAGAACACTACAGGAGCCTTTTCAGGATAATTGTTAAGTACAAGAAGCATCCATTGAAATGATCCCCCAGCTTGATGGCCCGCTTGGTTGACTTCAAAGCTGAAATACCATAAAGCCCCAAGCATTGATGGGATCCCAGCGGAAGTGTACAAAATGGGTGGAGACGTTCTCCTGGGTGAACTCACAAACCTGTTCACACTCTGTTAGGAGAAGGTTCAGTCCCAAATAACCTATGGAATGCTGTAATTGTCTCCCTGTACAAGAATAAAAGGGAGAAATTGGATTGTTCAGAATACAGAGGCATTACCCTAAACAAAAAGTACTCTGCAGATGCTGGGGTCAAAGCAACACGTACAACACGCTGGAGGAACTCAGCGGGTCGGGCAGCACCCGTGGACATGAACAGTCAATATTTCGGGCCGAGATCTAACAAAGAGTCTCAGCCCAAAACGTTGACTGTTCGTTTCCATGGATGCTGCTTGACCTGCTGAGTTCCTCCAGCGTGTAGTATGTGAGGCATTACCCTGCTGTCCACCAACTTTGCCAGAATTCTCTGGGACAGAATCATCCCTACTATTGCCAAAGGTAACCTCACAGAGAGTCAGTGTGGATTCAGAGCAAACAGAGGCACTTCCTACATGACCTTCGTCCTGTGCCAGATACAGGATAAGTGTCATGAACAGAACATGGGATTGTATACAGTGTTCATTGACCTGACCAAAGCCTTTAATGGTCAGCCATGATCATCTCTGGAAGGTTCTGTCAAAGCTCGGCTGTCCCCCGAAATTCTTCATCATCCTGCAGCAGCTCCATGAAGGCCGAAGTGGTAAGGTTAAACACAACGGTGACCTGTCAGACCTATGCCTCATCAGGACCAGCATGAAACAAAGCTGCTTTGGCACCAATGCTCTTTGCCACCTTTTTCAGCACGATGCTACAGGAAGTGAAAGATACCACCTTGGAGAACATCTACACTTGCTTCCGCACTAATGGAAATATCTTCAACCTCTGCCACTTTCTCACCCAAACAAAAACCATGCAAGAACTGCTATACGCATATGACTCTGCTCTTCTCGTGCACACAGAGGACATGCTGCAGGCTGCAAGGACTTTTGTGTTAATGGTCAGTCTGAAGAAAACAATGATCCTCCATCAGAAGCCCACTCAAGGTGTTTACAACCCATCTGAGATCATCATTCTCTCACCACAGTTGAGCAGTTCACCTACCTGGGCAGTGTCATCTCCAATAACGCTATGGTATTGAGGGACGTTGACAATTGACTCGCCTTTCAGCACCTCCAGAAGTGTGCGTGGAAGAACCATCAGCTGCGTCAGTCCACAAAAATCCAGTTGTACATGGCTGCTGTCATCACAACGCTGCTATTTGGCTCCAAAGACTGGGTCTTGTACCGTAAGCAAATCCATTTGCTTGAACACTTCCATCAGCACTGTCTCCGCTCCATTGGGGGTATCAACGGGCAGGATTGTGTCTCCAACACCGAGGTCCTGGAGAAGCTCAACCTCCAAGTATTGAAGCTACTTTGCTGCTCAAGTAGCTCCATTGGTCAGGCCATGTGTCTTACATGGACTACTCCAGGTTACCGAAAGCTGTACTTTACAGAGAACTCTCCCAGGGCAAGAGAGATCGTGGTGCCCCGGGCAAGAGATACAAAGACCAACTTAAGCAGCACCTCTCTCAGGGAAATATCGAGGTCAACAAGAGGCAGCAGCTGGCCTGTGACAGACACCACTGGAGAACGCTGACCCTCAGAGCTGCCAAGGATTTTGAGGAATCCAGAAGAGTGATTGCTGAAGAGAAGAGATGCAGGAAGGATCCTACTACCCACATCCCAGATGTTCTCCTGCCCAACTGCTCCAGATCCTAAATTGGCCAACAATTATGCCATCACACCTGGGGACTCTTCTTTCCGCCTGATCTTCGCAAATGAAGAACCAGCCATCATTGTTTACACAATTTGTTTTATCCCTTTCAGCACATTGGGTGTTTGTCGGTCTTTTTTGTGGGTTCTTTTGGGTTTCTCTGTTTCGTGGCTGCCTGTAAGGAGACGAATCTCAAGGCTGTATAATTTATATATACTTCGATTATAAATGTACTTTGACCTTTAAACTTTGATTATTCTTTTAAGCAGTTTATATATGTCGCGAAACAGCTGATTGGATTCAGGAATACTGGCAAGGACTCCAGCTGCAGTACCACAGCTCCACCATATTATGATTATAACATTAATATATCAGATACTAGGGAGGTCATCACCAACGTCCTCATCCATCTGCTCCAGTGGTTGAAGAGCTGCGTCCTAAACCACAGTGCACATTCCATCCAGCCAGAGGCATTCTGAATGTGGCTGATCTTCTCTGCACAACAATGCTAAGAAAATTGCAGCCACTGTACTTGGCTTTCCTCAATCTTACCAAGGTCTTTGCCTTATTTGAAAGGGAACTGACTGAAATTCAGGGCCCCGAACAGTCTTTCTAGATGAGGCGACACTTCATCTGTGAATCTGTTGGGGTCATATACTGTGTTCGGTGCTCCTGCTGTGGCCTCTTGTATATCGCAGTGATTTGACGTGGATTGGGAGACTGCTTTGCCGAACATGTCTGCCAGAACAAGTGGGATGTCCCAGTAGCCACCTATTTTAATTCCACTTCCCATTCCTCCACTGTCAGGATAAGGCCACAGTCAGGTTGGAGGAACAACACCCTATATTCTGATCTGGTAGCCTCCAACCTGATGGCATGAACATCAATTTCTCAAACTCCCAGTAATGCCTCCATCCTCCCCCTTCACCATTTCCCATCCCCTTGCCCTTCTCTCATGTTACCTCTTTGCCCACCCATCGCCTCCTTATGGCACTCCTCACCCTTCCTCCTTTCTTCGTTTTTCCATGGACTTCTGTCTCTTTCACCGATCAACTTCCTCGCTCTTTGCTTCATCACTCCCCCTCCAGGTTTCACCTGTCACCTGGTGTTTCTCTCTCCCCTCCCCCTACCTTTTAAATCTACTCCTCAGCACTTTTTCTCCAGTCCTGCTGAAGGGTTTCAGCCCGAAACGTTGACCGTACTTTTTTCCATAGATGCTGCCTGGCTGAGTTCTCCAACACTTCGTGCATGTTGCGACTGAAATTCATCTCCATTTTATGCTAGCTCCAAGACCTCATGCAGGCCGTGGAGAGCATACTGTCTGGTGGGACCACAGCCTGGTGTGGAGGCTCCAATGCACAGTACTGAAAAAGATGCTGAGGATTTAAACTCAAGTCAGCTCTATCACAGACCATAACCCTCTCTACTATTCAGTATATTTTCAAAAGGCAGTGCCTGAGGTAGGCACCATTCATTATTAAGAACCCCTCACCATCCAGGTAATGATGAGGCCACACTCAGGTTGGAGGAACAACACCTAATATTCTGTCTGGGCAGACTCCAACCTGTTGACATAAACATCAATTTCTCAAACTTCCAATAATGCCCCCCCACCCTCTCCTCCCCAGTCCCCATCCCCTTTTCCCTCTCTCACCTTATCTCCTTGCCTGCCAATTACCTCCCTCTGATGCTCCTCTCCCCTCTCCTTTCTTCCATGGCCTTCTATCCCCACCTATCAGACTCCCCCTTCTCCAGCTCTGTATCTCTTTCACCAATCAAATTTGCAGCTATTTACTTCATCCCTCCCCCTCCGAGTTTCACCTATTACCTTGTGTTACTCTCTCCCCTCCCCCTCCACCTTTTAAATCTACTCCTCGTCTATTTTTCTCCGGCCCTGTCAAAAGGTCTCGGCCCGAAATGCCGACTGTACTCTTTTCCATAGATGCTGCCTGGCCTGCTGAGTTCCTCCAGCATTTTGTGTGTGTTGCTTCTGAATATATTGTTTGATTATATATTGTTTGTTCATTTAAATAATTAGTGACACGTTTTTGCATAAGTACCTGAATTGCATATGTTATTATGCTACCCGTGATACATGCTTGACTTGCTTAAAATAAAACTTAAAGTTAGACCTGCATTCCCAGTTCTCCCATGTCTTCCTTTGAATTAGTTTAATGTTCTGAAGTTACTCACACCATCTTCCAAACTGAGCACCCAGCACCAACTCCAACAGTTGTGTCCAGCTTGACATTGCAAAATGTTTGCTTCCCACATTGGGTACAACAGCCATCACAGAAACAACAAAACCAGAGTGAACGGAAATCACCTTTAATCCCTAAAAGGCCACCGATGAGAAAAGGAAGCTACCAACTCTGAAGTCTTCACCTCCAATATCAGGAGACAATAATAAGCACATCATCTCTGCTCTAAAGTGCAAGTATTAAATCAAGTGTAATATGGCTTTTGTTGAGTGTATGCAGAATTCCTTTAGAAACTTTGATTTGACTATGATCTGGCTGATGGAATCAAGGCTCTTTGAGCTTTGGGGAACAGCTGCTGGTTAGAAAAGACCAGGAAGCAGCGTGGCAGAGCCTGACCATGTCCAGAAATGATAGCCTGGCTTAGAGAAAGATGGCTAATGGCTGCTCTAAGATCTCATAGTTTTGATCAGTACCTGGTGGAGTTCCCCAACTATTAAAGAATGATAAAGGGACTGGAGATCCTTTGAATTCCTTCTACGGGAATAATGTAGCTAGTCCCAGTTCCCTGCACATTGCTTACAATCATACAATTCCTTTTGTTTTTAAGGATTGATAAAGTTCCCTTATGAAAGTACCCATCTTCACCACCTTCAAGCAATGCAATTCAGATGCTAAACACTCACCGTGTGAATGTCACCTGTCCAATATTTGGAGCTGTCTCTGTTCTGCAGCCTAAAGATTTATTCTAATGTAATAAATATGCAAAGAGCTGATGACAAGCTACATTTCAGTTCTGTGAAATCTGATGTCCATAAAACAAACTGACAACAACTTTGCACTGCAATTGTCTTCCTTTAGTCTTCTCATAAAGGGATTTACAAATTGCAATGCTATTAAGCTATGTAAATTGACATTTAAGCTACAGTCTGTGTCAAAAAAATTCTAGTTAATAGTGTGTATTTATTTTAATAGATTCAGCTTGAAATACTTGAAAGCAAAAAGACTTGCAAGGTTATAGAGACAGTGCAGAGACATGGAACTACCTAAATACCAGCTCGGGGGGAGTCGGAGTTCAGAGTTCAAGTCCAATGTCATCTGTTAGCAGCCTGTCCGTCCACCCTGTGGAAGGCATGGGTTTTCTCCTGACGATCTGGTTTCCTCCCACAGTCCAAAGATGTACCAGTTAATAGGTTAATCGGTCACAGTAAATTATCCCATGATTAGGCTAGGATTAAATCAGTTGCTATGGGGTGTGGCTCATAAGGCCAGAAGGGCCTATTCTGCATTGTATCTCAATAAATAAATAAATTGGTCCGATTATTAGACTTAATAAATAAGTTAGGCCGTGAGATTCTAATGCAGCTCAAAAGTGCCCCCGTTTCATGAAGGTGGCACGCATTTTATGCAAAGTAAGTTTATTTTAGAGGAGCCTTAATCTGCAAATCTGAACATAATGAACATTCCACCATGTTGTAGAAAGATTAACGTAAACCTGAATAGTGTGAATAGGTATTCGTGCCTAAATAAGAGCATGTACACTTCAGATGAATGGGACACACTTTGAGGTACAGCATTTGAAATGATGGGTGATTTGTCACTCGTGTCGCGCATTCGAATTGGGGTTTGGTATTTTAGACTCTGCTGTCAGTCATGTATTGCACAAGTAGTTGCAAGCAATGCAGTTGCGTACAAAATGATGCAGGAACTCAGCACCTATGGCAAAGAGTGAACAGTCAACATCTCAACCTGAAATGTTGACTGTTTCCTCTTATCCATAGATGCTGCCTGACCTGCTGAATTCCTGCAGTAGTTGCGTGTGTTGCTTTGAATTTCCAGCACATGCAGATTTTCTCATGTTTGTAGTTGCAAGTAATATCCACCTGGATACATCAGGAAGCTGATAGCCACACCCAACAGATTATGGTCTTCATTTATTAGAGGCTATAATTTCCAAGAATGACTAATTATGAGAATCCTATTTTATTTTTCCTTTGCAAAATTCTATTTGCTAACCTAATCTGTGCATGCTTGTATTTTGCATCTCAATTAGGAAGGCTTTGTCACATAATCTAATTCTCATACTGTGACACAAATTACTTTTAATAGTGGGTTATTTTAAATTTGACTGAACTTGCTCAATTATCCTTTCTCTGAGTTCTTGTCTTCAAATACAGTTTATTTTTTTCCTCCACCTTTTTGATTTGGAATTGAGCTATCGGTTAGTTTCTGATGTAAGCTTCAAAAAGCTATTCTGTATGAAGATATGAGGAGAGATACATACCTGCAATTGCTAACAAACACATTATCTGAGGTGACTTCTAGTTCACATGCCATTGTCTGAACATTCAGCTCCATGTAATTAAGTCGTGTGTTTCTATGTAGAAAGGAAAGATTAAAAACAAATATCAGAGAAATACAGTGGTTTCTGGTTAATTGGGTCACATTTTGGCCTAATTAGCTGAAGTTTCATGGAAATAGTTAAAGAAGGCATAAAAAAATGGCAAACTAGCCTCACCATTCCCATAATCTTTTGCTGCCAGGAGAGTTACAAACTCATTCTCCGCTCCAATGGAGTACTGCGTAAAAGTCTAATGCACCCTAGGGGTGTGGGTGTGTCTGTGTGTGTGTGTGTGTGTGTGGACATAAGACATTTACACAGTTTTATATAAAGACACACTGAGCTTATCCTGTCATTTGCTTCTATACAGTGTATACTCTCCCCCCACCCCCACATTTCTCCTTCATTCCATGCAGTTTAGAAGACAGTAATTCTTGCAGAAAAAATGTTGCTGGCAATTCTCCAGCATCTTTCCGAGGGGACTTACTGTTCTCTGAATCCAGACAGGCTAGACACCTGTGTGATATTTGACAGCTGAATATGTTTCTGTTCTGGTTTGATTATCACAAACTAGTGCTCTTTGGTATAGTCATAAGACTGCCAACAACAATAGTAAATCTGGATAATTGGGACACACTACTACCAGTCAATTGGGATTGGTGTTCTGATCTTGGTTACTGATTAGAAGCTCCAGGTCTATAAGGCAGAGTGCTGCCCTCTATTGCTGTGTAGCTGGCCTGTCCACTTAATTGTTATTAATGTTAGTCATAGTGAAAAATATTACATATTTCTTTTCAATTAAGATTTATTTACCATTAAAATGGTAAGTGTCGATCTTCAATCTGTCAGTCTTCCCATTTCCAATTTTTTTTTGTGCAAGCTGTGAATTTTCTGGAGGAAGTCTTACTGCTGTCATTTTTCAGACAGTTTATTATGTTGTCCTCAAATTTCATCCTTAAATATCAAGGACAACTGCTCAGAACCAATCTCCCTTCTAAGGTGCTCAAACCCTTTCAGGTTTTCACATCAGCCATCTTGTGTTCTACTTTTGACATTGTTTGGACATATTCATTGGCTGATCATATAAATAACCTAGATAAAAGTTATCATAATCTATTCTATTTCAAAATTATTATGATGAAATACAGGACAGCGGACACATAGAAAGGCAAAATATTGGTATAAGTTTATAATTGTCACATATACGAAGGACAGTGAAAAGCTTGCCTTTCAATGTACAAAGTTTAAATTTCAAAGTAAATTTATTATCAAAGTACATATACAATGCCACTATATACAACCCTGAGATTCATTTTCATGCAGGTATACTCAATAAATCCATCATAAAATAATAACCATAACAGAATCAATGAAACACCGCACCAACATGGGCATTCAACCAATGTGCAAAAGACAACAAACTGTGCAAATACAAAAATAATGATAATAATAAGAAATAAATAAGCAATAAATATTGAGAGCATTAAGTGAAAGTAAGTCCATAGCTTGTGGGAACATTTCAATGATGGGGCAAGTGAAGCTGGATGAAGTTATCTTCTTTGTTTAAGAGGTTGAGAAGTAATATTGTTCCTGAATCTGGTGGTGAGAGTCCCAAAGATCTTGTACCTTCTTTCTGATGGCAGCAGTGAGAAGAGAGCATGTCCTGGGTGGTGGGGGTCCCTGATGATGGATGCCATTTTCCTGCAACAGTGTTTCGTGTTGATGTGTGCAAAGGTAGGGAGGCCATTACTCATGTTGGGCTGGGCTGTACCACTAAGTTATATAGGATTTTCCATTCAAGGGCATTGCTGCTTTCATACCAGGCTATGAAGTAGACAGTTAATATGTCTTCCACTTCTCATCCATAGAAGTTTTTCAAGGTTTTAAATGTCATGTCAAATCTTTGCAAACTCCTAAGGAAGTAGAGATACTGTACTTTCTTTGTAATTACACTTACATGCTGGGCCCAGGACAGGTGCTCTGAAATAATAACACAGAGGAACTTAAAGCTGTTGACTGTCTCTACCTCTGATCCTCTAATGATGACTGGCTCATGGACCTCTTGTTTCCTTCTCCTGTAGTTAATAATCAGCTCTTTGGTCTTACTGACATTGAGTAAAAGGTTGTCGTTATGGTACCACTCAGCCAGATTCTCAGTCTCCCTTCTATATGCTGATTCATCACCACCTTGATTCAGCCAACAACAATGGTGTCATCTGCAAACTAATATGGCAAATCATTACATAGTGCATTAAGCAAGAATAAGGTAAAACAATAACAATGCAAAATAAAGCATAAAAGCAACCAGAAAAATTCAGTGCAGATAGATGATAAAATGCAAGATCATAGAGGTAGATTGTAAGGCCAATAGCCCATTTTATCATACAAGAGGTCCATCGAAGAATTTGATAACAGTAAGATGAAAGCAGTCCTTGAGCCCAGTGGTATGTGCTTTCAGGCACATGGGAGAGGGGAGAAGAGAGAATGTCTGGGGGGGGGTTGGGATCTTTGATTATGCTGACTGAAGTAGTGAAAAATATAGATAGAGTCCATAGAGGGAGGATAGTTCTTGTGATGTGCCGAGCTGTGTCCACAGCTCTCTGCAGTTACTTGCAGTTTCCTGCAGAGCAGTTGCCATACCAAGCCTTTATGCATCCAGGTAAAATGTTTTCTATGGTACATTGATAAAAATTGGCAAGAGTTGACATGACATTCTGAATTTCCTTAGCCTTCTGAGGAGGTAGAGGTGATGGTGACCTTCCTTGGCCATGACATCAACATGGTTGGACCAGGACCTTCCACTGGTGACGTGTGAAGGTCTCAACACTTTCAACCTCAGCACCACTGATGTCAACCGAAATTATGCACTGCCCCTCCCTTCTGAAGTCAATAACCAGCCTTTTTGTTTTATTGACATTGAGAAAAGGGTGTTGTCCATATCCCATATCAATAAGCTCGCTACATCCTGGTTGCATTCTAACCCATAGTTACTCGAGATGCAGCCCACTACAGTGATATCAACTGCAAACTTGTAGACGGAGTTAGAGAAGAATTTGGCCACACAGTCAAAGGAGGACAGTAGGGTGCTGAACATGCAACCTTATGGAGCACTAGTGTTGAGAATAGTTGTGTGAGAGGTGTTGATGTCTGTCCCTACTGATTGCAATCTGCTGGTCAGAAAGTCAAGGATCCTGTTGAAGGAGACATTAACTCCTAGGTTTCCAAAGTGTGGTAGTATGTTTGCATGGAATAACAGGTGGCATTGTAGTCAATAAACAATAGCCTGATAATTGAGAGCAACACACACAAAATGCTGGAGGAACTCAACAGGTGAAACAGCATCTATATAAACAAATGAACAGTGGTGTTTCAGGATGAGCCCCTTCACCAGGCCTGAATAAAGGGTCTTGGCCTGAAACTCCGACGGTTTAGTTACTTTCATAGATGCTGCCTGATCTGCTGAATTGCAATAGTCTGACACTGGTGTCTTTATTGCCCAGATGCTCCAGAGATGTGTGCAGGGCTAGGGAGATGATATCGGCTGTAGACTTGTTTCAACAGCAGAAAAATTGCAGTGGGTTGAGGTTATCTGGAAAGCTGAAATAGAATCTCAATAAGCAACCGCCAGAATTGCAGCATTATCTTCTTTATGACAGGACAATCTAGCCTGCAAATTGTTTGTTGTACTGTCAGGTTTTGTCACCTCCATTATATGAGGTGCCAATGCCACATTTTCTTCTCCAGATCCTCCTCAGTCTCTTGTTATGTGTCTAGTTCTCAGCTACTCAGTTGTACTCCTTCGTAAATGGAAGATATAAGTAACTGTTCAGCGGCATTTTCAGAGGCAGAGGGAATTGTAAGATCCTGCTGAATATGCTTCCTGAGCTGAGCCACCTTGTACCATTTAAAAACAGGAATCTACTCCATGATTCCACTTGTGAGGAAAGTGATCGTTGCTGAGGAGTGCAAGAGAAGTCTCATGTTTAACAAGGCACTGTACCCCTGCATTCCCAGTTAGTGCTGGTTATTGATCCCCTCAATATGCAGCTAAATATTATGTACATGTCCTACTGCCTTGATGTTCTTGGGATTATCTGTGAACGGGAACAAAAGGGTTGATTACATTCAGTCCAGACTGGTTGCACTGAAAGTCAGACTTCTAAATACCTTTTTTTTGCATTGACTGTTTGGGCTTGCTTGCAACATGCTGAGGCTCAGCAGATGTTTGTGTGAAAACTTTAGAAGGCTCACACTTTGGGTTGAACTGGCCTTAGGCCAGGCACTTAGATTTGAGGTAACCTTGCATCAAACGTCCAACTTTCATTCCTATGCAAATGACCCTATCTCTGAAATTCAGAAATCAGCCTTCACTTCAATATAGTGTTGAATATGCTTTGGATTGTTGCAGTACGTTTATATCAGCACTGTGGGATCCAAGGAATTCCCAAGATACAAGCCACTTGCTGTCTTTGAAATTGTTAAGTACAAGACTTTTTGGTGGTTCTTGCCTTGGCTTGAATCAAACTTTTTCTCCTGTGTTCTTTCTCAGCAATAATCAATGTAGGAGATATTTAAAACTGTACAAATTCCTCAGCTGGATCGGAGCCATAAATGATCTGTGTCCAAATTACCTATGATTTACTATGATCAGGGAAGAAGCAGGTGTTCCATGAGCAAGAGGTTCACAGGCACATTTCCAAGGGCTAATTATTGTATTTCTTTGATTTTGGTGCATTTTAATGATTTAATTTACATTTTATTAGATTTACTTTTAAAGTCAGATTCCATAAAATAAAGGGTCTAATTTTAAATGCAGTGCAAAATGAGGTGACAGCTCAGCAGGCCCTATATGAACTGATAAGCATTATCCCAATTTATTTTCAATTGTCATCTATAACTTCAAAACCATCTGTGCAAAGCAGGAGATTGGCAATTAGATCCCTAAGTCAGATAGGCAAACATAGCTGGAGGTGGCAGGAAATTCAACTCTGTGAGCAGCAGTGGCTTTCTTATTGAGAAAGAACTATTGGCCACTCTTTGGAAAAGAGCAAACAGTTGACATTTCAGGCTGACACCCTTAATCAGGGCTGGAGAAAAATGACGAGAAGTCAGGACAAGAAGATGGGGGAGGGGAGGAAGAAGTACAAGTTAGTGGGCGATAGAGGGGAATGGGTGAAGTAAAGAGCTGGGATGTTGATTGGTGAAAGAGATACAGAGCTGGAGAAGGGGAATCTGATAGGAGAGGATAAAAGGCCATGGAAGAAAGGGAAGGGGAGGAGCACCAGAGAGAAGTGATGGGCGGGTAAGGAGTAACGTGAGAGAGGGAAATGGAAAAGGGGAAATAGTGAATGGGGGGGGGGAGTGCTTTATCCGAAGTTCAAGAAATTGATGTTTATACCATCAGGTTGGAGGCTACCCAGACGGAAAATAACATGTTGCTCCTCCAACCCGAGTTCCTCATCATGGCAGTAGAGGAGGCCATGGACTGACATGTTGGAATGGGTATGGAAAGTAGAATTAAAATGAGCTGCCTCTGGGAGATCCCCCTTTTTTTCTAGCAGATAGATGCTTGGCAAAGCAGTCTCCCAAACTACAATATACAACAGGATGCACCAGGAGCACCAGACACAGTACATGACCCCGACAGACACACAGGTGAAGTGTCACCTTACCTGTTTGGGGCCCTGAATGGTAGTGAAGGAGGAGGTATAAGGGCAGGTGTAGCCCTTGTTACACTTGCAAGGCTAAGTGCTAGGAGGGAGATCAATGGGGAGGGAGAAATGGACAAAGGAGTTATGTAGATCTGCTTGGTGGTGGGATCCTGTTGGACATGGCAGAGGCACAGAGGCTGGTGGAGCTGTAGGTGAGGATTCTTTCTAGAACAATGAATTGCTGTCAAATTCCAGTTGAAGTTTTCTGATTGCCATAGAAAGAACCAGTTCGGAGATGTTAAGTAACCTTCAGCTTACCAGGAAATTGAACAGATGGATATTTACTTGCTGTGTCGTTGTATCCAAAAGATGAGCATCAATTCCTCGCTTATGTTCTCCCCGTGACCACATGGGTTTCCTCCAGGTAATCTGGTTTCTTCTCATAGTTACAAAGTAACACATGGTTAGGGTTAGTGAGTTGTGGACAAGCTATGTTGGTGCTGGATGCTTGGGGACACTTTCAAGCTGCTAAACGCTGATTTGATTTAATGCAAAATGATGTATTTCAGAAATATAGCTGATTTTTTAAAAATCTATTTCCAATTGTTATCTACCCCTTAAACAATGAGCAGGGGATGGATGAAATTCTCTGCCCTGGTGTCCACTGCTTGCACATCTAGGTCACTAGTTTTTTTCTGTATATTGTTAGCCTTGCCTCCCATGGATTCTTTCAACTGCTTTTAGATAAAGCACTCTAAGAGTTTTCCAAATACATCTGATCACAGCCATTCATGAGGTCTTGGATTTTGAAAGAGAAATACTACTTATTTAATGGATTTGCACTTTGCTGGTACTTTATATAACAGGATAATAAATAAAAGTATGCATTCTTTGTTTCTTTGATATCAGTATGCAAATTAAGAATAACTGGGAGATGCTTGCTAATTTAAAAACAATTATGCAGAATGTAAATATTAACATTTTATAAAATCCTCATATTGACACTTCTCTGCATCACACAGGTTTGATGATGAGCACACATCATCCACCATCAGCAATCTATTTGTTTATTTTATAACAGGTTGCGTTATACATATTTATCAAAAGAATGGAAATAAGAATACGATGTCAACAAAACATACAGATCATAAGTCCACTTTTGAGTCCTAAGTGAGTCAAATGCAAACAGACCCTTAACAGTGTTGATGAGCAGAGGGGTCTTGGTGTCTAAGTTCATAGTCTCCTGCAGGTGGCTACACAGGACAATAGGGTGGTTAAGAAAACATATATTATGCTTGCCTTTATTAGTCGAGGCATTGATTTCAAAACTCAGTAAGTTATCTTTCAGCTTTATAAAACTCTAGTTCGGCTACATCTGGAGTATTGCATATAGTTATGGTCACCTCATTATAGGAAGGATGTCGAGGCTTGGAGAGGGGGTAGAAGAGATTTACCAGGATGCTTGCCTAGATTGGCGGGCATGTGAAAAACCAGAGGTTGGACAAACTTGGGTTATTTTCTCTGGAGTCACAGTGGCCATGGGGAGATCTGATAAATGTTTATAAGGTTATGAGTCGTAGATAGAGAAACAGAAAGTGTCTTTTCCCAGTGTTGAAATGTCCAATACCAGAGGGCATGTATTTAAGGTGACAGAGGGTAAATTTAAAGGAGATGTGAGGGGCAACTTTTTTCTTAAACTGAGAGTGGCAGGTGTCTGGAGAATGCCTATCTTGGGTGGTGGCATAAATGACTTTTAAGTGACGTTTAGATAGGAACATGAATGTGAGAAAAATGGAAGCATATGGACTTTGTGTATGCAAAGGAGATTAGTTTACTTGTTCATTTGATTATTGATTGAATTGGTTTGCTGTACTGTACTTCTCAATGGTTTGTGTTTTAAGGTATTAAGAGCAGTGACATAGCAGAAAGATCACAAAATGACTATGCGCAAGGTTAAAAATTGTACATTAGCGGCTGTTCAATTAAGATTGTGTAACATTCATTGATAGCGAGAATATGAAGATAGCTTTGCTCTGAAATTTTAAACTTATTCCTGACACTGGGATGCTCTAGCACTGGACAGCCATTATTGTTCTTTGAATCTGTATGAATTTTGAAACTTCCAGGCAAGTGTAGTTCATATGCTAGTGTTTGTAATGCAAATATTCTCAGTGGTAGAACAGTGATTTAAAATATCAGGCTTCACAAGCACTGTAACACTTAGAGCAAAAGAACCTGTTTATGTAGCCATACCAATTAAAATTTCATGAAAGGTGATGCAATTTGACTGAGTAGTCATTGTTTCTTAGTCATAATTAGCTGGAGAAACGAAATGCAAAATAATATCATTGGAATGGGATATTTGTCAATCAAATGAGATTAATAATTAAAACAAAGAAAAGGAAATGATTGCCGACATGCATGCGATACACAGACCTCCCAGCTTTATATTTATCAATTCTAATCAGGCAATTTATATTCCATATTCCCAAACCTTTAGCCGTAGAGATAGAATAAATCTTTCTTACAGTAAAATGAAGACTGCAAAGTGGGCTCATTAAACCAACATGAAAGACAAATGGATCAAGGAAAGAAAAAGCAGGTAAGACAGAATAAGTAGTCAGTGATAGATGTTATTGATATTGAACAGATGTGTTTTAGGTTTCTTTATAATGGGACAATTACAAAGTCTGAGAACCAGTGGTCTTCTCACGGTGTAGTCCTGAAGTCCAGGATAGGAAGGGCCTCCTCTTGTGCCAAGATGAAGCCACCCTCAGGGTAGAGGAGCAACACCTTATATTCCATCTGGGTATCCTCCAACCTGATGGCACGAATATCAATTTCTTCTTCCGGTAAACAAATTCCTCCCCCACCCCATTCCCCACACTGACCTGTTACTTCTCACCAGTCTATTGCTTCCTCCTGGGTCCACTCCTCCTATCCATTCTTCTCTCAACTCTTCTCTCCTGTCACATTCCTTCTTCTCCAGCCCTTGACGTTTCCCACCCACCTGGCCTCCTCTATTGCCTTCCAGCTATCCTCCTTCCCCTCCCCCCCACCTTTTTATTCTGGCATCTTCCCCCTTCCTTCTCAGTCCTGAAGAAGGGCCTCAGCCCAAAACATTGACTGTTTATTCATTTCCATCGACATTATCTGACCTGATGAACTGCTGTAGCTTTTTGTGTGTGTCTCTTTGGATTTCTGGCATCAGCAAACTTTCTCATGTACAAAGGGCCTTTTGTTGACAGTAGCAATTTCTACCTGCTCCTCTGCTGGCTCCCTTGAATTCTCCTAATTAACTCTCCATGAACTTGATCTTCTGTACAATTCCTTGTCAGGGGGTGGGGGTCTGCCAGTTGATCCTATGTCTCATTAAGTACCACAGCCACATAGAGTCATGGAGTCATAGTGCATTACAGCACAGAAAGAGGCCCTTTGTTCCATTAAGTCAATGCTGAACTATTGGCTAATCCCATCTCCCTGTACCTGGACCATAGCCCTCCATACCACTCCCATCCAAGCTTCGCTTAAATGTTGTAATTGATCCCACATCTACCACTTCCGCTGCCAACTCATTGCACATTCCCAGCATCCACTGAGCGAGGAACAGCCCACTCATATCCCCCTTAAATATTTCAATTTTCACCTTTATCCTAAGACCTCTAGTTCCAGTCTCACATTAAAACTTTTAGGAAATCACTGCTGGGAGAATGGTGTCGATATTTTTATTTCATACAGTTATTGTCAATCTATTTAGCAGTGAGTTTCTTTAAACATTTTATGTTAAAAATAACCAGTAATATTAGCACTTTTTTATTTTTTACTACTGCCCTGGGGTTTTTGAATGCCTGTTCAAAAACCCCAGGCTCAGGTAGCCCAGGATCTTGGGAAGTCGGACATCACTGACTGAAGCATGCAGCAAGTACAGCTGCAAGGACCTATAACATATGACATATTGATCTTTGAACTTTGCACTGCAATCCTCTGTACTGGCTCATGCTGATGTACTAGGAGCAGGACTCCCAGCAGGAAGAGACAGCATGGTCGATTGGGTAGTTAGATGGACTGCCCCAGATTTCACTGCATGAATATTGGACTATTCATTTTGAAACCATCACCGAGGTGGCTCTCTACAATTTAGAGGAGTCATTTTGATTACTTAATACATGTGACACTTTACTAATGACTACTGTCAGTGCATATTTTTCAGAAGTAGGAAACTTAATATAATCAACAGCTTCATTATTTTGACCATGAAGTTTGCTTACGAATCTGTTAGCCTTTTTTTCTAATTCATCAAATTGAAACTGACGTTTGTACTGGGATAGTATTTTATAAACCTTAGAGTTTAAGGAAATGTCAAATGATTTCATTGTTGTTCAAAGCCAAAGGGGTTTTTAATCTTTCTCGTCTTTCAAGTTAAACTATGCTTCCAATAAATATTCAACAGATGTAGTCTCAGCCTGTCATGAAAATTTCATTATGCAGGTTCTAAATTACATTTGTAGTTCGGCATGTCACAACTTTTTTGCAGATTCAGACTGTAACAAGTTAATTGTTTTAGCACTGAAGTTATTGTGTGATTTGCAGTAGAAGTTCTAACATTCTCAGTCACGGAATTGCTGTGATCCCATACATAATTACTAAAAACACAAAATGCTGGCAGAACTCAGCAGGCCAGACAGCATCTATGGGAGGAGGTAGTGATGACTTTTTGGGCCAAAACCCTTCATTGGGAGTGAAGTAACATGGGATGGTCAACGGAGGATAAGAAGTAGGGGGAAGGATCAAGTAGAGAGCTGGGGCTGGGAAATGATATGTGACTATAACACCGGGTCTGGGTTAGCGTCTAGTCCAAAAGTTTCAGGGCCGAAGAAATAGTAGGTTGGGAGCAGAGAGAGAGGCTGTCGCTGAACTCCTGTCGGAGAGAAGATCTGAACTTCTTCAGTGTAGGCATCACTGGAAGAGGCTTCGCAACAGTGAATTCAAAGGCAACACGAGTGAATCTGCAGATGCTGGAAATAAATAAAAACACAAAATGCTGGCACTACTGTCATTGAGAAAAAAATATATATGTATACCCAGGCAAAAATAAATTTCAATGGTTATGGTAAACTTCAGAGCATATTCTGGAGTTAGAGTATACAGTAGAATATTAACTTCAGCAACCAATCTTTAGACCTGAACATGGATTGTAGATTAAATTTAAAATGCAGCTCTGGACAATAGTTTCTTGGCGCTGTGGACTCCAGTTAACTGAAAACCCAGACGATGCTGATTAACATTCATTTTGGGTGTCTGGAGTGTGTGTGCGAAGAAGGAGGTGTGAAAATTATATGTCATTCAAAGGAAGCATTGTAGATACATTATCACTACAGAACTGTCCTGCCGCTACCTGTGTTCTTTAGCATATAAAATGTCATGTAATATTGGGTCAAACAGGCCCCTTCCTCTGAGAGTGTCTCATTTTGTTGAATAAAACATTTCTGTACCATTAGCATTAGTGCTTCTCCAGAGACTTTGTTCATATTACAGCAGTGAAGCTACATAGAAGACAGTGGAAAGCATGTCAAGTAATTGGGAATAATTTAATTGACACAGCAAATATTTTCATTGTTTAACATTGATTTAATTTAATAAAATCCCAATAAATATTTTTTGCAAATTCCAACAACATTGCCATATATTAAAAATAGAATACAGTATCTAATATTTCTTTATGCATACACACAGAATCACTTTTAACATCACAGATGTAACATACATCATATTGTGTTAAACACTTTCCAGCCTGATTCTTGGTGGTTAAAGTTTGTTCACTGTTTCAACGTGCCTTTAGATGAATGCACTGCCACACTGGCATTGCAACGTTAGCAATAGATTCTGTTGCTGCAGTCATAAACAGGCTTTCAAATGCATTGGTCACTATGAACAAGATCATTTTTCAGCACTGTTAGCTGAAAAAAAACCACATTAAGCCGCAGATATAACTTGGACGACCACTCAAGAAGCTCTGCCAAGGGAAAATGCGCCACTCCACATAAACTTTTCACAAACAGAAACATAGTCGAATTTTTATGACAATGCATTAGCTAATTGGCCAACAAATGAGACAAAAACATTACTGTACGTGAGCCATCTTTGTCATAAACTTCGAGTGTTTTTAAAGTTATAAATAATCAAGAAATCTAAAGCTATACATGAAATTTAATGAAATAAAACTCTCAGGGATATTTGATTATGTTTCAAAGTTAAGTGGCAAATAAAATCTGTTAAACAACCGATATTGGATAATCAATGATCATTATGTTTTGCCCCAACAATGATATGTCAATAGAATAAAAAAATCCATTAAGCATACATAACCTCCAGTAGACTTTATAGTCTCACTGAAAGTAAAGGTTGCACAGGCACTATTCAAATACTATACTTCAGGAAACTTCATGCTGTTGTAATCTTCAATTGTTCCCGGGAAATAAGTGGAGTAACGGGATTGGTTGGGCAGCTAGCAAAGACTTAATGGGCCAAAGGGTGTCCTCTCATATTGCAGGAAAATATGGAATATAATAGTCATGTCACATGAGGGAAACCTTAATGATCCAGACACGATTACTTAACACTGGAAACAAATATCAAGTCACAGTGAGGTTCGCAATGCTTATTAGCTTGAAGATCACTGAAAGGGAATTCAATATTTTTGTATATATTAGAAGAATACATAATTGTTTTGTTTTGTTCAAGGACACTGTGAACTGATGTATAATTGTAGTCCATTAAAAATAGGGCAGGGTTGCTGATTTGCTCTGTCATTAGACAGTGTACTGTCAGAACAAGCTACTGAGATAGTACAAGTAAAGACAAATGCAGACTGAAAATAAATACATAGAGGAAGGAAAATACCTGTGATGTGAATCTACTAACTCTATTTTTGTTTCATACTGCAATAAGACTTGCAAATTAATATTCCCAAAATTAAGACAGAATCTGTAGATTTAACCTTTAAGTTAAGATTGACAGTGAAAGTTAATGCTTCTCCCCTATTCCTGTGGGAGTAATGACTTTCACCTCATAGTTAAGTTTGATTGCTCAGGGGAGTTAATTTTCAGATTCTAGTCCAATGTGTAGCATTAATCAATTATTGCACAGATTGCAAATCGGGTGCATTCCTCAGAAACGATGCACTTGATTCCATGTTTATTGGGTTATCATTAAAATTAGGAAGAGGTGAATACAAAATTACGTGACTTCTATGAGTGCACGTCAATCAAAAAAAAATCACCATATACTTAAGTGAAACCCAGTGAGATATGTAGTCAGCAAACCTCACTCCTTATTGATCTAGATTCCCCCTTTATTGAAGATAGTTACATATGGTTATAAGAATTATAGCATTACTGCAGCCAAGTGTTTCTATCAATTGAATGTATTCCTTGAAACAAAACAGAGGACTCTTAATGCACTGTACTTAATGTACTTGATGGAGATAGAGAGCCTGTCTGAGATACCAAAGTGCTGAGTTATGGATGGTAGTTTTGATGGACTTTGGATTAAGGTCTCTTTGGGAAGCTTCTGCTGTTGCTTGCTTGTTGATGTGGTGGTTGGGGGGGGGGGTCAGTGATTCTGCTGGCATGAATTGGGGGGAGGGGTTGATGTTTTTGCTGCCACTTGTGCGATGGGGGGGGAGAAAGCACTTTGCTGTTTCTGTTATTCATTCTATGGGGTTTCTTGTTTCATGGATGTCTGTGAAGAGTACGAATTTCAGGTTGTATACTGTATATATTATCTGATATTAGATGAACCTTCGAATTGATTGTGTTCCTCATGTATTAACCTTTACTAGTCTACCTAAAAAAAACTAGAATCATAGAGACACCCTCACTGCTTTCCCGTCAACTGAAAAAGACAGTACTTAAATTCATCATTTATTTAATGCAATTGAAAAGGTACTTACAGAAGAAAATAGGAATTTCAAGTCAATCTGTAGGGAAATCAACGCAGCATCACTTAATAGATATCAAACGAAGTTTGTGAGGATGCCCGACTAGATGGCAGCAGTCCCTAACATTTTCTATGGTATATTGGATTACAAGATATTTCTGACTTAATTTTTGACAACTAGGTGTATTGTAAAGAAAATGTGTGGCAAATATTGGGAAGAATGCAAATTCTGATAATATTTAACCGTTAATATGTCACTTGATGAAATGACTGAAGTTTGACTCAGGGCTTTGGCTAATGCAGTTGGGTAAAAATTGAAATTGGTCAATTGCTTCCCAATTGCAATGATGATGAAATTTACTGGCTTATTTTCAATTATACTATTTGCTATTTTTTAAGTTCTCCAATTAAAACATTGACAAATACTATAAGGACTCTGTGGATAAATTTTGATTTCTGCTTTATTTCACAATAGTCAAGTTTACAGATGTTATAGAGTTTCTATTAGTACATTTGGCTCCGAAGGCATCCTCAGCTCTGGTCGAATACTATTAAGGACAAAAAGTTCCTTTTTAGGTCATTTTGCTTTAATCTTTTGACTATAAATTATGGAAACTGCAATGAACATCAGTAAAGCTTGGCAGCTGGTTTAGTTTGACTTTATCATTATTCTGAGTGAGCTTTATTCATAATAAGAATTTTGACTACTTGAACATTTTTTGATTGACTTTCTCTTTCCACTTGATTGAAGGGAACTATGGTAATTATTTTTTTAGCCCATGGCATGACTTTTGAGATTGAAAAGATTAAATAGACTACATTATGTATTAATAATGAGAGATATTAATGCAAAAAAGTATCCAAATCATCTGCTTTTGACCTTAACACTTTAAGTGTTAGTTATAGCAAAAACTGGAATGATGGAGTGGGGAGGGTGGTTCTACACTATTGAAATTGCAGTCATCCAATACTATAAGTTAATTTAGCTACAGCTGTCTTTCTAAAATAGACTTTAAAGCTTCCAATATATTGTAGGTGGATATTTGTACTATCCTTGTCATTGCTAATGTAAATGTGTTCTCCTATTTCCACCATTACTATATCGTTAAAATAAGTTTTTCATTAGTTGTGACGTGCTTTGGGATTATGTTAGAGCATTTTTTTAAATTCTGAAATGATTGTACTAATTTCAGAAAGCATTTTCAACTAACTTTGAAAAAACAAGAAGTTTGCATATGCACTGCTAAATCCACACTTTGGACAGTGTAATTAACAGGAAGTTATATTTACAGAGAAGAAAGCAATAATATAATTACCAAAACCATTTGGGTCTGAAACTAAAGTGCCACAGTGGAAAAACTTCAATTATGAGTAGGAAGATTATGGGATGGATTTGTTTCCACAAATCTCATTTGTGGGACTCAGCACTTAACACTTGAATTCAAAGCTGCAGAGTGTATTGTGATGATAGAAGGGTTGCCTTTCAGTGGAGAAATTAAAATAAGCTAATATATTAAGTAAAAATAAAATCTCTAGAAAAGGAGTCAAATGCTTAGTTCAATCTACCAAAACAGATTACTAGCAATGATCACAATGGTGTTTTAGCTAACTGGCTGATATGGTGGGGGCGGGGGGGGGGGTGGGGTGGGGGAGGCTACTGCGCAGGATCAAAATAAGCTGAAGAGAGTTGTAAAATTAGTCAGCTTCAACATGGACACTAGCCTCCATAGTATTCAGGACATATTCAAGGAGTGATGCCTCAAAAAGGCAACATCTATCGTTAAAGGATCCAGGCTGCATGACCCAGGACATGCCCTCTTCTCATTGCTATCATCAGGGAGGAGGTACAGAAGCCTGAAGGCACACACTCAATGATTCAGGAACAGCTTCTTCTGTCTGATTTCTGAATGGACAGTGAACCCAAAAACACTGCCTCACTACACTTTTATTTCTTTTTTTGTATTAATTTAACTTAACTATTTAATATACATACTTACTGCAATTCACATTTTTTCTCTCTGTTATCATGTACTGCTGCCGCAGAGTTAACAAATTTCACAACATATCCCGGTGAAGTTTAACCTGATTCTGAGATTGTTGCATGCATATTGTCACTTACAATGACAATACATGAAAACAATCATTGGCTATAAATCATTCTTGGATGACATAATGCCTTTTACGAGGCTGTATAAATCCAAGCCTTGACCTTTTCTTTCCATCTACGTTGGTAACATGCCTGTATTCTAGGGGATCAGCAGCTGCTGTGATCATACGTGGAGGTAGGACGAGCACAACTGGTAGTTAGAAAGAGGGCAAACATTTGGCCTTTTCTTGGGAGAGTTCAAAAAGCTACCAGCAGTAGAATAGAGGATAACTGCAGCGAGCAAAGGGATTTGAAGAGGCAAAGGGAAGGTGTATAAAATAGAATGAGTTATGCCAAGTGTGTGGGGGGAGGGGAATGAGAGGGAGGGTGATGACTGAAGGTGAGTAGGTGAAATGGAGATGGTGTATTTTCAGAGAACCTCTATATGTATATGTTAATAGAACCAAAGGCCCTCCTTGCCACTGTATCAAGCTCTTACTGTCTTGTCTTTGTGGTAACCGATAGCTTCCTTTCCTCACACTTCTAAAGTGGAAACAAGTCACTCCAAAACCCAATATGACTCCAAGGAAACAGCACATGAAGGTTGTAAAAAAATGTACTAAATAATACCCTTTGCTTTGCTAATAAGTTTATTCACTCAAACTATCAACGTGTGAAACTAGAAGCATGATTACAAGTGAATAATTGACCTACAGTAATCAATTAGTGAAACTTGAGAATAGAGTAATTTATTTATTTAGAGATACAGGACTGTACAACAATCTTAGGCACATATATATATATATAGCTAGGGTGCCTAAAACGTTTGCATTATACTGTATTTGTCACGGAGAATGAGTTTGTAAATCCGGTGGGAGCAAAGGATGTTGGGAATGGCAAGGGTGGAGTGCCATGGGAGGGGTGTGGGACAGGTGACAGAGAAGGATTGCCAGGGGCTGAGACACCAGGCATAGTAATTTGATTTCTAATAATTGGTTTATGAAACTTAAAGAATGTCTCTTTGGTGCTTCCACTCCCTCCCCTCTCCTTTCCCCTTTTCCCAATCATGATTCCCCTGTTCCTGCCCCTTTCACACTCTCAGTCCTCAATAGAGATCCATATCAGAATCAGGTTTATCATCACTCACGTATGTCATGACACTTATCTTTTTTGTGTGGCAGCAGTACAGTGCAATACAGACCTGTGCTACGCAGAACAGACCCTTGCAGCCCAAAGAGCCATGCTGCCTAGCTCCCCACCTACTTAACCTTAGCCTAATCGGAGTGCAATTCACAGTGATCAATCAACCTACTAATCAATATGCCTTTGGACTGTGGGAGGAAACCGGATCATCTGGAAGTAACCAATGCACCCATGGGAATAAACAGGAATTTCGAACTCTGCTGGCCCATGCTTCAATAGAATCACACTGACTACCACACCATTCCATGCTGTGGCCAAAATATCAGGTGAACTCATTTTTAATCTCATGTTTAAGCCTTTAATCTTTAGGAGCCCGAGCCCAAATGCTTACTTGCAATCTATAGCAAATTTGTACTGACTGATCAATCCAAACTTCCTCAATGGCACGGAATTTTTCTTCCGATTCATAAGATATCAACATAGCCTCACTGTTACAATACCCTAGTGAAACAGGATGTGATGAAGATCATCAACCTGAAATGATAACTTGATTCAAACTAACGTGCTGATTTCTTCAGAATTTTCTGGTTTTACTTTCACTGTACAAAGTTACAAAGGGGATAGTTAGAGTTTATGTAAGGGAAGTAAATAAATCTTAATTGAATCTGACATTTTGGCTTTTCAGTTTGACCCAGACAGCTGATGTTTCATTTCCTAAAAGGTGTCCAGAAATACATTGTATCTGATGTTTTCGATAGAAATACTTACAAAACGTGGGGTGTTGGAGTGGAGATAAGTCTTTGTCAAAGGAGGTGTATGGTGCTCTATCCCTCCATTAGCCTCCATTAGCTAAACCCTTGGGCAAGGTTTAGCTCCTGCTTAGCCCTACCCCCCTCCCCAAATCAGGGCCACGTGAAGCCATAGGAGCAGGTGGTGGACGGTCGTATGAGCAGCTGGCGCATATCAGAAGTCCTGGTTATGCGATCACTGATGCCAGGCAGAAAATCTCTAAAGAATATTGATCATGGTTGGGGTCACCCGTCTTGTAAAGACACTGCCCAGAAGAAGGCAATGGCAAGCCTCTTCTGTAGAAATTTTTGCCAAGAACAGTCATGGTCATGGAAAGACCATGATTACCCACGTCATACAACATGGCACATAATGAATGAATGAAAGAACCCCCCCCCCCCCCAAAAGAAAGGATTTGGAATGCAATATTATCCCAGAGTACTCTATAAGATGGGAAGTATTTAGATAATTCATTGCTGCAGCGTCTATCTGTATTAATACCACAGTGATTCTAATTCCTCTGACTGCATCTTAGAACCTATTATTTTCAAACAGTTAAACTATTATTGTACTTACACTGATTTTCCTGGGGCTGAAGTGAAGCTTATTAAAAAAGAATAATAACTATAATGGATTTATGTTTAACTCTGCAAACCCATCTTCATGGCCACTGCAGTTAATATTTTATTAGGGATTTAGAGAGCAGTGGGGATTTGGTGAGCTATTCTTTATCCTTTAGTTCTCTGGCTTGAAAAATACATTCCACCCTCAAAGAATTCAGATAATTTTAAGTACATTGTTTGAAATGAGAGAAAAATATAAATTATA
This sequence comes from Hypanus sabinus, assembly GCF_030144855.1. Lineage (NCBI taxonomy): Eukaryota > Metazoa > Chordata > Chondrichthyes > Myliobatiformes > Dasyatidae > Hypanus > Hypanus sabinus. The sequence goes on from NC_082727.1 coordinate 53,310,827, forward strand.
TAACAGTAGTTTTTCTCGTTTTATCTATTATAAATGTAGTTTTGCAAATTCCAATGAACCTTTCAAAGTTTGTTAAGGACCTTGGCAAGTTAGTAAGCAGCCTTGTATTTGTTTATGTCAACCATAATAAAAACAGGAGATACTGAAACACTGAGCAGATAATGAGCAGCTTACAGGAAAGATTTACAAAGATATTGCTGGGTCTGGAGGACCTGAGTTATAAGGAAAGATTGAGTAGGTTAGGACTGTATTCTTTAGAGTGTAGAAGATTGAGAGAAGATTTGATAGATGGATACAAAATTGTGAGTGGTATAGATAAGGAAAATGCAAGAACGCTTTTTCCACTGCGATTGGGTGTGTCATGGGTTAAGGGTGAAAGGTGAGAGGTTTAAGGGAAACATGAGAGTAAACTTCTTCATTCAGAGGGTCATGAGAGTGTAGAACGAGCTGCTAGCACAAGTGGTCCATTTGAGCTCGATTTCAACGTTTAAGAAAAGTTTGGACAAGTACATGGCTAGTAGGGGTATGGAGGGGTATGGTCCCAGTGCAGATCGATGGGAATAGGCAGTCTAAATGGTTTCAGCATGGACCAGATGGGCCAAAGAGCCTGTTTCTGCGCTGTACTTCTCTGTGACTCTCTGATTGTATCAGGCAGAATCTGTGATTAGTAATTCAGATCAGAATCTGATGAAGGGTGCCTGACCAGGAGCATTACCTGTTTCTCTCCCCACATATACTGCCTGTATTGCTCAAAGTTTCTAATTTTATTAGATTCCATCATCTGAATTCTTCTTGGATTTTCATTTTGCCTCTCTAGTATTATAGTGAAAATATGTTTGTTTTTACATACAGTACATTCACTTAGTCAGCTCTGGCAGACTGGGCGGATAAGCTCTGCAGAGAGGTCTGACAGCCAGGCTACAATGCTGCATGGAGAGCGAAGGGCATGAACATGTACATGAAATGTTGTGGTCATCCACTGGGACAGTCTGCGACACTCACTCGTACCACCGGACTTGGACTTCTGAGCTCAGGAGCGTGGGACCACCCCAGTGCAATGGCTTTTCCACCTTAAAGACTCTCCACAAGGTTTCCTGTCATTGTCAGATATGATGGACAACCACCACCCACCAATATAAAGAAAAATAATCTTTGCAAAGAAGTAGGAATACTGTTTGATTAGTAAATAAAAAAGCTTAGCTAATATCTTAAAGGTTTAAATATGAAGTATGACAATGGGATTTTAATAAGATTTGATTTCAATTTCCATGCTGGGAAGTAAAGCCTTTATTCATATTTGTAGTCTCTAATACTCAGTCGATTAGGCCTGTCTAATCAAGACAGTAAGATAGTAAGAAATTATAACATGGGCTCTCCTCTGAAACCTCTCAGCTGAATGCTACCATTTTAGTGTAGAGGAATGTGGGTCACCCTCCAAGATGCAGCCAGCAGGGTAAAGTTGTGAGGAGCAAATTTGTTTGTAAATGAGTACAGTACTCCTATCCCCCCTAATCCAACAAGAAAAATTTGGATTACACTATGAGCTTTAAAATAAAGTCATTGATTTCTTTCTCCCTCCAGTGATGCAGCCTGACTTACTTTTAACTTCTGACACTTGTTTATTTCACATTTCAGCAACTGCAATATTTTGATTTTGAGCTCTTGGTTCAACTTTATCTTCTCGTTAAGGCTTCTTGGTAAAAAATTTAAGTTGAATTCAGGTGTTAGTTCTACATGATTAAGGAGGATCTTGCTGCCAGATGTAATGAGCTCTGCATGAAAGTGGAGGGATTTGGGCTCTGAGGTTTTTAGAGAAACCTGATTTGGTTAAATGCTGTTCAAGGAGGATCGTTAATCATCTAGAGCTCCTGTTTCTCAAGCGACTTTCCGTTTGTAAAGCAGTCTCCTGGTGCTTTTTGTGTAAACTTGTTAAATTTATTTTGATAGGCTCAGGAATGTTGGTTACATTTAAATAGACACCCAATTAGCACTAATCATAGGGTTCTAGTTTCAAGAATGTTACATCTTGTGGTGAGCCTCCAATGTTCCATGTGAATTCTTATGAATAAACTCTGGAATGTGTCTCTACATTGGAGTCTGTCTTTCCTCTGCATTTGGGTTCCAGTATTACCAGCACACACCAGATGTCTTTCTTCACTAAATAAATCTGTTATTATTACTTTAATACAACTGAAATTTGTTGAAACAATATTTAAAACAATGATTATAGACACTGGATTAAAGAAGATGAGTACCCAACCAATGATTGAAGATCAGTACCCAGCCACACCAGAGTAATTAAGCATCTGGGGTTATTTGAACAGTCAATACACCTGCTGAATTTCTGCCAGGCCATAGAATTAAAATTGTCCTCATGAAACGATGAATATGGAACCTTTGCAATTCATTCATTTTTGAGATATTGTTGTATGTCACTCTGCTCCTTTGGCAGACAGGTTCATTATGCACCATGTAGTTATCAATGCAGACTTAAGTTATAATGCAAAGTTATTGTACAAATTAATTTCTGATGCTTTCTAAAATCTGCTTTTATTAACAGAAGAGCAATTTAAAGCCCAATGACAATGGAAGAATAATGAACCTGATCTGAGATTTTTTAACTTCAACCTGCTGCACTAACTAGAGGAGTACTTCAAGGGAAAATCTTTACATGTCCATGTTGAGCAATCTATTTTACTTCGGAGACTGATCTCTTCAGCAAACATAACTATACAGCAGTTTTTCAGAGAAAAATTACATCTCTTGAAATAGTCAAGAGTTCATCCATTGGAATGAATGATTGATATATATTGTCCATTCCAAGGCACTCATAACTCACAGTAGATGAGCTCATAAATCATGCATTTTCACCCTACCAATCAACTCTGAATTCATGAAATTTGATATTAATATGTATCTCCCTTATCATGGACTCTTTGCAACCTGTAACATAGCTAATTTTATGCTGATTGACTAACCTGTCTGGTGTGAAGACAAGCATTTTAGGAAAACTGTAGCAATGTTTTTTTTTCTATATGTATTATGTATTGCATTGTATTGCTGTTGCAAAGTTAACAAATTTCACAACATATGCCAGTGATATTAAACATGAATCTGATTCTGAAAACAGAGAAGGGTAGATCTGCTTTCTTCCATCAATACTATTGCAGGGACTTGATGGTATCAGTCACGGTGGTAGGGGTATTTGCTGCCCATCTCATGATGATTACAAACTGTTTCCTTGGAATCCTCAAGAATCCTCAAGAAGAAAGCCATTCTTTAATTAGCCTCACATCTCCTCTGTTGGGAAACTTGCATACTGATCCCACACGTTGAAAACAATCTTCACTTGAATGCAAAACAATTAAATAGTAGAAAAAATAAACATATATATTATATGGTTTTACATGTCTGAGTGTCTGTGAATATCAATGACATTCAATTATCCCACTCATCTTTAAGGTATCATCTGTCCGGGTATTTCTCTGGACCGACAAAAGCACTGTGCTGCATGAACCTTGCTAAATTGCTTGGAGTTCAGTTCCCAGTGGAAGAGGAACTCCGGAGTGATGTTGCAGTTAGTTACACAGAAGCAAGGCAGACTGTGATTCTAGGACACCAACATTTCTGATCTATTATACATGGAGTGAACTCCAATGGCCAAATGGCTTAATTTTGCTCCTATATTTTATGGTATTTTATGGTCATAAATTTATTTTTGCATTAATTTCTATTCAAATCAAAATCTATATAATCTTCTCAATCAAATATTCTAAGATGCATGTCGATAGTGCAGTTGCTTTACCACTTTTTGGGTGTCTTCTTTAGTTGATAAAAGATAAAAAGAAGGGCATTTGTTGGTATATCAGTTACAAATTTCAAATATTAGACAAGGTGTGAAGAGTGAAACTGATTCCCCATCTATTCATCAATCTACTTCCTGGCCAATTTTTTACTCACTGGAATACCCGACAACGTTCTATTATTCTAACTGGGAAAAAGTATAATAGCTCAGAACATGTATTATAATGAAGTTGAAATTTCTCAGTTCTCAGATCACCGGTGTATTCAAGTGTGGAAACCCTGAATCTGTTGAAAATGGTTCCATAGGCTGCAGTCATAGCTATGAACTTTATATGCACTTTCCTCTCAATAAAAGCATTGAAAATTGCGCACTGCATTGAAAAAGGTGAAAAGTTAAACATCATATTGAGTGATATGCTGAACAACTCTCTGGCTCTGAAAAATTTATGTCTTCTGTAATACTAATTTGTATAATTATTTTTATATTATTTGAATTAGAAAATTATAAAGTATTTATTTTGTTATTATTTTTCAGCTTGTCCATAATATGTGTGTATTTAACAATATTTATTTTGCTTTCTGCGGAGTGCTTGTGAATCAACTATATGTTGAAATTCATCAAATTGGTTGCTTAGTCAAGACAGCAATGGTACTTGGATGCCACACATTTCTTGCAGAAATTACTTGACAGCATTTCATGTTGAGAAAGGGGAATCCTATCCATCTGAACCTAACGACTGATCTGTGGATTTTTTTTCTTTACTGAGATCAACAGTAGAAACCATTTGGAGACAAAAATCAATGGATAAAAGTGACAAATCTATGATAATGAATATATGACTGATGTGACAAAGTATTTTATATAGAGATAAAAATTGGTCCTCATTGCAGAGATGGGTATATCAAGTTCTCAGAAAATAACTGGACAAGTAATGGTTTCTCTCTCGGTAGTAATGTTTGATGACGTTCTTGGTTGAAAGCTCAGATTTAACCAAAACGTAATCAATTATTGTATACTGATATTAGAATTGGCTGAGATCAAGTTATACTTTTCTATTATCCATATCTTTTAGCTTAAGGTGCAGTATATTCATTTACCGGTATATGCATACCCACTCACAAACCATACTGGGGAAATTTCAAAAAAAATTACTGAAAACACATGCCAATCATCCAAGAACACTTAAGAAACAAAAAACAATTACAAAAGTGTAAAGGTGATCTGTGAAAACCATTCCTTTAAACATTAATTAAAATATTGTCTAAAGTAGTAGAAAGCAGATTAAGGTCAAAAGTTCCATAACATAGATTTCAATAAAAATCCAAATACACATGTTTGTCGCACTGTTCTTGTCATGAAATTTATTTCATTCATCTGTTTGTACAAAATTGCTATTTTGTGTTTCACCTGTTAGTGCAGTGGAGTTCAAGGAGCTTCTTTTCAGTAGCCTATTGATAATGTCCATCCATGTCTTCTTATACTGATGTCGCAGCAAAGAGTATACAAAGGGGTCTGAGACTGCTTTGCTGTAAGCCAGACATTTGGAAAGAACTCCCCAGTAAGGATTGATTGGTATTGTCTCAGATAACTCCACCAGCCTGTCAAAAAACAAAATGTTACAAGGAATCCTCTACTGCAAAATTAAGAGATTACACTCTACTCAAATCTGTAAACAGCTTCCTTCCAATCATATATTTTTTACTTCAGTACAAGCTCTTAAAAAAAGCAGAGGTTCAGTTACCTTCATATAGTTTTGAAAGATAATTCCAGTCACTCTGTCTTATGCATCTTATTGGAAGAGTCACATTTGTTAGTTTTGCTTTCAATGAACTAAACTACAAAATTCATTACAAATCTAACTATTCATTAATCAGGAGGTGAGGGAAGAAGATGAAATTCACCATCAAGAGGTTATTGTCTCTTACTATTTCAGAGTGTTGGTAGTGTTGGTGACAGTTCACACAGAGTATTATCACAGATTTCCCTCAGTGTCCCATTATTAATTTTTTCTTAACTGCCTGTAATGCCGCTAGCGTATAGGGCAGCACTGGAGGTCCCTCATCTCTGTCTGTTCATAGTGATGTATACAGATAGAGAAGGATGCTTCATTGCTGTTAATTTTTTTAGCCGTGAGTTGAATCCACAAACTCAGAGGACTTGTAGACCACTCTTAGTTTGGCTTCTACCCTTTGACCTGTTTGGCATGGGTGACAAAAGCCAAGGCACAAGGCCCAGACTCTTGCCAGCATTGCTCTTTGTACTAAGGTCATAAGCCTCCAAACTCTATGGTGAGGTTGTGGTCCTTTTGGAGGTTCATTATTAATGGTTAACTCAATAAGAAATTGCAGCCATTTATATAATTTTTGCCATTTCCATTCTCTTGAACTTGTGGATTAATGTTAGGAGACACACACAAAATTTGGAGGCACCTATCAAAAGGTATGTGGTAGGGCTCTCCTTGTGTTTCTATAGCCTGCTTTTTCATAGTTTACTGTATATCATTAGGGTGGTGGGGTGGAGATTTGTCTCTACCAAAGGAGGTGTAAGGCATTCCTTCCCTCAACTAGCCTGCAGATCACCCTTGGGCAAGCTGTAGCACCTGCTTAACCCCCGATCACGATCACATGAAGCCAGGGAAGCATGAACAGCTGATGCATATCACAAGTCTTACTTATGTGACCCGTGACACCAGGAAGACAATCTCTAAAGTGTATTGATAATGGCTGGGGTCACTTGTCTTATGAAGACACTGCCCAGTAGAAGGCAATGACAAACCACTTCTGTAGAAAAATTTGCCAAAAACAATTATGGTCATTGAAAGACCATGATCACTCATGTCATACAGCATGGCACATAATAATGATGATGATGATGACTGTATATTACGTCAATGTCTGAGTGAGGCACTTTAAGTGCATGTAAATATTTTTCCATCCTTCCTCCCTCCAAACTTCAGATCACCTGAATGGTCAATGTTAGAGAGTCTCCCAAAGACTCATCCCTGTATATAGATCTTCCATGAGCTCATATTGTCTTACCTCAGCAACTTCCTCCAACCCTCTGCTCTCTTTCACTCATCACAACTTTGTTCTATCCCATCTCTCTGAACGTCCTTTTGTGGAACCTTTTTCCTCCCTTAGGCCTAATACATTCATCATTGGGTTACAATCCATATAGCTCTCAACTTCTTTAGCTCAATGCACATTTTCCTCATGTTGAAGTAAGTTTTCCAAATTAAAGGAGCTGTATGAAAATAAAATGATCTTGTCATGAGTATGGAATACTTTGCCACCATCATAATATTAGGGACCATAACACAAAAAATAGGATTTTTAAAAGATAAATAGAAATTTAGTAGTGTGTTGACAATAATGGCCATGCACTAATTAACTTTTGGACTGGTATTCCTTAATTAAGGCCAATGGGGCTATCAACCATCAAGTGGTATATTATCTCCAACACTGTAAATCCACAAATTAAACATTGCATATAGAACATAGATTATAGAACATTACAGAACAGTACAGGCTCATGACCTTTCAATCTACTCTAAGACCAATCTAACTCTTCCTTCCTACATCACCCTCCATTTTTCTATAATCCATGTGCCCAAGATTTTCTGAAATGTCCCTAATGTATCTGCCTCTACCACCATCCCTGGCAAGATGCTCCACACATCCACCACTCTGTGTAAAAAAATGTACCTTTGACTCCCTAGACTTTCCTTCAATCACCTTAAAATTATGTCCCCCTGTATTAGCCATTTCCACCCTGGGAAAAAGTCTCTGACTACCCACTTATGCCCCTTATTATCTAGTACACCTCTATCAACCTCTTTCACCCCAAAGAGAAAAGCCTTAGCCCCCTCAACCTGTCCTCACATATCTAATTGAAGTGCACACATCCATATGAATTAAAATAACCTACAAGGCAAGAATGATAATTTGAACAATTGAGCAATTTTATGAAAAATTGGAAATGTGAAGAGAAAATAGCTTTCATGCTTGAATATTGTTTGAGAAGCCCGATACATCAGATTGTTTAGAGGCTGCGATTAAAGTGCAGCAGCCTAAATCTGATTAGCAGATTTGGATCTAAATTAAGTTCATATTTTATCCAAAGTCTAAGAGCTTATGAAAGAAATTACCTTTCAGAATTGGAGATAATGTATCACTTGACAAGCTCCCGAAGAAGCTACATTTAAATATGTGCCATGAACCTTCGTGTCTCCACCAGTAAGAAGTAAAAAAGAGCAAAAAGTAAGCCCCTCGTCATTTCAGCAATTGCAATTGTACATCATGTTTTAATTTAACGCTCTGATAGATGCCTTGAATTTGGAGAGTACCTACAAAAGCTCAGTAAAAGACTGCACCTGCTATTGTGATAAGTCAAAGGTAAAGTTGGATTTATTGTCATGTCAACAAATTTGATGATGGGGTGGAGATACATCTCTGCCAAAGGAAGTGAAAGGCACTCCTTACCTCCGCTAGCCTGTAGCTCACACTTTAGCAAGGTGCAGCACCTGCTTAGCCCCCACCCCCTACCCCAACGATCAGGGTCACATGAAGCCATGCAGCAGGTGATGGATGGTTGAATGAGCAGCGGGTGCATATCACAAGTCCTGATAATGTAAGCACTGATGCCAGGCAGACAACCTCTGAAGTGTATTGATAATGGCGGGGGTCGCCTGCCTTGTAAAGTCACTGCCCCGAAGATGGCAATGGTAAACCACTTCTGTAGAAATTTTTGCCAAGGACAATCATGGTCATGGGACCATGATCACCCATGTCATACAACACGACGCATAATGAATGGTGATGTCAATAATTACATGCGTGCTTGGGTACAATGCAGAACTTTCTTGCAGCTGCATCACAGGCATACAATGTCATATAAATTGTGTATAAATTATATACAGTTTCAACAAGAAACATGCTTTGCAGTAAGTGAATATTTTGCCTTGTGATGTACACTAAGGAAGTAAAGTAAGCCAAGGGTCTAAAGTGCTGACTCCTAATCCCTGCAGGACAGGCAAACTGAGGTAAATTATTAAACTGCCTTGGGGTGAATGACAAACTCCAGAAAATCTGCAGATGCTAGAAATCTGAGCATCACACACAAAAAAAGCTGGAGAAACTCTGCAGGCCAGGCAGCATCTATGGAAAAGTGTAAGCAGTTGAAGTTTAGGTCCGAGACCCTTCATCAGGACTGGGAAAAAAAGATGAGAAGTCAGAGCAAGAGGGTAGGGAGAGAAGAGGTAGAAGTACAAGGTGGTAGGTGACAGATGAAACTGGAAGGAGGAGGGGTGAAGTAAAGAGCTGGGATGTTGATTAGTGGAAGAAATTACAGGCTGGAGAAGGGGGAATCTGATAGGAATGGGTAGAAGATCATGAAAGACAGGGAAGGGGGAGAATCACAGAGGGAGGTGAAAGGCAGGTAAGGAGATAAGGTGAGAGAGGGGAGTGGGAATGAGGGAACGGTGAAGACCGGGAGGGGCAATTGCCAGAAGTTTGAGAAATCGATGTTCACGCCATCAGGTTGGAGGCTGCCCAGACTGAATATAAGGTGTTGCTTCTCCAGCCTGAGTGTGGCCTCATCGTGGTGGCGATGTGATGAATGGTCACATGCCATGCTTTGCCTTAGCGGGGTTGGTATTGGCCGAGATCAAGAGTTCGGTGGATGGTTTGTTCCACAACTGAGGAACCTGAAGTATAAGCAGGTAAATCAATTTCATTCACGGGGCATAACATACATGAATCAGGTCTTCAATGTCAGCGGGGGTTTACTCAGAACGACTACAAGGGTCCTATTTAAGAAGTGTGAATGGATTTTCAATTACATTGTTATGAAGGGAAAGAGTTATTCAATTGACTCTCCTGGCACTGGATAATCAGTCAGGAAGACAGAAAATGTGGATCAATTTGTGATTGGAAAATTGCGACTACATTTAATAGAACTGCATTGGGACACCATTCAAAGGGGACAGTCTTCCATTGATCTTCATTTTCCTGCTGCTCGGTGTAGGATGTATACCAAAGGAGCTGAGAAAATGTGGAACAGATTTTGCAGTAAGGTTTTTAGCTTGTAGCCGACCATGAGGTCCATTTTGCCAAGAGCTGTCATCCCGCCAGACGGCACCAGGTTGTGGGAGCATTGTTTCCCTCTGTCAGCATACTGCTTCCATTTTGTGCATCCTACACGTGCGTGTACATGATTTGGCACTGTGGACCCTAGGTGTATCATCACTGGATATGCGCTTCAGTTCAGTGGCCAGCCCAGCGGTTTGCTGAACAAACTTAAATGCACCGGCAAAATTGAGATACGATTTTGTTATCCCCAAAAAATGTCTCCTATTTCCCGAGAAACAGCAGCAAGTTCAGGATCCAGACTTCCAGTGTTCTCTGTCTTGTCTTCAAACATGAGTTCAGAATTAGAATCAGAATCAGGTTTAATATGTCATGAAAAGTGTTAGCTTTGCAGCAGCAGTACATTGCAGTACATGATAATAGAGAAAAAAAACAGTGAATTACAATAAGAATATACAGTATAATTAAATAAGTAGAGCAAAAAAATAGGGAATTAAAAGTAGTGAGGTAGTGTTCGTGGGTTCAACGTCCATTCAGAAATCAGATGGCAGAAAGGAAGAAGCTGTTCCTGAATCGTTGAGTGTTGTGGTTTCATGATTCAGTATCTCTTTCCTGATGGTAGTAGTGGGAACAAGGCATGTCCTGAGTGGTGAGGGTCCTGAATGATGGACACCACCTTTCCGAGGCAGAACTTCATGAGAATACCTGACAACAAAGTACAAAAGCTGCAGCAATTCCCCAGACAGGGAATCCACTTGTATGACCAGTGGCAGCCAACCAGAAAAGGATCCTTTTATTTCCACTCATTGCCTCCTACCAATCAGCCAATGCTCTAACCATATTAGTAACTTTCCTGTAATATGATGGGCTCTTAACTTGGTAAGCAGCCTCATGTGTGGCACCTTGTTAAAAGCCTTCTGAAAGTCCAAATATACAACATTTACTACATCCCCTTTATCTATCCTACCTGTAATCTCCTCAAAGAATTCCAACAGGTTTGTCAGGCAGGATTTTCCCTGAAGGAAACCATACTAACTTTGTACAATCTTGTCTGATGTCACCAAGTACTCCATTACCTCATCCTTAACAATTGATTCTAACATCTTCCCAACCACTGAAGTCAGGTTAACTGGTCTATAGTTTCCTTTCTGCTTCTTTCCTCCTTTCTTAAAGAGTGGATCGACATTTGCTATTTTCCAGTCCTCTGGCACCTTGCCAGAGTCCAATGATTTTTGAAACATCAATAATCTCTTCCTTCATCAGTCTCAACAATTGCAGCAATGGATGTAGATTTCAAGCATACTCCTGTTTCTGATATATACCATCAATATTGGCCTTTCTCCAATTTAGAACCTCAACCAGTGGATCAGACCTACCTTTTTGCATTTAATTTTGAAGCTATGGCATTGTGATCGCTGGATGCAAGGTGTTTCCCTACACAAACGTCTGTCACATGCCCTATTTTATTCCCTATTACACACTCTTGTTGGAACTTCTACATACTAATTAAGGAAACTTTCCTGAACATATTTGACAAACTCTTTCTCATCTTGGCTTTTTACAGTATGGGAGTCACAGTCAATATGTGGAAGGTTCAACCTAACTATAACAGCCTTATATTTCTTGCAAAAGTCTACGATCTACATATTTGTTCCTCTAAATTCCTTGGACTGTTGGGTGGTTTATAATATAGCCCCATTAATGTCGTCATTCCTTTCTTATTCCTCATTTTCACCCACAACACACCACCAGACGAGTTCTCCAGTCTGTCCTGACTGAGATGCTATGATATTTTTCTGACTGATAATACCACCCCTCCTCCTTTGCTCCCTCCTGCTCTGTCACATCTGAAACAACAGAATCCCAGAATATTGAGTTGCCAGTCCTTCCCTTCCTACAACCAAGTCTCACTAATGGCTACAATGTCATAATTCCAAGTGTTGATCCATGCCATGAGCTCATCTGACTTTCCTACTAGACTTCTTGCATTGAAATATATACAGGTCAGGACATTGGTCGCACCTTACTCAACCTTTTGATTTCTTTGTGTTGATGTATTTCATGTGAAATGCACTGACACAAGTTCTATCACATTTTACCATGAATTCTATTCTCAATTTGCAAGTTCCTCGAAAATAATTTAAAAAAAAAACAAAGCACATACTATAGCTGCAGGAAATCGAGTAAGGAATCTAATTTGCCAACTGGCTGCAATAGGGGTGAAAATTTAGTCATCTGTAACCAAAAAGGATGGAAGGCAACCTTCTAATTAGTCCTGCGGTAGTTTCTGCACAGGTGCTAACAACTAATACTTATTATTATGCATTACATTTTTAACGTCCTCAAGAGAAAAATAGAATATAAAAGCTAGGATGAAATGCTGAGGCTATTTAAGGCACGGGTCAGACCGCATTGGAGTATTGTGAGCAATTTTTGTCCCCATATCTAAGATAGGACATGCTGGCACTGGGAAGAGTACAGAGGAAGCTTATGAGAATGAAAGGGTTAATATGTGAGGAGCATTTGATGACCTTGGGCCTAAATTTTCTTTAGAAGAATAATGGTGTGAGGGAAGAATCTCATTGAAACCTACCAAATATTGAAAGGTCTAGACAAAGTGGAAATGGAGAGGATATTTCCTATATTAGATATTATATTTCCTATATTATATTAGACTAGAGGACACAGCCTTAAAGTAGAAAAATGTTCTTTAGAACAAAGATGAGGAAGAATTTCTCTAGCTAGAGGGTGGTGATTCTGTGGAATCCATTGCCACAGATGGCTGTGAAGATCAAGTCATTGAGTATATTTAAAGTGGAGGTGTATTGGTTCTTGATTAATATAGACATTAAAGGCTATGGGGAGAAGCCAGGAGAATGAGGTTCAGAGAGAATATAAATCAGCCATTAATGAATGGGTTGAATGGCCTAATGGCTAATGGTCTTATGGTCAAAATAAAACACTGGCCTGTTCAAATGCCCCAGAATATGGGTATTGCACTTCCCACAATGGAGGCTCATGGATTCTTCTTTTTGTGATTTGGATTCAGGGTTCTGGAGAAGCAACAGACTGATGTTTCTAAGCTCAACATATTAAATTATTAATGGCTCCATTGGGAAAGCCTCGATGTTTATTTTCTGCTTGGTTAAGTCTAAACAGAAAGCAATTGAAGTCAAGAGCAGGCCATTTATAGTAAATTTTATGTTTTCCGTATATAAAACACAGATCACAAGAAAATACAAGCAGGAGGACCCATCTTGTCCTTAAAGCCTGGCCCGCTATTTAGCAAATCATAACTGACCTAGCTTCTAGACCCAGAAATATAGTCTTGGCTTCTAGTCTCTCCCATGAGGGAAAACAGTTTTCCAACATCTACCCTTAAGAATTTTATTCATTAACATCACCAACGAATCCAGACCTAGCATGTCCAAACTGTTCCCATAAGCCATTCATTCCATACCTAGCACCGTCCAACTTAACGTGCTCTGGATCCATAACATATACAAACATAACAATCATAGAAATGTACAGCACAGGAACTGGTTCTTTCGTTCATCTCAACCATGCCTACATTTTGCCCATCTTCACTAACCCCATTTGCATGTTATAGATCTGTGTCTTTTTATGACCTGCTGAATTCCTCCAGCAATTTGTGTGTGTTGATTCTATCTATGACTGGCCGACCTAGTGCCTGGATGTTCAGACTCCCAGTCTATTCTGTGGTTGGCCAGCTGGGGCAGACATAGTTTTTTTTTCCGAACTGATTGGATTCTCTTATTGATCATTGAATGCACACATTCCCAATTAACACCTGTGTACTTAAACCCTGCTTCCTGTACAGTATTTTCCTCAGTCTTAAAGTGTGATCTTGTAAGTAGCAAGAGCTTCTATTTTTTTTAAATAAAAATGACTTTTATTGATGTCTGCTTGCTGCCTGCCATTTCCGGATCTTATTTGTGCATCAAGATCTTGGATTACTGACTTTATGTTTTGATTACTGCATTGTTGAATTGGAATGGTTTTCCCATCCTGGCTAGAAGAAAGTAAAGTTGGCTTTTGAATCTGCATTTCAACTCCTGTCTGCATCGTGGTGTCTGCAGCTGGGTTTACTCACAATCTCTAGTGACCTGAGTTTGATTCCTGATTGGGCCATTTCCCTTACACCTTTCTAAATGTCTCTTAAATGTAGTGATTGTATCTGATCCCATTGCCTCCTCATGCAGCAACTTCCAGATATCACCTACTACCTGTGTTGAAAACTTTCCCATAATTTGCCATTATAATACCTTCATTTCACCTTGAATATCTACTCCCTTGTTTTTTATATCCCTTAGCATAGGCAAAAGGAGTTTTACTGTCTACTATCAATGGCTCTATGAACTTCTATCAGGTTATCCCTCAGCCTGTTTCACGAGAGAAAACCAGCCCAGTTTATCCCCATAAACTGCAGTTATCCAATGCAGAACAATGTCCTGATGAATATCCTCTGTATTTTCTTAGGCACATTCCACATTCTTTCTGTGGTGTGATAACCAAAACTGCACCTGCTAATAAAATTCAAATAGCTGGAGTTAAAAATTCTTATTTCTGTACTTCAAACCACTTGAAAAGAAATTCCAGCATTGAATTTACCTTCCTATTTATGCGCTGCACTTGAATGTCAACTGTCTTGTTTCACATGTAAGGATCTCCAAAATGTTCGGTGCTGTTGGGTTTTTTTTTTGGCTGCCCTTTATTTAAATAATGCTTTAACTTATATTATTCTGAACTCTGATGAAGGGTCTTGACTCAAAATGGACTGTGTATTCCCCTCCATAGATGCTGCCTGACTTGCTGAGTTCTGCCAGCATTTTTTGTGTTGCTCAAGATTTCCAGCAATTGTAGAATCTCTTGTATTTTAAGTCATTCTTCTTTCCAAAGTTGAATAACTTCATATAAAAGCATTATCAAGGATGCATCTCACCCTAACCATGGACTTTTTACTCTCCTCCCATCTGGTAGGCGCTACAGGAGCCTCCACTCCCACACCAGCAGGCACAGGAAGAGCTTCTTCCCTGAGGCTGTGACCCTGCTGAACCTCACATCACAGCGCTAAGCAGTATTGCACCCATATTGTACTGTCTCAGTACTTTCATATTTGTGTGCTGTAGCACTTACTTTTTATTCGCAGTTATTTTGTAAATAACACTATTCATTTTCACTTCTGGTTAGATGCTAACTGCATTTCATTGGCTTTGTATCTGTACTCGGCACAATGACAATAAAGTTGAATCTAATCTAATCTAATAATACTCCATCTGCCAACTTTTTGCCCATTAATTTAACCTAGTAATATCTCACTGTAAGATGGACTTTCTGTTAGATGTTAGGCTGACTGGCTTGTAGTTACTGCTTTTGGCCTCCTTTTCCTTTTGAATTAGGCTATCACATTGGCACTTTTCCAGAGCTTTGGCACCACTATATTATTGAAGGGCATTTTGAAGGTTACAAAAAAATCCACGCTTCTCTTAGATGCAAGCTCTCGGGTCCAGGGATTTATTGGCCTTTTGTTTTTAAAGTCAAATTAATGCTAGTTATGGTGATGATGCTTAATTCCACCTATATATTAGGAAGGGGAGGAGGGAAGAGAAGAGAGTGGTAGTGATAGGGGATTCTATAGTCAGGGGGGCAGATAGGAGATTTTGTGGGGAAGATCGGGAGTCTCGGAAGGTATGTTGCCTCCCTGGTATCAGGGTCTGGGACATCGCAGATCGGGTGCAGGTTATTCTCAAGAGGGAGGGCAAGAACCCAGATGTTGTGGTCTATGTAGGGACCAATGACGTGGGTAGGATGAGTGAGGGGGTCCTGCGTAGTGAGTGCAGGGAGTTGGGTGCGAAGCTGAAGGGCAGGACATCCAGGGTAACAATCTCAGGATTGCTACCTGTGCCACGTGCGAGTGAGGCAAGGAACAGAAACATTATACAGATTAATATGTGGCTGAGAGGATGGTGCAGGAGGGAGGGCTTCAGGTTTTTAGATAATTGCGCTTTGTTCCAGGGAAGGTGGGATATGTTCCGATGGGACGGTTTACACCTGAACTGGAGTGGTACTAACATTCTTGCAGGAACGTTTGCTAGTGCTGCTTGGGGGTGGAGGGGGGGGGGTTTAAACTAAATTTGCAGGGGGCAGGGATCCAGAATGTGAGAGAGGATAGCGAGATGATGAATAAAGAACAGGTGGGGACTACACGGTTCCAGAATATTAAGTGTGTAGTAGAGAAAAGTGAGGTGGAACAAGTGATAAGGAGGACACATGTACAGAGGGATGGCCTGACAGAACATGGAGTTAAATGCGCAGAAAGAATAAGCAAATTTAGGAAGGACAACAAAATTCAAGGGGCGTATAGCCCGATGGGAGTTTAGGGAGCTGGGTTAAGCACAATAGGCAGTGATTTAAACAGAGAGAGGAGAAATGGGCAAAAATTTCTATATCTGAATGCACGAAGTGTCAGAAATAAGGCGGATGAGCTTGAAGCTCAGGTGCGAATGGGTAACTATGATGTTGTTGATCAGACCTGGGAAATGAATGTACAAGAGTATACGTGCTATCGTAGGGACAGAAATGTGGGTGGGGGGGTGGGGTGGCCCTGTTGGTGAGGAATGAGATTCAGTCCTTTGCAAGGGGGGACATAGGATCAGGAGAAGTAGAGTCTGTGTGGATAGAACTGAGGAACAGTAAGGGCAAAAAGACCTTAATGGGTGTTGTCTACAGGCCCCCAAACAGTAGCATGGATATTGGGTGCAAGATGAATAGGGAGCTAACATTGGCATATGGCAAAGGTAATGTCGCAGTAGTTATGGGGGATTTCAACATGCAGGTGAACTGAGAGAATCAGGTTGGTGCTGGACCCCAGGATAGGGAGTTTGTAGAGTGCCAACGGGTTGCATTTTTGGAACAGCTTGTACGAGAGTCGACCAGGGACAAGGCTATTCTGAATTTAGTGTTATGTAATGAACAGGATTTGATAAGCAATCTTGAAGTCAAGGAGCCATTAGGAGGTAGTGACCATAAATTGATAAGGTTTTATCTGCAATTTGAGAAGGATAAGGGCAGATCGGAGGTG
This sequence comes from Hypanus sabinus, assembly GCF_030144855.1. Classification (NCBI taxonomy): domain Eukaryota; kingdom Metazoa; phylum Chordata; class Chondrichthyes; order Myliobatiformes; family Dasyatidae; genus Hypanus; species Hypanus sabinus. Next base: position 53,327,820 of record NC_082727.1, read on the forward strand.
TCAGTGTTGCAGTTGAACAAAGGAGACTATGGAGCCATGAGGGAGGAGCTGGCCAAAGTTAAATGGACGGATATCCTATCAGAAAAGACAGTGGAACAGCAATGGCAGGTATTCTTGGGAATAATGCACAAGGTGCAAAATCAGTTCATCCCCCAGAGAAGGAAGGATTCAAAGGGGGGAAAGGGGCCACAGTGGTTGACAAAGGAAGTCAGAGATTGCATAGCATTAAAAAAAAGTATGACAGAGCTAAAGTGAGTGGGAGGACAGATGACTGGGAAATTTTTAAGGAACAACAGAACTTAACTAAAAAGGCAATAGGGAGAGAAAAAATGAGGTATGAATGCAAGCTAGCCTTTTATATGTATGTGAAGAGAAAGAAGATAGTTAAGAACAATGTTCTTGAAGAATGCCCTTGAAGAATGAATTGGATGAAATTGTTATGGGAAACAGAGAAATGGCAGAAGAATTTAAGAAGTACTTTAGATCTGTCTTCACTAGGGAAGACACAAGCAATCTCCCAGATGTATGGATGGGCCAAGGACATAGGGTAACAGAGGAAATGAAACAGATTGACATTAGGAAGCAAATGGTGATGAGTAGACTGATGGGACTGAAGGTTAACAAATCCCTAGGTCCAGATGGTCTGCATCCTAGGGTACTAAAGGAGGTGGCTCTGGAAATTGCGGATGCATTGGTAATCATTTTCCAATGTTCCTTAGATTCAGGATCAGTTCCTGAGGATTGGAGAATGGCTAATGTTATCCCACTTTTTAAGAAAGGAGGGAGGGAGAAAACAGAGAACTATCATCCTGTCAGCCTAACATCAGTAGTGGGGAAGATGCTAGAGTCCATTATTAAAGATGAAATAGTGGCATATCTAGATAGCAGTGATAGGATTGGGCTGAGCCAGCATGGATTTACCAAGGGCAAATCATGCTTGACTAATCTATTGGAGTTTTTTGAGGATGTAACCAGAAAGTTAGACAAGGGAGATCCAGTGGATGTAATGTACCTCGATTTTCAGAAGGCATTTGATAAGGTCCCACATAGGAGATTGGTGGGTAAAATCAGAGCTCATGGCATTGGGGGGAAGTAATTGACATGGATAGAAAACTGGTTGGCAGATAGAAAGCAAAGGGTAGCAGTTAATGAGTGTTTCTCGGAATGGCAGGTGGTGACTAGTGGGGTGCCACAGGGCTCGGTATTGGGACCACAGCTGTTTACGATTTACATCAACAATTTAGATGAAGGCATTGAGAATGACATCAGCAAGTTTGCTGATGATGCTAAGCTGGGTGGCAGTGTGACATATCATGAGGATGTTAGGAGAATTCAAGGTGACTTGGATAAGCTGGGTGAGTGGGCAGATACTTGGCAGATGAAGTTTAATGTGAATAAGTGTGAGGTTATCCACTTTGGGAGTAAGAACAGGAAGGCAGATTATTATCTGAACGGTGTAGAGTTAGGTAAGGGAGAAATACAAAGAGATCTAGGAGTCCTTGTTCATCAGTCACTGAAGGTGAATGAGCAAATACAGCAGGCTGTGAAGAAGGCTAATGGAATGTTGGCCTTTATTACAAAGGGAATTGAGTACAAGAGCAAGGAAATCCTTTTGCATTTGTACAGGGCCCTGGTGAGACCACACCTGGAGTATTATGTAGAGTTTTGGTCTCCAGGGTTAAGGAAGGACATCCTGGCTGTAGAGGAAGTGCAGCGTAGATTCACAAGGTTAATTCCTGGGATGTCCGGACTGTCTTACACAGAGAGGTTAGAGAGACCGGGCTTGCACACGCTGGAATTAAGGAGATTGAGAGGGGATCTGATTGCAACATATAAGATTATTAAGGGATTGGACAAGATAGAGGCAGGAAATATGTTCCAGATGCTGGGAGAGTCCAGTACCAGAGAGCATGGTTTAAGAATAAGGGGTAGGTCATTTAGGACAGAGTTAAGGAAAAACTTCTTCTCCCAGAGAGTTGTGGGGGTGTGGAATGCACTGCCTCGGAAGGCAGTGGAGGCCAATTCTCTGGATGCTTTCAAGAAGGAGCTAGATAGGTATCTTATGGATAGGGGAATCAAGGGATATGGGGACAAGGCAGGAACCAGGTATTGATAGTAGATGATCAGCCATGATCTCAGAATGGCTGTGCAGGCTTGAAGGGCCGAATGGTCTACTTCTGCACCTATTGTCTATTGTCTATATTAGTAAGGTCTTCTATTATAGAGACTTCACAGTCTATGTCCATTACTACTTTGTTGGCCTTCCTATTTAAGGGCCTTTTATTCTCTTTGATCTGCCTCATTCTTTGTATCATCTTGAAGTTCTTATCAGTTGTATTTCTTGCTAGATTACCCTCGTAATTTTATTTAGTTTTACTGGCACAAGATTCTGAATATATCCTAAATTTTACCATGTTACACATTTTCTCCTTTAATAACTTTCTTGGCTAGACTGTGGAGAATCTTTACTTCTCTTTGGCATATATTTTTGCTGGGAGTTATGAATTGTCTCGATGACTACTTGCCTCTGTTTGTCTATCTAACTGCCAGATAATTAATGAGCCCACTTCACTTTTGCCAACTTCTTCCACATTCCTGTGTAATTTAAAATTAACTCAGTTGTTTCAGACTCAAGTTTCTCACTTTTAAGTTGAATGCTAAGTTTTATCAAGCTCTGTTTACTCTGAGACTGTTTTTTAAATCTCGTTTATCAAACATTACCACATCCAACTTGCATACTGCTCCTTGTTTGTTTCCAGAGAGTATTACTCTAGGAAATGATCCTAATTGCATTCTGTGAATTCATTCTCTAAGCCACTATTTTCAATTTACTCATCCATGGGGCACTACAGCACAGACAATAGACAATAGGTGCAGAAGTAGACCATTCGGCCCCTCGAGTCTGCACCGCCATTCTGAGATCTTGGCTGATCATTCACTATCAATACCCAGTCCCTGCCTTGTCCCCATATCCCTTGATTCCCCTATCCATCAGATATCTATCTAGCTCCTTCTTGAAAGCATCCAGGGAATTGGCCTCCACCGTCTTCCGAGGCAGTGCATTCCACACGTCCACAACTCTCTGGGAGAAGAAGCTCTTCCTCAACTCTGTTTTAAATAACTGACCTCTTATTCTCAATCCATGCCCTCTGGTACTGGACTCTCCCAACATCTGGAACATATTTCCTGCCTCAATCCTATCAAATCCTTTAATTATCTTAAACGTTTCAATCAGATCCCCTCTCAATCTCCTCAATTCCAGCATGTACAAGCTGTACAAGCCCAATCTCTCCAATCTCTCTGCGTAAGACAGCCCTGCCATCCCAGGAATCAACCTAGTGAATCTACGCTGCACTTCCTCAATTGCCAGAATGTCCTTCCTTAAAGCTGGAGACCAAAACTGTACACAATATTCCAGGTGTGGTCTCACCAGGGCCCTGTACAAATGCAAAAGGACATCCTTGCTCTTGTACTCAATTCCCCTTGTAACAAAGGCCAACATTCCAGTTGCCCTCTTCACTGCCTGTTGCACTTGCTCATTCACCTTCATTGACTGGTGAACTAGGATTCCTAGGTCTCTTTGCATTTCTCCCTTACCTAACTCTGCACCATTCAGACAATACTCTGCCTTCTTGTTCCTGCTTCCAAAGTGGATAACTTCACATTTATTCACATTGAATGACATCTGCCAAGTATCTGCCCACTCACCCAGCCTATCCAAGTCTCCCTGTATTCTCCTAATGTCCTCTTCGCATGTCACACTGCCACCCAGTTTAGGATCGTCAGCAAACTTGCTGATATAGTTTTCAATGCCCTCATCTAAATCGTTGACATAAATCATAAAGAGCTGTGGTCCCAATACAGAGCCCTGTGGTACCCCACTAGTTACCTCCAGCCAGTCCGAGAAATACCCATTCACTGCTACACTTTGCTTTATATCTGCCAACCAGTTTTCTATCCATGTTGAAACCCTGCACCCAATGCCATAAGCTCTGATTTTACTCACCAATCTCCTATGTGGCACCTTATTGAATGCCTTCTGAAAATCTAGGTACACAACATCCACTGGCTTACCCTCGTCTAACTTCCTTGTTACACCCTCAAAAAACTCCAACAGATTAGTCAAGCATGATTTGCCCTTGGTAAATCCATGCTGGCTCGGCCTAATCTTATTTCTGCCATCAAGATGTGCCACTATTTCGTCCTTAATAATGGACTCAAGCATCTTCCCCATGACTGACATTAGGCTAACAGGGCGATAGTTCTCCGTTTTCTCCTTCCCTCCCTTCTTGAAAAGTGGGATAACATTAGCCACTCTCCAATCTTCAGGAACTGATCCTGAATCTAAGGAACATTGGAAAATGATTACCAATGCATCCGCAATTTCTTGAGCCACCTCTTTTAGAATCCTCGGATGCAGACCATCTGGACCCGGGGATTTATTAGCCTTCAGTCCTACCAGTCTACTCATCACAGTTTCTTTCCTAATGTCAATCTGTCTCAATTCCTCTGATATCTTATGACCCTGGCCCATCCATACATCTGGGAGATTGCTTGTGTCCTCCCTGGTGAAGACAGATCTAAAGTACACATTAAATTCTGTTGCCATTTCCCTGTTTCCCATAACAATTTCTCCAGGCCCTTTGTCCCATCTAGTCCATTCTGCCTAGACCAGCACTTGGAACATTGGCCCTCCATATCACTCCTGTCCATGTACTTATCAAAACTTTTCTTAAAGTTTGGATTCAAGCCCACATCCATCACTTCCTCTGGCAGCTCATTCCATACTCACACCACCCTCTGAGTGGAAAAGGCTCCTTCTCAAATTCCCCCTTAAATACTTCACCTTTCACCCTTAACCTATGACCTCTACTTCTAGTCTCACCCAACCTCAGTAGAAAAGGCCTGCTTTGATATCTATACCCCTCGTAATTCAAGTAAGTCAATTTATACCGGGACTAACATCACTCATGTTTAAAATGCTACTCTTTCTACACACTTCTATTATCCCTTGATGTATACTTTTTACTGGATAATTATCTAGACAATCTATGACATCTATTTTAGTGTATTTACCAAGCTGGTAGTAACATTTTTCACATATTTTATCAAGTTAATTACTGTGTATTGAATAACTTTAAAATTTTTTAGATAGAGACTCAAAAATGACTTGATCTTCACTTTCAGAAAAATAGAACAATTTTGTGAATTTTCATCCCAAGGAACCCAAACTCCAACTGGGCATAATGATCTGTTGATCCTGTGATAGAACAATTAACAGGAGACCTGAAGTGTACTTTTATAATGATGCAGCAAAATAAAATTGTTTAGCTTACTCTGAAGAACAAACAAAATATAATGGAAATTGTTTGCTTCCAATTGGAAACTGTTGTGCAAAGATTTTAGTATAACTGAGCAGTTTTCCTATGATATATGGTACTTCCCTTAATGAATAGTGCAGCTGGCTTGAGGAATCATTTGGCTAGTGCCTACTAGTTGTTTAGATTGGGCTGATATTGAGATACATCTAGGATGTGCTAGGATGCATGATTAGTGATGTAACCGGGGTCATTGGATGTTTTGGGACTTTCAAAGTCAGACTCCCTCACCCAGGTAGATCAGGCCCTGGCCTGTGTCCCAGCAGCCTATTGGTCCATGGGTCACATCTCTTGATCCATAGCTGCCTGGAAGCTTACTCAGCAGCCTCCATGATGGTCGTGGTGGCTCTATTCTCAGGTATAATGTGTGCCTACTTCAGAAGCATAAGTTCCAAGGTTCTCATCTAACTTAATGTAGAGACGAGAGATGCAATTCACTAATCTAAATTTAAATCCATCAAGATGAAGGTATGAACTCCTGTTGCCTGCACCCATCTCATCATCTTCTGGACTCTACTAGTCCAAAGAACCTTCCTCTCATATTAGACTTGTTCTCATCTGGTATAAAGATAGCAAAGATGAGACATTCAGCAAGAGTGTTCCCTTCCACAGCACCAGAACTTCATGTTAATTGCCCAGGGAAGTGCATGAAGAAGGCACACTCAGTGGTAGAGCTGTTAGTGCTACTGTCTCTCAGTGCCAAGGATCCGGGTTCAATCCTGAACCAAGGTACTATTGGCAGAGTTTGCTTTCTTGACTGGGTGGAGGGTGTTCTAATTTATTCCCATATCCCAAACATGTGCTGGTAAGTTATAAACACAAGAGATTCTACAGATGCTGGAAATCCACACAAGATGCTGGAAAAACTCAGTAGGTCAGGCAGAACCTATGGGGAGGAATAACCAGCTGACATTTCGGGGCCAGATATCTTAATGAGGTAACAGCAAAAGGCTCAACTTTGTGGACCGAAGGACCTGTATTGTGCTGAAGGTTTTCTATGTTTTTATGACTCAGAAGAGGAATTGCTGGTGATGGGTGAGAGAATACGTTGCCAAGATGTTTTTTTAATTTAATTATTTTTTCCTTACATGTTTGCAGCCTTCAAAACATAGTTTCTGTTTGGAGAACAAGTTAAAGAAAAACTGTCTCAACTGAAATTGTAAATAAGCATGATTTCATAAGGAGATATATTAATCCATGGATAAAATGATTCTTTTCTAACCAGCTTTGCCATATATTAACAATATGATTGTTATATGTGATATGATTCTAAGGCACTGTTACAAAAGGAGAGTCACTGTAGTAACAGCAGTCTGAATATTTCTGTCATGTCTGCTTTTCAGCTCAGAAAACTTTATATAATTAAGACAGCTCAAGAGATTCTGGAAATCCAAAGCAACACACACAAAATGCTGGAGGAATTCAGCAGGTCAGGCAGCATCTATGGAAATGAATAAACAATTGATGCTTTGGACAGAGACCTTCCATCAGGACCAATCATGCAAAATTATGATAAAATGTCTTCATAAATTCTCCAATTCTAAGTTGTTGACATTTTTTGCTATATTATCTAAAACTTCTGAACATATTTTTAATGCATGGAAATTTTCATGGATATAACTGTCATTCTACATGTCACCAGAAGATTTCTCATAAGCCTATGTTCAAAGTCTGAATTGCTACTTAAAAGTAATTGTATTTTCCTCCTGGAGGCTGACTTTACCTGATTAATGTGTCCAGCATCATTTAGTAGATACTTTCAATAGGTGAAAGCAGACAATGGTGAGAAAAAGAAGTGGTAAAGAGGTGTTGTATTATTTATGCAGTCTGGTGTGAGACTGTAGGATTCGAAAACTGACACGATGTGAGCAGAGTATCTTTCTTTAATGATTCAGTTATCTAGTCTCCTGGAGATGGAGGACACAGAGAAGACACTCCAGTTTGATTAGGTTGAGCCTCCTGTTGACCATAGTGATTTTTCTTTCATTTCCATATCCCCATGCACCAGTGAGGAATCATGGAACCACAGATATTTCTGATATAAAAGGAGGGGGGATCATTCTGTGGTTACAAAATTATGGACAACATAACTATGGATTAACTAAAATGACAAACCAATCTTCAGGAAATAAAACCTGTATTCAAAAAGCATAAAACCATAAGATATAGGAGTAGATTTAGGTCATTTGGCCCATCAAGTCTGTTCTACCATTTCATCATGTCTGAGCTATTTTTGTCTCAGCCTAAATCTCCTGCTTTCTCCCCGATCCCTTCATGCCTTGACAATTAAGAATATGTCAACCTCTACCCTAAATATATGTAAAGGCTTGGCCTCCACAGCTGCCTGTAGCAATAAATTTCACAGATTCACCTCTTTAGCTAAAGTAATTTCTATCCATCTCCATTCTAAAAGGATGCCCCTCAATTCTTCCACTGTAGGAAACATCATTTCCACATCCACCCTATCAAGGCCTTTCAACAGTCGAAGGGTTTCAATCTGGTCACCCTCATTCTTCTGAACGCCAGTGAATACAGACCCAGAGCCATCAAATGCTCTTCATATGACAAGCCATTCAATCCTGGAATCATTTTTGTGAATCTCCTTTGAACCCTTTCCACCTTCAACACATCTCTCCTAAGATAAATGGCCCAAAACTGCTCACAATACTCAAAGTGAGGCTTCACTAGTGCCTTGTAAAGTCTCAACATTACATCCTTTTATATTTTATATTTTATATTTTATATTCTAGTCCTCTTGAAATGAAGGCTAACATTGTATTTGCCTTGCTCATCACAGACTCAAACTGCAAATTAACCTTTAGAAAATCCTACAAAAGGACTCCCAAATTCTGTTGCACCTTTGATTTTTGCATTTTCTTTCCATTTAGAAAATAGTCAACTCTTTCATACCTTCTACCAAAGTGCATGACAATATACTTCCCAACACTGTATCTGATCTGCCAACTCATTACCCATTCTCCTAATTTGTCAAAGTTCTTCTGTAGCATCTCTACTTCCTCAAAACTACCTGCCCCTTCATCTATCTTCATATTGTCGGCAAACCTTGCAACAAAGCCATCAATTCTGCCATCCAAATCATTGACATATAATGTAAAAATAATTAGTCCCAACTCAGACCCCTTTGCAGACTCAGACCTCTAATCACCAGCAGCCAGCCAGAAAAGATTCCCTTTATTCACAACCTTTGCCTCCTGCCAACCATCCAACAATTTTACCCATGCTACAATCTTTCCTGTAATACCATGGACACATAACTTGTTAAGCAGCCTCATATGTGGAACCTTTTCAAAGCCCTTCTGAAAATCTAAGTACACAACATCAACCAATTCTCCTTTGACTATCCTGCTTGTTATTTCTTCAAAGAATTCCAACTGACTTGTCAGGCAAGATTTTCCCTTGAGGAAATCATGCTGACTATGGCCTATTTTATGATGTGCATTTAAGTACCTTGCGACCTCATCCTTAACAATCGACTCCAACATCTTCCCAACCACTGAGGTCAGACTAACTGGCCTATAATCTCCTTTCTTCTGCCTCTCTCCTTTCTTGAAGAATGGAGTGACATTTGCAGTTTTCCAGTCTTCCAGAACCTTGTGATTCTTGAAAGATCATTACTAGAGTGTCTCCACAATCTCTTCAGCCACATCTTGCAGAACCCTGGTGTCCAGGTGACTTTCAGTTTCCCAAGAGCCTTCACATACTAGTAATGACAAATTCACATAGTTATGCCTCCTGACACTTTGGAATTCTCCATACTGCTAGTGTCTTCCACAGTGAAGACTGATACAAAACACTTATTTAGTTCATCTGCCATTTTGTTGTCCCCCAGTACTATCTCTCCACATTGTTTTCCAGTTCAGCCTCTGTTTTACACTTTATATATCTGAAGAAACTTTTGGTATCCTCTTTAATATTATTGACTATCATGTGGGTTTGGGATATAGGGAGAGACAAAAAAAGAATTTTTCTGCTATAAACATATTGGATTGTTAAAGGTGTATCCCTGCCACTTACAAACAGTTCAGGCAACACCAGCCGGTTGCTTCACATCTGACTGTTTCTAATGGAAGCAGACCTCCAAGTGAAAAGGAAAGAGAATGCTTGTGCAGGACACACAGAATATGTCTCACCAAGACAGGAATAAATTGTTAAAGTAATGGGAGGAGACCCTAAGTAAGGGACATTTTTGCTGCGCTACTTAAATAGAACCTCCTTAATGTCTGGCCTTCCTGGGACAGATTTCTGTCTAGACATCAGTGGTGGGTAAATTAATGGAAAGTATTCTTAGAGATAGTATTAATAATTATCTGGATAGACAGGATCTGATTAGGAGTAGCCAGCATGGATTTGTGTATGGAAGGTCATGTTTGACAAACCTTATTGAGTTTTTTGAAGAGGTTACGAGGAATGTTGATGAGGGTAAGGCAGTGGATGTAGTCTATATGGACTTCAGCAAAGCCTTTGACAAAGTTCCACATGGAAGGTTAGTTAAGAAGGTTCAGTCGTTAGGTATTAATTCTGGAGTAATAAAATGGATTCAACAGTGGCTAGATGGGAGATGCCAGAGAGTAGTGGTGGATAATTGTTTATCGGGATGGAGGCCGGTGACTAACGGGGTGCCTCAGGGATCTGTTTTGGGCCCAATGTTGTTTGTAATATACATAAATGATCTGGATGATGGGGTGGTAAATTGGATTAGTAAGTATGCCGATGATACTAAGGTAGGAGGTGTTGTGGATAATGAGGTGGGTTTTCAAAGCTTGCAGGGAGATTTATGCCGGTTAGAAGAATGGGCTGAACGTTGGCAGATGGAGTTTAATGCTGAGAAGTGTGAAGTTCTACATTTTGGCAGGAATAATCCAAATAGAACATACAGGCTAAATGGTAGGGCATTGAGGAATGCAGAGGAACAGAGAGATCTCGGAATAACAGTGCATAGTTCCCTGAAGGTGGAGTCTCATGTAGATAGGGTGGTGAAGAAGGCTTTTGGAACACTGGCCTTTATAAATCAAAGCATTGAGTACAGAAGTTGGGATGTAATGTTAAAATTGTACAAGGCCAAATTTGGAATATTGTGTACAGTTCTGGTCACCGAATTATAGGAAAGATATCAATAAATTAGAGAGAGCACAGAGACGATTTACTAGGATGTTACCTGGGTTTCAGCACTTAAGTTACAGAGAAAGGTTGAACAAGTTAGGTCTGTATTCATTGGAGCGTAGAAGGTTGAGGGGGGATTTGATCGAGGTATTTAAAATTTTGAGAGGGATAGATAGAGTTGATGTGAATAGGCTGTTTCCATTGAGAGTAGGGGAGATTCAAACGAGAGGACATGATTTGAGAGTTAGGGGGCAAAGGTTTAAGGGAAACACGAGGGGTTATTTCTTTACTCAGAGAGTGATAGCTGTGTGGAATGGGCTTCCTGTAGAAGTAGTAGAGGCCAGTTCAGTTGTGTCATTTAAGGTAAAATTGGATAGGTATATGGACAGGAAAGGAGTGGAGGGTTTTGGGCTGAGTGCGGGTAGGTGGGACTAGGTGAGATTAGGAGTTCAGCACGGACTAGGAGGGCTGAGATGGCCTGTTTCCATGCTGTGATTGTTATATGGTTATATGTTTATATGGCTCAAGAGAAGGGTATGTTTGGGATCATTCTGGGGTTATTCAATTATGGATGGAGTAATTATGGATTCGCTAAAATGAATCTATTCTTCAAGAAATAAACCCTTTTCATAACTTCCAGCTGATACTTTGTGGCTTTGGAACATTCTGATTCTGGTCCTTTGAAACTACAAAGGGGAAGACAATAGAAAAATATTCCTGCTATTAGCCAGTTTGTTGAAAGTGTATCCCTGCCAATTAATACACAGCTCTGAACAGATCTGTTTTGTCACTTAACTTTCTGGTTAGCCATATCTCTCAATAGTGTAACAAAAGTGGAATATTTTGGGTGTCTGGCTTTTGGAATCATACTGAATATTCAGAGGGTTTTGCTGCTTGAGGTGTGCTACCATTGGCAAGGATAACTTGATTCACCACAATTCTGAACAGATCCTAGAACATACAAACTCACTGTATAAGGCTCTACATACAATTCATGTTCTCCATATTAATTTTTTTTATTTGCACTATTTGTCATCTTTTGCACATTGGTCGTTTGTCAGTCTTTGTTTATGTATAGTTTTTCATAAGTTCAATTGTATTTGATTTTCCTGTAAATGCCTGCAAAAATGAACCTCAAAGTAATGTATAGCGTCATATATGTACTTTGATAATAAATTTACTTTGACTTTGACTTAAGTAAGTTACTTTGGCAGTTGTACTACTGTTGTTCCTCTCAATGCCTATCAGAAGAATTTGTCAATTCCAGGGAAAATATGGAAGCAATGTTCTCCATAATTAAATCATCATCCATTCCATTCACTCCTTGAGCACACGGTGCTGCCACATCAGCAGCGGACTATGTAGTTCATCACACTGTGGCCATTATGTTGACAGCACTTCAACAACAGCACAAAGCAGATCGGCTTCTGCAGAATATAACCAGTGTATTCGCATTATGTGGGAAATAGATGGGCTCTGAGCAGAATTCCAAATGTTGGCAGGGCTTACTTGTTTGTTTATAAAGGAGAAGGCTATATGTGAGCAAGTAGGAAGAACAAGGGATTGTGTTTGGAATGTATGATGTACCAGCAAACACCAATAGGAAGTAATACAGCAAGATAAATGCCAAACTGACTGAAAGAAAATTAAAATTATCAGGAAGCCGAGAGCTGCAGGTGAGAAGGCAGCCTGCAATGAAAATCTGAACAATGGTCATATAGGTTGATGTGGGACAATTAGAGTTGGGAAGTCAAGTGAGTTCTATGCCTGCATACAAACACGGATTCTGGAATCTGGAGCAAGTGGAGGAGTGCAGCAGGTCAAGCAGCTCACACAGAGGGAAATAGACACGTGATATTTTGGGTTGAGGCCCTCCATCTGGATTGATTGGGTGCAGATAGCCAGGATAAAGAGGAGAGGGAACAAGACCTGGCAAGCAATAGGATCCTGGTGAAGATGGGGTGACAGGAAGGCCAAGAGCGAAAGTAGCAACAGAGGCTGGGAGATGACAGGTCGAAGCAACAAAGTACTTTACAAAATAAAGAGTAACTGTTTCAGTGAGGTGTGTTTAATGAATATATAGAAAGAATATCAGGAAGTCAACCATAATATTTTATCTGAAATATAATATAATCCTGTTATTATTATGTTGCTATATTCTCACATCTGATGGTCTCACTTTAAGGACTCTATCTTGTTATCTTATTTTATGCTTTCATTATTTATTGCTGCTTATTTAGATTTGCATTTGCACAGTTTGTTCATTGATCCTGCTCTATAAATTTGCCAAGTATGCCCGCAGAATAAAGAATCTCAGATGACATGTATGTAGTCTGATAATAAATTTTACTTTGAACTTTGTTAAGTATAATTTCAAATAATGAAAACTTGTGAAACTAACAAATTGTACTCAGTAATATAACAACAAAGTTCTCAACAAGGCCTGAAAACTCACTGATACTGACCTCGACAAGAATTGACTGAGTACTGATCAAGCTTTATCAAGTATAAATCATATATTAATTTAGCCTGTAAGAGCAGCAGTTCCTGACAGAGTATTTGATTACTCACACTATGCAGGTATAAGGAAATTGGCTACCAGTTACATTCACCTCCATACCTTTGAAGGAATTAAAAGTGTTGAAGTGAGTTGAACTAACAACTGATATTTACAAACTCATCATTTATGGCCAAGGATTAATTGATCCCCTTATAAGTTTGCACAATGATCTCACCAGTGCAGTGACAAAACAACTGATGAGAGCTGCCATCTGTTAATGCCACGAAACAACCATTCAAACAACGAACAGTAAAACAGTGTATCTTCATGATCCATAGTTGGCCTCATCTCACCCCAGAGTCAATCAATCCACATCTCAGCTGATTAAAAAAGTAATGTAGTCACAAAAGCAATATCAGACCATCAAGTTTATGCAACGCAAGCCTTTTGTTGTTGCAGCTCATGGGCACATTATCATATAGCTAGGTAGTCAGCTAAAACATCTGATCATAACAGATGGGGGATTCGCCTGTAGGGAAACCAGTGATGCTGATCCTAAGAGCAGGTTTAAAATGTAAAACACTGGGCAGAAAATACTGCCAGGCAGGGGGTTCCCCAGACCCCTCGGTTAACAATTGGGGGCGGGGTCCAAGGCACAAATAAAGTTTGCGAGCCGATTCTGATAGGCATCCTTCAAGCAGCTAGGATTTCAGTGTTTGGCAATTATCTTGCTTTTCAAATGGAAGTTTTATTGAAAACTTTCTGCAAAAACTTTGTTCTATTGCCCACCAACATTTAATCAACAGCTACAGAAAGCAGAGATCACAATCCACTTTGTCTCACCAGCAACTTCACAACATTCAAAAAGTTGTTTGAGAGCTACTGTTGATTCACACTATTGATGTTCCATCATTGTCCTCAGCAAATATTGAAACATGCTGCCACGTACTGTATATCTGTTGACTATACATTGATAATGCAGATTCTTCACTGCCAGGCAATATTGCTCCACGCTGCTAAGGAATATGGATCAACAGCTTTACAAATCAAACAGCAAACTACAAAATCAAAGTCACTTGCCTATAAAAATAAAATACTTTAAAAACTTGCACATTTTTTTGCACAAGAGGCAGTCACCCAGTAATATACTCTAAAACAGGAGTTCTCAACCTAGGGTCCATGGACCTGCTGGTTAATGGTAGGGGTCCATGCCATAAAAAAGGTTGAGGACTCCTGGCCTAAAAATATTACATTATTTTCTGCTACAATTTTCTGTTTTCATAATATTGGAAAGTATTAGTATAACATTTAAATCTCAAAAACAAGACAAAATCTGTAGATGTTGGAAATCCAAGCAACACACACAAAATGCTGGAGGAACTCAGCAGGCCAGGCAGCACCTATGGAAAAAAAGTACAGTTGACATTTTGAGCCGAGACCCTTTGGCAGGGCTGGAGGGAAAAAAAAGATAAGCAGTAGATTTAAAAAGGGGGGAGGGGGAAGAGAAAGGTAATAGGTGAAACTGGGAGGGGGAGAGATGAAGTAAAGAGCTGGGAAGTTGATTGGTGAAAGAGATACAGGACTGAAGAACGGGGAGGCTGATAGTGGAGGACAGAAAGCCATGGAAGAAAGAAAATTGTGGAGAGCACCAGAGGTAAGTGATGGGCAGACAAGTAGATAAGGTGAGAGAGAGAAACAGGGATAGGGACTGGTGAAGGAGAGGGCGGGTGGGGGGGGGGGGGGAACAATTATCAGAAGTTTGAGAAATCGATGTTCAGAGAGAATATATTGTGTTGCTCCTCCAACCTGAGTGTGGCCTCATCACGACAGTAGAGGAGGCCATGGATAGACATATCAGAGTGGAAATGGGAAAGTGCAATTAAAATAGGTGGCCACTGGGAGATCCCGCTTCTTCTGGCAGATGCTCAGCGAAACGGTCTCCCAATCTACGTCAAGTCTCACCGATGTACAGAAGACCACACAGGAAGCAGCATTTAAATATCAAAAGATTTAAGTTCATTTCCTTAACAATAAAAACTTGAGCTATGCAACTCCACTTATCATGTCTCACAAATATTGATATCTTTATAATATTCTACAATATCAGGTGACTATTAATGTGCTTCATCATTATTAAAGTATAAGATCACATTTATATATCACACCTTGTAATTACATAAGGTGCAAAGCACAGTATAAAGGTACCGATGAAAGTACTGATCTTCTTTGTTGCTCGTTGTCTTCGTCGCTTCTGCTCTTCCAGGCAGCGTTGCCTTACACTGCAAAGAAATATAGATAAACAACTATACACAAACTATAAAGTCAACATCACTTGCCTGTAAGAGTCAAGTACTTTAAAAATTAGCATTCTGAAAGGCAGTCACCCAGTAATGCACTCTGAAAATATTGCAGTATCAGTATTCATAATGTTGGAAGGTATTAATATAGTTATATAACAGTTATTCTTGCATGAAATGGCAATTTATAAAAAATAGAACAAATCTTTTCAAAATTTCTTTTCTAGTGACCTCAACAGCTGTTAGGTTGGTATATTATTCAAACAGCAAGCATTGTCCTGCATCACAGGAAAGAGAGTTAGAAATGAATTTGCTTGGCACTTATTTATCAAAGGTTGTCTCTGCCAATATCGGCAAACTCAATAAAATAATTCTTGACCCATTCACCTTTATAAGCCACCACGCCATCCCTAACCTCTCTCTTCCCTTTAATATTCTTGAATGCATTATAGCTGTTCAAATTTGTACCCATCTAGTTGGAATTCATTATTTCGAGCCCTTTGGTCAGAATTCAACAATTGAATCCATATCACATTGAATCAGATTTATTATCACTGACATATGTTGTGACATTTGTTGTTTTGCAGCAAGAGTATAGTGCAATGCATAAAATATACTATTAAAATATAATAAGAAATATATAAAACATAGAAATAGGGCAAAAAGAGAGCAAAAACATGAGTTAGTGTTAATGGGTTCATTGTCCATTCAGAAATCTCATGGTAGAAGAAAAGAAGCTGTTCCTAAAACTAATCTGTTTTGTTGCCACAATATGAATATATTTTTGTTAAAGTCACTAATGATTTCCTATGTGATCATAACAAAGGCAATTTATGCTTCCTTGTCCTGTTCAACTTGTCTGTAACCTGATCATCTCCTCTTCCTCTGAAATCTCTCTACCATCTGGCAGAGGGATGGGGTCATATTCTCTTCAGTCCTAACTTACTTACCTTGGAAATCACCAGTAATGGCATGTATTCATATTACAGTGGCACTATCTGACCACCTCCTATTTCTCATTATCCAAAGTGTAGTTTCAGTTTTCACATGTACAGAGATGGCATCCATCCAAATATCTTGACACTTCCAGTATTTCCAAATTGTCATGCGGTTTGTGTTACATTCAGTTGTATATGAACAGAAATTTCCTCAAACCAATTCATAAACTCCAAATACCTTCTTCCCCCTACCAATTGTCTGAAATTGAATCAGTCTGTCGACAAACATGATGTTACTTTGGCCTTAATGTCAGTTTTTACCCAAGTTCTCTAAGATCTCTTATTTCTACCTCTGTAATATCATCCTGTCCAAAAGCCACAACCATGTGTTAGTTACCTCTCAATGTGACCAGCCTGCCATGGTACTGACCGGTTTTCTTTGGTCAACTATTCATGATCTTCAGGTCATCTTAAACTATGTAGTTCCTTAATCTGGACCATTTCCCATGTACCTGCGACTCCGACCTTTGCTGGCTTTATATTAATTTTTTGATGTTATCTTTGTTCTCAAGTCTCTCCGAAGACTCACACCTTCTCTCTTCTGTTACATTCTTTGCCTCTACAACTTTCCAAGTTTGTCTGCACTCTGAATTCTTGGCCACTCTTGAACTTAACATTTTGATTACTGACAGCCAAAGGCCGACATCTGGCATTTCATCTCCCAGCCTCTCTACATACGTAATTTTTTTCACCAATTAAGATGGTCCTTGTAACCTTCCTGGTTAACCAAACTTTTACTCATTTGGCTAACATCTTACATGGTCCAGTGTAGATTTTCTTTGATCTGTAATGCTCTGCAAAACACCTAGGGTTGCTTTTGCAATATTAAGAGCATAATATACATAGAACATTTTGTTGTTATCAATAGATCATAGCCAAGGTGGATAGACCTTCAATTGTAATGCAAATCAAATAATGTCTAATATATTAATAGGAGTCCTAAAAAATTGGTCAATCTCCAATTTAATATCATATGGAAATTCTTATACTTGTATGACAAAGATTATGTTTATGGTTTATGTGATAGCACTCACTAAAAATAGAGTGCACAAAATTTTGTTCTTAGCTACTTTATATCTGAATTATGCGATCTAGTAAATGAGAGACAAAAGATTCAGCTGTTGTCTATAAGGCTCCAAAGAAAAAATAATTTCTGTTATGTATTTCATTTTAATCAGTGGTGAAAAGGACAGTGTGATTCTACCTGTATATAATTTGATTCATTGACCATCTGTGGTGAACTACATATACCTGTCTGGACACGCTACCCCCCCCCCCCCCCCCCCCCCGCTGACTGCTCCTGTGGCTCCTCCCACTGACCATGGCTCCTCCCACAGACCCCGGTATAAAGGCGATTGGAGCCACAGACCCTTCCTCAGTCTCCAGGATGTTGTATGATGGTCACTTGCTGCTTGTACTTTCTTCCAGCCAATAAAAGCCTACCTTAACCCACGTCTCAGAGTTATTGATGGTGCATCACCATCCAAGTCAAAGAAAAATAACTTTCTCTATAGGGCAGATTTGTTTCATTTTCAGTTTTTGCTGTTACATGATTATTTGCAGATACAATTGCCAATAGATTTTTCATGTTTCATTCTGGGAGAATTCTTGATCAGAGACATATAGTAGATCGACTGGACAGCCGGACTTTTCCCAATGTGAAATGCTGAACATGCTGAGGGGGTAGAATTTTAAGGTGAATGGAGGAAAGTTTCAGGAGGATGTCAGAAATAAGTGTTTTTTTTTAATAGTGCATGGAAAGCTCGGCCAGGGCTGGTGGTAGAAGCAGACACATATTACGAGCATTTAAAAAACTCTTAGAGAGCTGAACTATGTCAGATCAATTGTGAGAATGTGGCAAGTGCACTTGACACTGATTGATCATGCAGTGAATCGACTGGGCTTCCTACATGCAGGGGGTTCTCTCTTTTGCCATGGGCTTTCAAGTGTGCATGTTTTTGGCTAGGTGAGCCTGTACAGTGGCTAACGTGACTCAGTAAAAACATTTAATTCTGTTGCTTCATTGTCATTCTTGCTCCGTGCATACATTATGTAATAATAGGCTCATGGATGAAAGATAAATGGTGGGCTATGTGGGAGGGAAAAGTTAGATTGATCCTAGAGGAGGTTAAAAGGGCAGCACAAGACAAAAGACCAAAGGGCTTTAATTGTACCATAGTGTTCAGTGTTCCACCATTTCTTAAACCTAAAACCATTACAACAATTACTGTGATACAAGCTGGACCAAATGTGGCTTAGAGCAAATACTAGCAATAGTCTATGTTCCATACTATGAAGAGAATATAACTAGTCATAGACTATAGTATAATCCACAGTAATTATTCCTAAAGTAAAGCATTCTACCAGCCTTATGTCAATTGTGTTAATAAATTATTTCAAATATGAACACTACCAAACTTTTCTGCAACAGAAGTTCTCTAGACTCCCCCACTGTCTCTGATACATCACAATGTTTATCTGATGTCCTGAATTGGAGCAGAAGGAATTTCAATCACTCAAACAATGAGAGGTCCTTGTCCCTGGCCATCAGATTGACTTTAGGATTTCACAATCTTGACACCGTTTGTAAGACTCAACTCAATAACTTCTCCTTCATGAATTTTATTTTCTCACAGATGTACCTACATACCATCATCCATTTCTGCCCCTTCTTGGCTTATGCCATTCTGTACAGGAAGCTGGGTGCTTGTTGGACGTCCCAGTACTTATTGCTCTGAGCAGGTAGTGGTGAGCCTCCTTTATGAACAATTGCAATCCATATAGGGAATTCATCCGTATAGGGTGGATTTCTCTTGTCCAAAGTGATGAAGGTCATAATGCAAATTGAGGAAGTGTTAATTGGATGACTCTATTCCTATCAATTTCCTGGTCACTTTGATAATAAACACTGGTGCTCCACTTTATGGTCACTGTTTTATTGATTGTAATGCTATTCATTACAAGAGGTGTAGACTGTATTTTGTTGAATGCAGTCATTGTCTGACACTGGTGAAGCGCAAATGGCACTTGCCACTTTAAAGCCATATCCATACTGCATGCAAGGAAAAGTGCATCATTATCCAAAGAGCTGCATTTGTAATGTGTGTAATTATCAGCAGCGTTCCACATCTGACGTCATGAATTATGAAAATTAATTGAGAAGCAGCAGACGGTTGCACCTACGCACATTCTAGATTGTGCTACCTGCTCTCTACTTCAACTAAAGCTAGTTCACCCATGCCACTTGTTCTCCTGAGTCACATGGCTTTTTGATCCAGTGTTGTTTCAACATTAGTGTTCTGTTCCTTGCTCTCTGTTCCCTCCAAAACATTGCTCCTCCATATCCTCCACCTCTATTACCCTGTGGGACATCTGTTCTGTTCCGCTCTTGAGCTTTGTTATTCCTAACTTTAATTACTTCATCACTAGGTCTCTCCCTGCATCTACTCAGGCCACCTCCCCTCCCTAACTCTTCTTGCACCCCTACCTCTTCCTCCTCTTTTTAAATGCTCCCAGATGGCTCAAACTTAAATTTTACTTGTTAACTGTCCTGTGAAGCATCTTGAGATATGCCTTAACCTTGGATAAATGGTTGTACACAGTGTTATTATAACTTTGAGCCATTATATCTAATTTAACTGGCTGAATTTCTGATGTCATTCAATGACTGTAGATTTACTTCTCAAAGGTCATTACATTTAATAAGAATTCAGGTGGAGGTAGCATATATCATGGTTATGTTGAAGCACTGTCTGGGAGACAAGGAGGCATTTTGTTGACCAGTGAATGGCGAATCTGCAGAATTCTTTGCCACAGGTGGCTGTGGAGGCCAAGACACTGGGTATATTTAAGGCAGAGATTGATAAATTCTTGATTTGCCTGGGCATAAAGGGTTATAAAGGGCATAAAGGATTGTGGGGCTAAGGGACTGTACTGTGCTGTGCTATTCTATGTTCTATGTTATAGAAAGAGAGCAGGAGATTGGGGCTAAAAGGGAGATGGATCAGCCAAGATGAAATGGCGGAGCAGACCTGAAGACCCAAATGGCCTAATTCTGCTCCTTTATCTTATGGTCCTATGGTCTCTTATTTAACATTTAGATATAAAAAATGATTACATGGCACTGAATCCACAGGAAAGTGACCAACTATGGATGTTCATCAACATTGGTACCCTAGTTAATCTGTTCAAATCTGAACAGAGGAAAATTTAAGATTGTGGACAGTGCTGAAGTTTGGTGGTTGTTCAACAATGAGAAACCTTTTCATATTGGATGTGCAGGAGTACATCGTGCAGTTTAAGAGACAAAGTGATAGGAAAGCTGGGCTCTATCAGAAAAAAATAATATAAATAACAACGTAACTTCCCACTGCTCAGAGTTTACTGTGGAGAAACGTTAGATAAAACTGGTCCTAATGATCACTATAATTTAAGAATATTTCATTTTAAAACTAAAACACTTTTGCTTAGAGACGCAGACATATTTTTCTTGCTGGCTCTTCCTAATATGGACGTTTTCCACGGCAAGAAATATATTTCCTTCAGAACTAATCCTTTATGTATAAAATAGTTTTGTCCTTGAAACTCGATTTTACAAACCAAGAAACCGAAAATTAAGAGAACGTACTAAGAGATTTTAAAGGCCATTCCAAAAATTCTAGGAATTATCGGCAGATGAAAGATGCAAAAACACATACTCAAAAAGTACCGCACTCTGTCAGAATGATACTTAGATTATTATACAGCAAAAGGCTGACTGAAAATTCCATAGGATTAGGAGCACTCCGTGGGAAACCACATGGTCAAGATTCCAAATCAAAAATTCCCACTGGAATAAAAAGGGATTTTTCAAAAATCTTCGTGTACTGGAGACACTAAATAGTTACTGGGAAAAGTGTTACTGAAATGTATTCGCTTTGTTTCGGTATATCCCTGAGGAATTTCAGCGAAGGCATCTTGAGCAACGGTATTCCATACAGTGGCATATGGGGATCAGGGTTTAGAATTGCTAAAGCACCGCATGATCAACGATTTCTTTCAGCGACATTACTTGATACATTCTGAAATATGATCAGCTTTCCCTTCCACTTCCCAGTAAAAATACCCATGGATGGAGTAATTCATGTGGGAAGAAGACGTCCTATCGGCGTATTAGAGATTAGGACTTTAAATATTGGTCTGTCATAATTTTATATTGCTTGAGCACCAGGTACCTTTGCACACTTAGGCTTCTGGGACTCATTCAGTTTTTCCTTTCGTCAGGATGCGACGTGCAGACCGTTAAATTGTACCTTGTTCACAATCTGATAATATCAGAAGTGCGGAGGTTGCATGATTACGTCAGCTGACACAGAAACATCCCATACAATTAACACGGTAGACTTGGGAGAAATATTTAACATCTCTTCAAGTTTCTCTGACGTGTCTTTCCCTGTGAACCGTCAGCTACCGACTTCTGTATTACCGGAAGAAAAAAACAACGAAGTACTCTGCGTTAGATTTAGAGGTAACCCGAACTTTTCAGAATATGGGTACCCTTAAATATAACACTTATCTGGCTCTCAGTTATGCGCCGGAGACCGGGTAGAAAACGCACCTACTTATAAATGTGGGAAAGAACCCTACGCGATTTTATGAGATCCAGTGAATAACCATTTATACATTTATCAAAATATACATTCAGAAAAACTGCACAAGAACACTGGCGGGACTGCCTCGCGCACTGGGTCGCTTACCTTGGATGGATGTCCACCAGTAACACTAGTGTCTGCATGGTGATTACATCTATCCTCTTGCAGTGAAATCGCGCCACTTTCAGCACTTTCAGATAGGTGAAACACAGCACCACTAGCGAAAGCAGGAAACTGAGGGTGTGAAAAACTACCGTAAAAACCACAAACTGGATCCGGTCGTCAGTTCGGGTTTGGCTGAGGGTGCAGGAGGCGTAGAGGTGGTTGTATCCGACCCAGGAGAGGCAGACTGCCACCACGGGAAAGCAGAGGGAATGGAACCACGTGTAACTCAGCATAATGGCAGCGTCCTTGTAGCGCATTTTGGAATTGTAACTTAGAGGGAAAACGACAGCAATCCATCTGTCAGTACTTAGAGCAGCCATGCTCAACATGGAATTGGTGACCAAGAAGGTCTCCAGGAAGCCTACGATTCGGCACACGGTATCGACTCCGGGTTGCTCTTTGCTGATAATCCCCACCAAAGTCAACGGCATGTTCAGCACTGTCATCAACAAGTTGCTAAGGGTCAGGTTGATGATAAACATCCCAGGAACCTGTTTCCGGATCTCTGCGCTGCAGAGGAAGCAGGTCAGCACCAGGACGTTGGAAAGCAACGACACGATCATCAGAACTACTACAAAGAAAGATAAGATGACTTCCACCGTGCCCATGGTGTTACGCGCTCAGTGTCTCCCGCAGCCAGTTCTGTTGCTCCCAAATCTCAGAAAATACATTTTTGTGCAGATTTGTCCTCGCTTCCCACCCGCGTCAGTCCAGTCACATTTGGCAGCCGAGCTGCAATTTGAACAGCGGCGTTGGCTGTAACACGTCGCCAGCTCGGTTTAATGTATGGAGCACCAGCGAAGTGCATTAAAGTGAAGCTCTGGACTGATCAGCCGGGCTCACCCGCTGTCTGCTAGTCCTTTCGACGAGTTCACGGGTTCCTTTCAGAGCCCAATCAGAAGTGATCAGAGCTTATTGGCGGGGAGCTGTCCCGTCAGCTCGTTATTATTGACATCCTCACTTGAACCTCCGCGCTGCCTTGAGTGCGGGGTAGATTTATTGGGTCTGCCCGTCACATGAACATCTGAGTCACTGAGAAACTGTGATCGAAAGTGCCCACTAACTAGATGCCATCCCTCATATCAATCGTGATATTTACCGTAGCGATGGGCACAGTGAGTAGATTTTCGTATTCCTAATACTATTCATTAAAATAACTTACCTTCATCTGCTTATTTAAGAGATGCTGCTATTAAATACTAGAACCTATCATTATGTTACAAAACACTAAGTGATGAAGATACTACATTTAATCCATATATTGTTTTCCTTTGACGATCACATTCACAATCAGAAAACTGAAGGGAATAGAAGGAGGCGAAGCATTCAGATCAGCTGTGGTTCCCTCGCTGCGCTCGGCACCAACTCAGGAAAGAGCTTTAACCAGCCGATGCAGTCCACACATTGCGTACGAACTGCCTCTAATTAGTGTAACATATATGTCACGTATGGCCAGGACATACATAAACCTTGCATCCATAAAACGTAGTCACTGCAGAAAATACTGGCGATTTACAGCGTCTTTTAACAATCACTGTAAGAACATTTCTTCCACTATATTGCGAATATTTTCAGTTACCAAGTACAGTCCAATGCTAGATAATTATCCGGCGCTTTGTCTAATAAAAAAAAAACGTTTCTCACAACATACCAGAAGAAGCAAAGGATGCAGGGGGAAGACTACAGTTGCTTTCAGGGTGGATCAGATTGAATTCAATCCCTAAAATTGCCCAGAACAGAATTACATTCTTAGGCGGGAATACATTTTTGGGTTGGGGATGAAGACACCTCCAAGAAGTCCAGCAGCCCAGGAAACAAAGAGATGAAGACTTTTGAGGAAACCGAGACTTTCAGAGTTTCTGGAATCAAAGGTGGAGCTCTATAATCCTGTCCTACTCTCATAGAATCAAAGGCAGGGACAGCATAAAAAGGGGTCATTCCCAGCCAAGATCTACTTGAGGAAATGCAGAGCCCAGTAGATGACACAACATCAAATGCACACCCACGTACAGTTTAAACGTGCTAATGTTTTCTTTCTCAACCACCCTACCAGGCAATGAATTGCAGACCTCCAGACAGTCACTTGGCTTGGTTCTTCTTCACTCAAGTGCCCTCTAGTTCTTTTATTCTTCAATTAACCTATTCTCACTGGTTTACTGACCATTTCTCCAAGTCATATCTCAAATTATTTTTCCCTAAACCTCCTCTGTTCCCACTCTACTCATTATTTTCATATATATATATAAAAGAAAAACCTTTTCAGTCCTTAGAGCATCCCTGTAGAGTTCCACCTTACTCTAGTATTCTTAATTGCAAGAATCAATGTTCAACGTAAGTTTATTGTCAAAGTATGTATATGTTACTATATACTACTATGAGATTTATTTTCTTCTGGGCATTCACATTAGATCAATGAATCAATGAAAAGCTACACACAAAGACTATCAAATCCCTATGTGAAAAAGAAGGAAAACTGTGAAAATATAATAATAATAATAATAATAATAATAATAATAACAGTAATAATAATCCTAGAAACTAATGACTTCCTTGTCGCAGTTCAGGGCCAGGTGTTTAACATAAAAATGATCAAACATACATAATAATAGCCCAACAAATTCAAGACAATAAGTGCAGAAAATGCCAAGAGAAATTAGAAACAATCCAGCACATTACAGCATCCTGCAGCAGTTTAATTCAATCTGATTACTTATGCAGGTGCAATCAAGTGGAAAACATCATTCACCAAAATCTTGCTTAAAAATACAAACCACACCTTATTATAAACGCAAGCTTGATCCAGTTTTAGAGTCAGAGTTCCACAAATTATATTACAACCTATCCATTATTACAGAGAGGATAATCTATAATAACTGCCCAGATATAATAGTACTAGATAAACAAGCAAGAATAGCTTACTAAATAGATATAGCCATTCCAAATGCACATAACATACAAAAATCAATATGAACAGGGTACACATGATCCCAATAGTAATATATACAACTGGTATCATCCTAAAGTCACTGCACAATAGCATTAAACAATTAGGCATGCACAGCAATTTTTATGAAAATCTTCAGAAAACTGCAATACTAGACACTACTAGAATAGTCTGAAAGTTCCTAGCAATTGAGAAATTAGTGTTCCAAGCTATGCCTGTACTTCAGGTATTACTAGCTTGAGCTGAGAAAAATAAAAATATAATTAGGAGAAGAATAATCAATCAATAAATTAATTACAAGTATAAATACTGAGAACATGGTTTGTAGAGTCCTTGAAAGTGAGTCCATTGGCTGTGCAATCAGTTTAGTGTTGAGGTGTGTGAAGCTATCCACCCTGGTTCCAAAACCTGATGGTTGAAGTGTAATAACGATTCCTGAACCTGGAGCTGTAGAACCTCTTTCCCAATGGCAGCAGTGAGAAGAGAGCATGCGCTGGATGATGAGGGATCTTGATGGTGGATGCCCCTTTGTTGTGACAGTATTTCTTGTAGATGTACTCAGTGGTAGGGACTGTGCAGGGCATGGCCGCTGCTCTCGACCAAATTTTGCAGTAGTTTTATCCCTTTGATCAAAGATATCAAGGTAGGTGCAGCACAGATTCTTTCAGCCTTATTGTACCTCAACCAGGAAGTCTTCCCTGCCACAAGACATTACATCACTAACATAATGGACGTTACCTACTTCGATAGCAACTCACTTTGGAGGGTGGGGGGAGAGAAAAGGGTCTTGTTTTGTTTCTTGATATGCTCTATTTTGTTGTGTTCTGTGTTATTCTGCTGAGCAGGTGACAATGCTATGTTGGCACCAGAATGTGTGGCGATACATGTGGGCTGCCCTCTTGTGTGTTGGTTGTTAATGCAAATGACACACTTCACCATACGTTTTGATATATATATGATAAATAAATACAAATCCGAATGTTAGAGATCATCCCAGTACATTGGATGACATGACATTTCTGTAATAATCTAGCAGCAGTGGAGTAAACTGATTAGGAAAAATTAGTCCAATCTAGTCTAGCATTTAATAATCTGATGAGGTGTAACAATCATTTAATGACCTCATCAGAATTTAAAATTTATTTCTACAAGAGTTTAGTTTCATTTCTTGAGATTTCCATTTTTGATGAGAAAAAGATCACTGATTTGACTCTCCTCCTCTCATCTTTGTTTTTGCTTTCTTTCTACTCAGTCTTTAATTTCCTCTCAAGTCACTTTGTTTTGTGAGTTGACTTTGAACTCTAGAAATTAGTTTTTACCCTCTTTTAGTGTGCTAAATATATGGCTGCTGCCCAGGCTGACACGCTAAGTTCATGAAACTACGAGGTAAATCTGTTAAAAAGCAGTACTGTGGCACCTAGTCGTCCGCGCCTGAAGTGGTACCTGTGTGGCTTCCACTGTGGGCTGCATCAAGTACTTGTAACTATTGTTTCATTGCTGGATAGATTACTGAGAACCAAGTGAAAGATGAAGTATTTGTGCACCGCCAGGTACAGAACAGTAGCAGAAAAGTCTAGCAGGAAGATAAAGGAAAACATGAATTTGAGTTTCCACCCACACAATGGCTTGGCCCGGTCGACTCCATACTGTGAGGTGTGGGCTGATCAATCTATTAGTAATTGCAGCATGCAAGTCAAAAGTGAATTGAACAAAAAGGCTAAGATCATTACTGAATCATTTTCCATAATACTGGCTATTGAAAACTGAAGCTAGCAAATACTGTGTCCAGAACTTCAGTGCCGCTGTGTAGACCCTTTCATTGCCATTTCATTTCTATCCACTGAGCAGCACTCCCAGTTTTCCACACTCCAGGACTAAGATAACCTTCAAATGTTCCCATTTTCCTTGGCATTGGAGGGAACAAATGTTGTATTATTTATGATAACCTGGCATGACCAATCCAGAGAAATGCCAGCCATGTAAAAGTGAATTGCACAACTGTTACTCAAGGCCAATTCTATGATGCCTGTAATTTCACTCTGAAGTAATCCTTCTTTGTGATTTGCCCCAGGTGAAGCCAATCTTTGCAACATTTGTAAAAATTCAAAGCTTGAGTACATAAAACATTTAAAATTTATTAGGCAAGGAAGTACAAGGCTGCTTTTATCCCACTCTCATGAGCCCCATTGCTTATAGAGCTTAATATATTTTTGGAGGGTTGATTGACAGGAACATAGAGTGAAAAGGAACATACATAGGAGGCCTTGGGGAAATGCAGCAATAGTAAATAGCCAGAGCAATTTGCCCTAACAATATATAATCTAGTCCAAAATAGGAGTTTGATTACTGTATACGAATTCATCAGTGGTATACATGAGAGAACGTTCATTAGCTTACCAGGAAAGTAAAGACAATCTAAACTCTTGAAGGGATTTGTTTTAAATAATAGGGAAGAGCGGTTGCCTCAGGCAAGTAGGTCAGCATAAGGAACTGATGGATTTAAAATAGCAGTGAACTGAACTAGAGGGGAAATGAGCAGAACTATTTTCACTACAATCAACCTTCCTGAAAAGTCAGTGGATTCACATCCAAACGAGCTTCCAAAAGAATGCATTTGAAGAAGATATAATCAAAGATTTAGCAGGGGAGAAGGCTGATGTGTCAGAATAAGTTCAAAAGCTTTTTTCAAACTGACAGCATAAATGAAATAGGCAATTTTTTTCCAAGCCTGTACTTCATTATTTTAATTAAGGGTAACATTTTCCCATCTTTGCAGAGCAACACAGAACATTACTGAACAGGTACAGACCCCTCAGCCCACCTAGACTGCCTTACCAATCTCATGAATCTTAACTGCCACACATTTCAATTCCATTCAATTTTAATTGTCATTCAACTTTCCATGAACACAGCCAAACAAGAGAGCGTTACCCCGGGGCTAAGGTGCAAAATGCAGTACCAACAGCTACACACAGCCCAAAGCACATATAGCTGACATAAGATAGAAAGATACAGTCACTGAATAAAAGAGTCCAGACTCAAGCCATCCAACACCATTGAAATCTGTAGCGGACCACAGTACAGCTTGTCTTCTGTCAAACGAACACTGGGCGAGGCTGGTGAGCACTGATTCCAAGCTGGACATGGCCTGTATCCCTCTATTCCCTGTCTATTCACGTGCCTGTCTAAATGTCTCCTTAACACCATTTTCATACCTGCTTCTACCACCTCAACTGGCGACACATTCAAGGCAGCTATTCATGCACATTCTGCATGAAAAATACTTGCCTAACGAAATCTAAGCTTTATTCATTCACTTTAAACCTCTACCCTCTAGTATATCACAAACAAGAAAAAATCTGCAGATGCTGGAAATCTGAGCAACACACACAAAGTGCTGGCGGAACTCAGCAGGCCAGGCAGCATCTATGGAAAAACGTACAGTCGACGTTTCGGCCCAAAAAGTCTACTGTACTTTTTCTCATAGATGCTGCCTGGCCTGCTGAGTCCTTCTAATTAATGACATTTATACCCTTGGAAAATGATGATGATTATCTTCTCTGTCTATGCTGCACCGAATTTTACATCAAGAATACTGCAGTCTCTAACATTCCTGAGAAAACAATCCATTATTGCAACATGCAGATGAAACTCTACTTTTTGATCCTCTCTACAGCATCCATATCCTTCCTATAATGTGGAGCCCTGAACTGCGCACAATGCTCCATACATGAGCTAACCACATATAGTTATCAATTCATGCATTTCAGAAAGTTCCCTTGAGTTTAAAAACATTGGACAGGATATAAACCACAGAACTATCAACTTTTATTCAATGCAGACTTTACACTACAAATAACACAAGAGAGTCTGTGGATGCTATAAATCTTGATCAACACACACAAAAATGCCAGAGGGACCCAACCAGTCAGGTAGCATCTATGGAGGAAAAATCAGTTGACAGGCTGAAACCTTTTGTCAAGGCTAGGAAGGAAGGGGGAAGAAGCAAAGAAGGTGGGGGCAGTGGGAAAAGGGATGGGAAGGAATACAAACTGGCAGGTGATATGAGAGACCAGGTGAAGGGGAAGGTGTGTTGGTGGGTGGGCGGGAGACGTGATGAAGTCAGAAACTGGGAGGAGATAAGTGGAAGAAATAAAGGAATTGGAATAAGGAATGAAGAATAAGGAATTGGACAGGAGAGGACAGAGGACAATGGAAGAAAGGGAACTAGAAGGAGATGATATGCAGGAGAGGAGAAAAGAAAGGGTGAGGGGGGAAGCAAAATGAGGAATCGGAAAAGAGAGAAGGTAAAGTTTGGGGGTTTTTTGTATGTTGTAATAAAGAAGGGAGGAAGGAACAGGATATATTCATGGAATAGCTTAAAATATATTATTAACAACCAATTCCTATTGAAGAAAATTAATAGATTGCCATAAACTTAAAATTTGAAATAATAGAAAATACTGTTCTGATGTAAGGTCTGCACCATTAACTCTGTTTCTCTTTCTGCAGATGCTGCCTTCCCTGCTGAGTGTTTTCAGCATTTTCTGAATTCATGTCCAAGATTATTTGAAGATGACTGGACAAGTTGTGGAGGTTGCAATTATAACACATGCATTTAATTACAGTCTTAGTTTTAAACAGAGATGCAGAATGCAAGGTAGAACTCTTCTAGACAGGCTGCACTGTAACACTGTGCCCATTTCTGTGCACCATACCATAACTACAATGGAGTGAACAGAGGAGATTTATCAGAGTCTACAGTGAAGAGTGACACCAAAAGTTATGGAGATGGAAGAGAAGTCCTCAGAGCAGAGGTGGCTAAGGACAGACTTAATGGAGCTGTTTATTTTTTTAAATATAGAATTGTTTACTAAGACTGAAACATCAGTAAGCACCAAACACAAATTTAAGATGACAGGGAAAGGATGTAATTTTATTTGGCAGATCAGAAATCAGATTAAAAAGAAACTTTTAAAAAGGAATTTGATATTTTCACGTAAAAAGAAAGCTACGTAAGAATGGAATAAAGAAAGTCATTGGGACAATTTGGTCTTTCAAGGTCATGATGGGACAGATGTCCTTTTTCTGTGATCTGTGATCCTGTGATGTGTGATGGAATAGTTTTAACTGCGCTATGGAAAATGAACAGCATTACATAGTTCTGATTATGATTGAAAATACTGTACCCAATTGGCTTCTCTTTATAATAAAATTGCATGTATTTACTCATTTAAAAATAAGTAAGTCTATTAAATGTTATTGCTAATATTTCAAATTATATGTTTTTTTATGGACTGTTGATTTTTGTCACCAATATTTTCTGTTGCTCCTGCAGATTCTTTTTAGCTTGTAATATTAGAAAAGAACTTAAAGTTGAAATTTCTTGGTAGAATAACATTATTGTCTGTATCAAGAGTTGTAACAAAGCAATGTTTTGGTGCTTGCATCTGTTGGGCTAAAATAAAAATCTAAGGGGGCTAGTTATCCAATAATTAACAATAAAAAATCCCTGAAATTAATTAAACATGCAAATTATATTCTGATGAAATATGTTCAATCTGAAACATTAACTCAGTTTCTCTTTCCACACAGGCTGCCTGACATGCTGAGTGTTTACAAAAGTTTCCGTATTTCATAGTGTTGTATTTTTGAGTCACTACATTCATTCAATACCTTTAATCCAGTGCTATCATGGTCACATTATTTCTGATTATTTTCCTATTGGATTTCCTGTAAGTGTGTGTGTGTGTGTGTGTGTGTGTGTGTGTGTGTGTGTGTGTGTGTGTGTGTGCACGTGCGCGCGCCAGACTTCCCCTATAATAAACACAAATGCTTAAATATCTAACACAGTTTGAGCAATTGCAGGGACCAGAATATAATGCACAATGTACTAAGCTGTGATTTCTGCATCAGTGCTGCTCAATTATGGATGCTCAGGACTTCAGTGCCTATTAGTGAGTTGTATTAAGGTGAAAAATCACTGACAACGCATAGTGCATCTCCAGCCGTTCCCACTAGTGTGACACAGACTTGTCAGTGAAAATCATTCAGACACATCTATTTTTATAATTTTTAAGGACACAACAGCTCCTGAGAAGAAGTGCTTAGGACAATATCTCTAAGATTGGGTCAGTTGTGTAAAAGGTTCTGGTTAGATTTATCAGAGTCTACAGGGAAGAGTGACACCAAAAGATATGGAGTTGGAAGAGAAGTCCTCAGAGCAGAGATGGCTAAGGACAGACATAATGGAGTCATAGAAAAGTACAGCACACAAATAGACCCTTTGGCCCATTTAGTCCATGCCAAAGCAAAACAATTTAAATTGCCTACTCTCGTCGACCTGCATCGTCCTCCACCCATGTACCTGTTCCAAACTTCTCTTAAATGTTCAAATCAAGCTTGCATGGACCATTGGCAGCTCATTCCACACTTTTTACCCTTAACTCATGACCTCTAGTTGTAGTCTCACCCAACCTCAACGCAAAAAACCTGCTTGTACTTACCCTATCTGTACACTTCATAATTTTGTATACCTCTATCAAATCTCACTCAACCTTCTACGTTCCAAGGAATAAAGTCTTAATCTGTTCAATCTTTCCTTATAACTCAGGTCCTCCAATCCCAGCAACATCCTTGTAAATTTTCTCTGTGTTCTTTTAAACTTATTTACATCTTTTCCCCAGGTACATGACCAAAACCGAGCACGAATACTCTAAATATATTTGGCTAGAATTTGAGCATCTTTTTAATATGAGAAAAAAAATTAAGCAGTACTAGCTTATCCTTGTGAGATACTAAAGCAGTAAAACCTAAGGATGCAGAAATATTATTCAGTGAAATACAAGCATTTCTTCTGGGGTTTTCATTTTCTATTCAGCAATTACACAAAAAAAAAATAGATTGTAAAGAAACTTACCAACTCCCATGAAGATTGCCATGAAGGGGCAAAAAGAGATTAAGTTATTTAATTCGTTGTTGCTCCCATCTTTGCTGTATGTCAATTGGGTGCTGTGTTAGCATCCTTAACAGCAGTGGCTCTATTTCAAGATTAATTTGCATGAACCACTTTGAGACATTTCACAAAGGCTGTGGTAAGATGCTATATAAATCTGTGTCTTTATTTTTGGTAGTGTGAATATTTATACTGAAGACAGCCAGAAGTCATCAGTTGGAAGAAATATTGACATTAAAATTATAATTATGTAATTCATGCTATTAAATGCACAAAGAGTGCAACTGATTAATTGCTTTTAAGCACAAATACAGCAGATGCCATTTTCCATTATGAAGATGCAGTATCCAGTTCAGAATCAATATTTTAATATTTAGTTGCACTGTGCCAAGAAAGGAAATAAAACTTTCACTGCTAATCTTTCCATTTGATCGAATTGATTTTTAGTGTTGAACCTCCTTTAAAACAACAGCCCAGCCATTGTTAAAATATGCATATTAATATTTTATGCACACTACATGTGATGTGATGTCATTCATTTTTAATTGTGCTTAAAATTATCTGAATTATGGACACAGAATTGCAAGGAAGAATAAAAACAAGCACCAATTGAAGTCCAAGAAAAGTTGTCTTCAATCCTCAGCAGCTAAGGCAGCATTTGTGGAGAGGGATAAGTTAATGTTGTTTGACTGATTGATAATTTCCAGCACTTTCTTTAATCATTTCAGATTTCAACCATCCGCATAGTACTTTCTCATTCATTCCTGAAATGGGGTCATTACCATAAAACCAGTATTAAGTGGCGAGCCCTAAATGCCTTTGGAAAGATAGCGATAAATCACATTTTTCAACCACTGCAGTTCTTGTGTTAAGGGGATTCCCTTGGCACCAAATATATAAAATATAGGTGGACTGTTACAGAATTTTGATGAAAAGATGATGGAAAAACAAAGGTGTATTTCCAAATAAGGATTGTCTGTAACTTGCAGGAAGTAGCATTTAATCCAGGGATTCCTGACTGTTTTTGTGCCATGGACCCCTACCATTAACCCGAAGGGTCCGTGTCCCAAAGATTGGGACCCCTGATTTAATCGAGCTTCCATCCTTGCTCTAATAGGTAGTTGAGTTTAAGAGGTTGGGAGATACTGTGGAAGAATTATTGGTGAATTGCTAATGTACGTTTTGTAAATGGAATACATTGCTGTTCCACTGGTAGAGGGAAAGATTGCCCCACTTCTTGCTCATCTCAGGTGTTAGTTAGTCTGCACTCATTCTGGCATTTGAATATTACTTCCTGAGAACAAAATTAGAAAATGCTGGAAACACATTTCAAGTTGACCTAAAGTATTAATTCTTCTCATTTCCACAGATATCTGCCAACCTACTTGGTGTCTCCAGCATCTTCTGTTTTCATTTCTTATTTCCAGCATCTAGAGTTCTTTGATTTTAATTATTCTTTGAAACTTCTGATGTTGATAGTGACAGTGATTGGTGACTTTGCCTATAAGTTTCATTACAGAATCTTCAGCAGAATTTATTTAAGTGGGTAATGAAGGTAAATTTCTGGTCAACGGTGTAATGGTGATCGCCAGGGTGTTGATGGTGGAGAGAGGGAGGAATTCAATGTTTGAAATGCCCTTGAGTATAAAGACAAAGACTTTTGCTAAGATGTCCATTACTTGCCACATGTAGTGCAGATGTTACATCAGCTCATATATGAATTTCATGTGGCGAAGTTTCTTACAAGTCAAGTCTATCAGGTGGTCGAATCTGTCGCTGCGATCTACGTAGCACCGGCTGTGACCGCATAGATGACGGCAACATTGGTGATTGCACAGGGGACGGGGGTTGCGCGTGTTCTTGCCCACTACGCGCCAGTGATCCCTCACGCATGTGCGAGGCGCCTGGTATAAATGTGTACGAAACGCCCGGTATACAAGTGCCGTGAGGAGTCTGTGTAGGGCCTGGTGAGCACGGTGTCAACTCTGGTGCAGGGTTCACAGTTACCAGAGAGCCTTCAGGGTAGTGGTCTGCTGCACCTGCGGGTGCCAGGTCGCGGATGGAGACCGTGTCCTCCCGCCCATCAGGTAAGACCACGTAAGCATACTGGGGGTTCGCATGTAGAAGGTGAACCCTCTCCACCAGCGGGGAGTATTTATTGCTCCTCACATGTTTCCGGAGCAGCACTGGCCCCGGGGACGTCAGCCAAACTGGTAGGGTGGTCCCAGTGACAGACTTCCTGGGAAAAGAGAATAGGCGTTCGTGAGGGGTGGCATTGGTGGACGTACATAACAGAGAGCGGATAGAGTGCAGTGCCTCAGGGAGGACCTCCTGCCATCGAGAGACCGGCAACCCTTTTGACTTAAGGGCTAAAAGTGTGGCCTTCCACACTGTGGCATTCTCCCGCTCCACCTGGCCATTACCCCGGGGATTATAACTCGTGGTCCGACTGGTAGCAATGCCCCTAGCTAGCAAGTACTGGCGCAGCTCCTCACTCATAAAGCTGGACCCTCTATCACTGTGGATATAGCAGGGATACCCGAACAGAGTGAAGAGCTGGCGCAGGGCTTTTATGACGGACGTGGCAGTGGTGTCGGGGCAGGGGATGGCAAAGGGGAACCGTGAGAACTCGTCGATAACACTGAGAAAATAGACATTGCGGTCAGTGGAGGGAAGGGGGCCCTTAAAGTCAACACTCAGGCGTTCAAAAGGGCGGGTGGCCTTGACAAGTTGTGCCGTGTCAGGACAGTAGAAGTGCGGTTTGCACTCGGCGCAAATTTGGCAGTCCCTGGTCATCGTCCTGATGTCCTCCAGGGAGTATGGCAGGTTCCGAGCTTTCACAAAATGGTAAAATCGGGTGACCCCCGGATGGCAAAGTTGTGCATGAAGGGCGTACAGCTGGTCGAGCTGTGTGCTAGCACATGTTCCCCGGGATAGGGCATCAGGGGGCTCATTGAGTCTGCCAGGCCGGTACAGGATATCATAGGTGTAGGTGGAGAGTTCTATCCTCCACCGCAAAATCTTATCATTTTTGATCTTGCCCCGCTATTGGTTGCTGAACAGGAACGCAACCGAGCGCTGGTCGGTCAGCACGGTGAACCTTTTGCCGGCGAGATAGTGCCTCCAGTGCCTAACAGCCTCCACTATGGCCTGGGCTTCTTTCTCCACCGCGGAGTGCCGAATTTCGGAGCCTTGGAGGGTGCGAGAAAAGAATGCTACTGGTCTGCCTTCCTGATTGAGGGTAGCAGCCAGAGCGAAATCGGAGGCATCCCACTCCACTTGGAAGGGAGCGGTCTCGTCCACTGCAAGTATAAAGACAAAGACTTTTGCTAAGATGTCCATTACTTGCCACATGTAGTGCAGATGTTACATCAGCTCATATATGAATTTCATCCAAGCAAACATGAACTGATTCATTACCTATGGACACTCGAATAGAACATAACATTTTACAATCATCAGCAGACAACCACATTTCTGATTATATGCTGGTGGGGGAAGGCCATTGTTGAGGTTACAGAACTCTACTCTGCGCAAGTCCTTTAGCAGTGCCTTGGATATAAACTAAATAAGTGCTTTACAAAGCTTAATGTAAGCTTAATCTCCATGATTGGTGACCAATCTACAGAGAATGTTTCCAAGAGATCCTTACTGAAAAAGAATATTTTACAGATCCAGTATTTCCTTTATCATGATTAAGAACCAATAAAAAAGGGCTTTTATCTCTTTGCTAGAGACTTGTTTGTTCATGTCTCACATAGGAACTGAGCGCATAACCAAGCCCAATATTTTGATGCTGTGGAAATGCTACTTCCACAAATTTGTTGTCTTTCTGGATGAGATATAAAATGGGCCCAACAATGAGCAGCATAGCTCACAGCTCTGAGATCAAATGCTTGTCTCTTAGAGGCCATGCTGATTTGCTGGTATGGGAATCAGCAAGCTGAACATCCATCTAGTTGTACTAAGCATAAACCAAGCTATTCTGTCAGTTTGAAACTGACAGCTCGGAAATAACAGCTGTGCAATGTTGAAGTCATCACTACAGTGCAGGCTTCCCAATCTGGGGTCCATGGAACCCTTACTTAATGGTATTGGTCCATGCAGTAAAGATTTACTAACATTATTAATTTCTGATACAATTGAAACTGCAACATCGGCTGAGATAGACTCTCACCTAGCCATTTATTTGACTGTACAATTACTGGGATCCAGCTCATTTTATACAATGTGGGGTCAGCTTGAAATGTAAACTTGAGATAAGAATATATTTTCCCTTCAATGAAAGTCAGTTAAAGGAATTAGTTTAACGGAAAACTTTAACTTCCTTGTGGAAATCACCTGAGCGAAAGATTTAAATAGAGTGTATACCATTCTTGGTGAAATTTGGACCTAGAAAGCAATCTGCTTTATGCTTCAAGTGTTCGAGTAATGTGGGTCAACCTAAAGCAGACTGCATAAAAAGAGAAAATAATTAGATGTTCGATTCCCTTTGTAATACCATTCTAAAACTGATGTTGGTTTCAGCAGTGACCTCTATAGATGTGTTATAATATAACTCTGCATTTGAAATGTTACAAGCCAGCTCATAAAGAAACATTCTTTCTGCTATATATAGGAAACACAAGGATTGAAGAAACAGGGCATGAGACAGGCTAACCATCCCCTTGAGCCCAATCTAATCTTGGCCTCAACAGCACTATCCTGCTCTTTCCCCATATCTCTTGTCTCCCTTGTAACTCAAATATCTGTCAATTATCACCTTCAATATATTCAATGATTTCATTGAATTCTTAGATAGAGATTTCCAAAGATTTATGGCTCCCTGACAAATGAAATTCCTCCTCATCATTTTAAGCGTACAACTCCTCATTCTGAAACTATGCCCAGAAACCCCACTGGGGGAAAAACGTATTCTTGGCAGTCACCTTATCAAAGCCCATCAGAATGTTATATGTATCAATAAGATTGCATCTCATTCTTCTTTATTCCAATGAGTAAAAACATCAAACTTTAGATATTGCGTCCTTCATCCTCAGAAATCAATTTATCAGCCCTATTCTGCCAAGCCTCTAGTGCAGACTCATCCTTCTTTACATTTGGAAACCAAAATTGTACACAATGTCCCACATACAGTCCTATCAGTGCCCTGTAAACTTGCACCAACATTCCTTAACTTTCATATTCCATGCCACTTGGGGTGAAGATACATCTCTACCAAAGGAGATGTAAGCGGCTTTATCCGTCCACTAGCCTACAGGTCAACCTTGGGTAAGGTGTAGGCCCTGATCAGGTGGTAGATGCTTGTATGAGCAGCTGGTGCACATCACAAGTCCTGATCATGTGACCACTGACGCCAGGCAAACCCTGAAGAGTATTGATAATGGCTGAGGTCACCCGTCTTGAAAAGATACTGCCAAGAAGAAGACACTTCTGTAGAAAAATCTGCCAAAAACAACCATGGTCGCGGAAAGACCATGACTGTCTGTGTCATATGACATGGCACATAACAAAATGAATGAGCAACTCATAATAAAGGCATTAAACATCCCACCAATGGTTCAAATTATTGTTTGTATTTGCACGCAAAATATACTGGTAACTTCAGATCTCTTTGTACTGCAACATTTCATACTCATTTTATTTAATAATAACTTGTTTCTTTTCAACCTGCCTTCTAAAACACATAACCTAACATTTTCCCATATTATATTCAATCTGCCAACTTCCTGCCTTTTTACTCCACCTATCCATAACCCTTTATATGGCTTTTGCAGCTTCCTTAGATCTCACAAACCCACCGATGTTTACCTTCATCAGCAAATTTGACTACAGTCTACTCCATCTCATCATCCAAGTCATTAATATAGAGCAGAAACAATTGAAATCAGAATGCTGATATCTTTGGCATTCTATTAACTGCTGATTGCCAGTCTGAAAATAACTTACTTATCCGTCGTCTCTGACAGAAGAGACTCAGCAGAGGCTGGAAAACTGAGGCAACAGATACACATGGTGTGCCTGGAACTCAGCAAGTCAATCGATAGAGGGAAGCAAACAGTCAATATTTCAGGCTGAGTCCCTTTGCCAGGACTGGAAGGGAAGGAGGCAGAAGCCAGAGTTGTTCCAGCATTTTGTCTGTCTCATCCTTACTCTTGGTTCAATCCTCCGTCTATGCCAGTACATTACTCTAATCTATTGTGCATTGCAGGAGAATGTTTCCAGTAAATTGCTGCATGCTACAATGCTGCAGGGAGATGAGAGAGTCCTCCTAAAGGTCAGGTATGCCTGAGGACAGGGGTTCCTAACCTGGGGTCCACAGACCCTGTGCCTAATGGTATTGGTACCATTTAAAAAAAGGGTTGGGAATCCCTGCTCCAGCTGAACAGCGCTTCATGCACGGGGGCCATGAAATCCTCTGAGGGCCACAGCAAACACCTCCACTCCAGTTTCTGGGAAGGTCTCTGTACTGACTTGAGTGCACTCAGTTTGCCTGTATTTACTCCAGCTGGTCCTGCGCTCTGAACAGAAAGTAGGAATCTCCACTCTTTGAGTTCGGAGTTTGGATGACCCTTTCTAATGAAGCATTGAGGGGTAAACTATGGGTTGTGGGAGAGTTCAAGGATTAGAGCCTAGAATAATCCTGAGGTTAGGAGAAGCAGTCATGCCCCACATGTGAGATATCGAGGATCAAAGGACATTGCAGATACCAGTGAGTATAAAGAATGCAATTTAAAGTCTCTTTCAATCACATTATTTGGAGAAATACAACTGTAAATCATGACTAATATTACTGTGGAGAGAGTTCCGTCTGGTTGCATCATTGTCTGGTATGGAGACACCAATGGACAGGATCATTAAAAAAAGCTGCAGTAGGTTGTAAACTCAGCCAGCTCCATCATGGGCACTAACCTCCCCACCATCGAGGACATCTTCAAAGAACAATGCCTCAAGAAGGTGGCATCCATCATTATGGACACTTGCCATCCAGAACATGCCCTCTTCTCATTACTACATCAGGACGGATGTACAGGAGTCTGAAGGCACACGCTCAATAATTTAGGAACAACTTCTTCTCCTCCTCTACCTGATTTCTGAATGGTCCGTGAACCTATGAAGACTGCCCACCATCTTGCTCTCCTTTTGCAGTACTGCTTTATTTTTCATACTTTTTATTGTAACATAGTATTTTTATGTATTGCTCTATACTGCTGCCACACAAAACAATTCATTTCACAACATCTATCAGTAAAAATCAACCTATTCCGATTCTAATTCTGTCAGCCTTCAGAGCAGTGAGGTTAAGATTTCACTGCAGGTGGAATTCTAGGTGATTTTTATCCCCTGAAAGAAGCTGAAGCAGGAGTAATATCCCACTGGGAAATGAGGAGATGAAATCGTGAATGCTAAAGCACCCAAGTATTTGTGCTAACTTGCTCTTCTTTGCCTTGACATCATTTCCAATGGCAGAACACCATTTTCCTGTTGGTTTATTTGAATAGATGTCTAGGGTTTGGCATTAGTTCAGCATATTTTGCAGGGAACTGGAACTTCGTCTCTGAATTGATAACTTATGACATCCTGAGTACAACTGTGCTGTGCTCTCTGGTACACTTCCTTCATGGAAAGGTTGGCATTTAAGCAATTATGGCCCTTAATGCCTGTAACCAAACATGATACTCAATTAAAGCAATTAAGGATTGTTTATTCTGGCATCTTCCCTCTTCTTTTCCAGTACTGAAGAAGGGTCTAGGCATGAAATGATAATTGTTTATTCGTCTTCATAGACACTGCCTGACTTACTGAGTTCCTCCAGCATTTTGTGTGTGTTGCTAAAGATTGTTGAGTTACAATAATAAAATAACATCCAATAGACCAGAACCTCTGCCAGTTGGGCATACCAAATTTGTATGCCTGCCAGATTATTGGAGTTTTACTGTTACACTATCACGTGGCTGACTCTTGTAGATTCTATCATTTCAAGCAACTTTATTAACCGACAGAAAGTGAAAATATTCAGATGATCAGGCACTTTCAGTGGAGAGGTTAATGGTTAATATTTCTGAATAATGACTCTTCAACAAATTTGTGAAGGTCAGAAGAGGGAATGAGGAGGGAGAGAACAAATGGGATAACAGTGTTAGGGTGGAAATCAAGGCTGTTCATATGACACATTCCTTTCAAATCCATCTAAATCTAAATTATAATATTTTAAAATCATGCTTATCAAGCCATGATAGACTTATTTCCATTTAATTGGAACCACTCAGCCATTTCCTAGTCATTGATTTGAACAATGCTCTTATTGAGGTTAGCTAAGCTGCCTTGACAGCTTTCTCCTCAACATGCTGTGGTTAGCTTATTCAATTAGGTAGTAACATTTCCCATCTGCTTAATTAATGAAGAAAGCCACAACAAAGAACCGTGTAGCATTCATTATGTGAACTCATTTTCTATGTCCCAGGTTGTGGTAACCTCTGGCACTAATTCTCAGAAGATGTACAATCAATAGGCGCATTTCTTCTTTCTCAGTTTAGTAGACATCTCACAAACACCAGGCATGCCAGAGCCGGCTGTGCCAATGTGCAAGTGTGCCAGTATATTGATCCATTCACTGAAGATACCAAATCAAAATTTAACAGTTACTCACAACATGGATTTTTATCAACTGAAGTTAGCTCTAAAGTTACCCACTGTGAAACATAAAGGCACCTTCACCTCAAAGTCATTAGGACCTATTTATAGGTGGCCCCTGTGCCTGTGGTTATGG
The DNA here is from genome assembly GCF_030144855.1 of Hypanus sabinus. Lineage (NCBI taxonomy): Eukaryota > Metazoa > Chordata > Chondrichthyes > Myliobatiformes > Dasyatidae > Hypanus > Hypanus sabinus. The sequence continues at coordinate 53,368,578 of NC_082727.1, forward strand.
AAGATGATGTCCACATTATGCACAGATGCTTGTGGGATCACGTCATTTTCGTGGGAGCATGACCATAGTGAAGGTCCAGCAGAAATGGTTGAATACTGATTGATCTTTCTTCTCCAGGAAAAGCAAACAGCTGATTATTGACCGCAGGAGGAAGAAACCAGAGGTCCGTGAGCCAGTCCTAGATATTCAGAGGCGGAGAGGGCCAGTAAGTTTAAATTCCTCAGTGTTATCATTTCAGTGGCAGACATCCCACCTCTCCCAGAAGTTCCAAGAGTCTCCCGCTTATCGATAGCAGCTCCCTAACGCCTGCAAATAATATACAATATCCCGGAAAGAGAAAGGGGGAGAGAGAGAGAGAGAGAAAGAGAGAATGAATATAAATTAATGAATCCTGATTGGTCTCTCTTTGTGCTAAGCAGACCTATCAGCTTTCTCTGTGGGCGGGCTTTACAGTCTCCTCTCCTCTCCTCTCCTCTCCTCTCCTCTCCTCTCCTCTCCTCTCCTCTCCTCTCCTCTCCTCTCCTCTCCTCTCCTCTCCTCTCCTCTCCTCTCCTCTCCTCTCCTCTCCTCTCCTCTCCCCTCCCCTCCCCTCCCCTCCCCTCCCCTCCCCTCCCCTCCCCTCCCCTCCCCTCCCCTCCTCTCCTCTCCTCTCCTCTCCTCTCCTCTCCTCTCCTCTCCTCTCCTCTCCTCTCCTCTCCTCTCCTCTCCTCTCCTCTCCTCTCCTCTCCTCTCCTCTCCTCTCCTCTCCTCTCCTCTCCTCTCCTCTTTGTCCATCAGTTCAGTTTGGTGTCCTGCTGCACCATGGCAGACTGTTCCAAAAAAAGAAAATATAAAATGTACTTCACCCCAGACTACACTGCCTAATAGGGGTCAAAATAATGACAGTGTTGCTCACTGCACTGTTTGTAACAGTGACTTTTCTATCGCCGGTAGTGGGTTAAATGACTGTAAAAGACATGTTGATGTGAGTTTAACAGGTGTCATTCATTCATTAGACTTCCGGCAAAATGCTCAAATCTGCCAGGCAAGCAAAATCACAGTACAAGGACAGTTTGCAAAAGAAACAGAAAGGCTACTTGCATTAGCATTTAGCTATTAGCATTGAGACTGCCAACAAAATACTAAAAAAAATACATATTTATGTGTGTGCGTGTGTGTAAATAGTTTCAATATGTGATCAAATAAATTGTTGTTTTCTTTCATGATCAAATGTCCTGTATACATACACCCTTGGAAGTCTCCCAGTGGGGGGATATGGGGTTGAGAGGGAGGGATGGTGATGTTATCTCCCTGAAATGAGTTTTTGCAGGGTGGGATGTCCGCAGTGGCTCTGTTCTGAGCCCAGCATGTAAGTACCATTACAAAGAAGGGATGACAGAGCCTGTACTTATTTCTAAGTTTGCGTAGATTTGGCATGTCATCTAGAACTTCGATGAACTTCTATAGATGGACAGTGGAGAATATCCTGACTGGTTGCATTACGGCCTGGTATGGAAACACCAATGTCCCAGAATGGAAAAACCTGCAGAAAGTTGTGGATACGGACCAGTCCATCACAAGAAAAGCCCTCCCCGCCATTGACCGCATCTATAAGGCGTGCTGCCACAAGAAAACAACATCCATCATCAAGGAGCCCCTCCATCCAGGCCATGTACTCTTCTTGCTGCTGCCACCACGAAGGAGCACTGGACCCTTAGGTCTGACACCACCAGGCTCAGGAACAGTTATGACCCTTCAACCATCAACCTCCTGAGCCAGCGGGGATAACTTCACTCACCTCAACACTGAACTGATTTCAGAAACCTACGTACTCACTTTCAAGGACTCTGTAACTCATGCGCTGAGTATTATATATTTACTTTTTTTTGCATTTGCAAAGCTCACCTTCTTTTGCACATTGCTTGTTTGTGAGTCTTTGCTTTTCATTGATTTTATTGTATTTCGTTGTTCTGCTGTGAACATCTGCAAGAAAATGAGTCTCAGGGTAGTAAAGTATTGACTTATTTGTACTTTGATAATACATGTACTTTGAACTTCTAAAGAACTCTGTCATAAGGAAGCCGAGATCCCCACCACCCAGACCATGACTTTTTCTTGCTGCTGTCATCAGGTGAAGCCTCAGGACTTACACCACCAAGTTCAAGAACAGTTTCTACTCCTCAACCATCAGGCTCTTGAACCACAGGGGATAACTACACTCACTTGTCCCATCATTGAAATGTTTCCCCAACCAATGATCTGACTTTCAGGACTCTTTATCTAATTATCTCATGTTCTCATTATTTAATGATATTTATTTATATTTGCATTTACACAGTTTGTCATCTTCTGCACTCTGGTTAATCTTTCATTGTTACTGTTGTAGTTACTATTCTATAGATCTGTTGTGTATGCCCACAGGAAAATGAACTTCACTAATGTATATGGTGACATATATTTATTTGATAATAAAGTTTACTGTGATCTTTGAACTTTGTTTGGAAACTGAGAAAGTATTTTAGAATTGGCATGGGATCCAAGGGGCAATTGCTTTGTGGATTGCTCGCAGAAGGCAAAGAGTGGTTGTAGACAGGTCATATTCTGCTTGGAGGTCACCAGTGGTGTGCCTCAGGTACCTGTTCTGGGACCCCTTCTCTTCGTGATTTTTATAAATGGCCTGGATGAGGTGGAGGGATGGGTTAGTAAAATTGCTGATGACACAAAGGTTGGAGGTGTTGTGAATAGTGTGGAGGGCTGTCAGAGGTTACAGCCGGACATTGATAGGATGCAAAAATGGGCTGAGAAGTGGCAGATGGAGTTCAACCCAATGTGTGAGGTGGTTCATTTTGGTAGGTCAAATATGATGACAGAATATAGTATTAATAGTAGGACTCCTGGTAGTGTGGAGGATCAGAGGGATCTTGGGGTCTGAGTCCATAGGACACTCAAGGTTGACTCTGTGGTTAAGAAAGTATATGACGCATTGGCCTTCATCAATTGTGGGTCTGAGTTCAGGAGCTGAGAGGTAATGTTGCAGTTATATAGGACCCTGGTCAGACTCCACTTGGAGTACTGTGCTCAGTTCTGGTCATCTCACTATAGGATGGAAGTGGAAACCATAGAAAGGCTGCAGAGCAGATCTACAGACATTGATCGTGTGGTTAGTCAGAAGTTTTTCCCCAGCATTGAAATGGCTAGCACAAGAGGGCACAGTTTTAAGGTGCTTTGAAGTAGGCACAGAGGAGATATCAGGAGTAAATTTTTTACACAGAGAGTGGTGAGTGCATGAAATGGGCTGCTGGCGACAGTGGTGGGAGCGGATACAATAGGGTCTTTTAAGAGACTCCTGGACAGGTGCATGGAGCTTAGAAAAATAGAGGGCCATGGGTAACCCTAGGTAATCCCTAAGGTAAGGACATGTTTGTCACAGTTTTGTGGTCTGAAGGGTCCGTATTGTGCTGTAGGTTTTCCTTGTTTCTATATATAAAAAAGGATAGGAACATTCCCACTGCATTTCCTTTTGCTCTATGTTTCTACGTTTCTAATTGATTACACTCTCAGCCTGGTGCCCCTATGCAGTATCACTCTGCTGCTTGTATTAAGGCTGATAGAAGCCTGCTGAACTCTTATAGAGGCAACTCTAGGTAATTATGTAAATAACTCTGGTCTTAATGGGCCCAGCTACAGAATGGACATTCTAAACTTTATCAACAACGGTCTGTCTGACAAGCATCAGCGACTGTATTGGTAGAGTGTACTGGCCGAGGAGGGCCAGCCAGTGCTGTCTGCCTGAGAGAGTACAGCAAGTTCATGCTCTTTGGAGTACTGCTACTCACCCAGGCCAGTACTCCAGTGACCTTGGTAATCAGTTCGTAGACAAATGCATAGAACACTATTGCACTTTCCAAACTTTATTCAATAAAATCTATGACCGTGACAGGCACAGACTGGGTTTGCAACCTCAGTCTGAACTCCAGCACTTGGTGAATGGGAGGCTGCAGTGTAAGTAGCAATGTTAGCATCAGTACAATGCAGTATGACCAGCTCTCAAATGGAGCTGGTTGACCTTTCCTCTCTAGAGCTCTGTATGAAGTTTAGGGTCCGTTTGGTGCCATCCACGTTCCTTGGCATCAAGTTTATGGGAAACCTATCAGACTGCATTTACCATTCCCTCCTGGAAATCAACATCTGAGTCCTTTGTAAACCTCGTGTGCGTTGTCAGTCTCCTATGTTTAGGCATCTTGGTGGTTCACCAAATCCAGGTCCCATCTCTGTGTTGTCCTTAACATCATACATGATTTCAATATCAGAGTTGGTGGCTGTTATGCTTTGTAACTTCAAAACATTAAACTAATTCGAAGAAACTCACGGGAGTCTGGAAATATGGGTATAGTTCTAGTTGACTTTAAGCGAAGTGTCCATGTATCATGTGGTAGCGTGATGGTGAATGTAATTCACTTATTTTTATAAGTAACCCCATAATTAATTATTTAAGTGAGCAAGAATGCTTAATCTTACTATATGTATATATATACACACACACATACAAGATTACTCAGATGTAACTGAAGTATTAAATACCTGACATTCCACCCTGCTATAAACTCCAACTCAATAGAGAATGCATCTCAATTATCACACAGTATATTATATAATACAACTACTATATACAGACATCTACAGCATAGAAAATTTTAAATTGTCCCATTCAGGCTTTAAATTTTAATCGCTGTGGAAACTTTCTTCCTCTTGTGGGATAACACCTTCCCTGACCAGAGGGATCACTCAACTTGGCGGGTGAGGCTTGCAGCTGTGAAAAAATCTCACCTCCCCCGTGGTCTCTTTATCATCAGTATTTTTAACCTATCCTTACGTGGCTTATTTAAGGTGCTATAGTTAGATAATGAAAAAGGCACAAGAATAACGATGTGATATAGGTAGAAGAAGAACAACGAGGAGCCTGTACCTTGAAGAATCTGTGTGAGTTGGGATGAGACATAGCATGAAGAATGCTGCTATATTTCACCAATTCAATCCCTCTGCATTCCTGCCACTGGTTACGGTTTCCACTGTCGGGTAACTTCAGTTGATAATTTGAAACCACCAACACTGATTTGCGGTTTCACTTTAAGAGGCTGGTCTGAAGTGATGAGGTTGTTATGCAAAGATTTTTAGCATGCTTTTGTGTTTAAGTTTTGGAGTTCAATAAAATGTGTTACAGGTTTCATTACACATAAAATACCTCAATTTGATTTGTTCGCAGAAAACCACATAGGTGACCCTGATGCTCTAGGATGATTCCAGAGTTACTGAAAGTGTCTACCAATGCAGTCGCTTTAAAACTGCAGGAGTTTTGGGAGCAAAATGCCGCCACTTGGTTTGTACAAGTTGAAGCCAAATTTTTTTCTGCAAGAAATCACTGCTGATGACACCAAGTTCTACAATGTAGCAGCTTCATTCAGAAACTCCATGGCTGCCACAGCGGTGAGCCTGCCTGAAGACAATTAATACCGAACATTGAAAACTCACCTTTTACAGACATTTGGACTATCAGACTCTAAGTGCACCAAACAGTTTCTCTCCGTGCACGGTCTCAGCGATACTAGGCCTTCAGACTTAATGGACCACATACTGTCTCCCCTGGAAAATCATCTTCTTTGCTTTATTTTTAAAGAAGTCTTCATGCAGCAAATGCCTGATCCAGTTCACATAGCCCTCACTAATGCACCCATGCACCCACAGGGAGCTTGCTAAAATGGCTGACAGTCTAGACTCATCAAGACAGTGGAGCATCATTCCCCCTCTCTTCCTGACCTCAATAAGCCCGGTCACATAAGGATGCCTGCAGCTGCGAAAGAGATGACACAGGGTCAATGCTTTTCCCATGCTCACTTTGGTACAAACGCTAGGAAGTGCTGATTGCCTTGCGGCTTCGACATTCCCAGCATATCGGAACATCAGAGATCTGCGTACACCGTGGGTTCCAGGTGCCAGGATTGTCTACTGTTCATTATGGACACTCTTTCAGTGTGATGGGTGCTCAACCAAGTGGGCTGCCAGCATCGCCTATTGATGAGAGGGCAAAGAGTGACGAAACCTCACTGGAGGCCGTCAATGGCAGAAAGGCCCAGGCCTATGGGACACAATGGGTGGTGTTCCGCCTCAGTGGGCAATGTTACACCTCAGACTTCATCCTGGCTGAAGTGACTAGACCTCTGCTCAGTGCAGATTTCCCATGTGTCCAAGACTATTAATTTATCTTAAGAACTGCCAGCTTGTGGATGTCATGGTCTTTGAGTCCTTACCCTGCTCCCCTGGTAAGTTCCCCAAGATGATTCTGTCAAGAGCATACACCACAGCATGTGAGTTTACTCACCTGCTGGGCGAATTTCCAAACTTCACCAAGCCCACATTCTCCACTCCAGCCACAGAACATGGGGCTGAGCATCACCTTCCCACAAATGGCCTGCCAGTCCATGCCCAAGTGTGTAGTTTGGACCCAGAAGAGCTGGCAACCACAAAGGCTGAGTTTGCCAACATGGAAAGTCTGGGCATTGCAAGCCGGTCAGGTATCTCCTGGGCTTTACCTCTCAGTATGGTCCTAAAGTCCGATAGTGGTTGCCGCCCATGTAGTGATTACTGATGCCTTAATGATGCCACCAACCCCAATTGTTCACAATGGATACACAACATATCAAGGGGAAAAATAATGCTGTGGCTGATAGTCCTTCACGGCCAGCTGGTGAGCCGTACACATAGGGTTGACTATGCTGGCATGGAGGCTGACCTCGTTACCGACATTAAGTTCAGAGAAGCTGGGGACTCTCTCATGTGCATTGTTCAACAAGTCACCCTCACCCCATCGTGCCCATAAACTGGAGATGCAACGTTTTTAACATGGCCTCTCGAATCCGGGGCAGAAGACTTCATGGAAACTGACTGCACTAAAGTTTGTTCGGCACAGCCTCAGAAAGGACGTACGCGATTGGACTGCAGATTGTGTGGAGTGCTGGCGGGCAAAAATTACCCATCATGTTCACATACCATTGCATCTTTTGAGGTCCCTGAGTGATGGTTTGACCGTATTTGGTCCTCTTCCCCATCCCCCATGGTTTCACGCACCTTCTTACCATGGTGGACTGTACCACAGGAGGCCAGGGTTGTCCCTGTGGCATTGACAATGGCCGCAGAAGTGGCTCTGAGATTCATCAGCACCTGGGTTGCACGATTTGGCATCCCATCTGATATTTCCTCTGGCTGTGGTCCCCAGTTCACTTTGTACCTCTGAGCTGCAATGGTACACAACCTCAGCATGTCACCTGCAGTCCAACTGCCCAAGCAGGCAGTTTCACTGCTCCTTAAAGGCTGCTCTGAGGGCTTCCCTGATGGACGCATGTTGGCACGATCACTTCCCGGGGCCCAGAACAGCTCCAAAAGAGGACCTGCAGACATCCATAGCAGAGTTGGTAAATGGGCAGCCGTTATACGTGTCAGGGGGTTTCGTTCTTGACTCCACAACTGCCTGGCCAGCCTCCCAACAGTGGTCCACCCTCCTCCATAAATTCAATTCCTTTTCACCAATTCCCTCCTCCCAATAAGCACCAACATTGAGTTGGCATTTCCCTTTGTGAGGCTGGCCTGGCATGATGAGGTTGTTATGCAAAGATTTTTAACACGCATTTGTGTTTAGGTTTTTGAGTTCAATAAAATGTAGTTTCATTAAACATAAACATCTCACTTCATTCTATTTGTGAATACCTACACCACTACCCCCTAAATGACCAACGCAGCCGTCACAATGGGATTAGGATATTCAGGCATGGATGTATCCCTCTGATTAAACCCTGCTTGCGGTTGTTTTCCACTTTGTTTTGCTCATGGGAAAGAAGATGGTCAGTTGGCGTCATGCAGTCGGCTTCAGTGATACAGATGCCGTCAAAGCGCCCTGGCAAAGACATCTGAGAGGTTTTCTACAGTGCTAAAAGTACCCTGGTGCGCTGGATCTCTAAATGCTTCTCAGTGGATATCGTTAAGATGTGATGCTAATGATTCAGGTGTTAGGGTACAGCTTTTCAAAGAGCCTCCGCCAACTTTGCACGTGTTAGGTCACTGGACTTACTGAACAGTGCATGCAGGTTTTCCTGACATCGTTATTCAGCCCATCTGCTTTCATTACCTTATGCAGAAGCTCTTAGCTCCTGTTGAATATACGGAATTTTCTCCTAAATTTTGAACTGATTTTCCCCCATATTTTACCCTTTCATAATGTTTTTTTCCAGTTTAGTTTCAATCTCTACCTGATAATTCAGGGTCAGAATTAGAACCAGGTTTAATATCACCAGCGTGCGTCATGAAATTTATTGTCTTTGGGTAGCAGAACTGCTTCATTATACATAATAATAATACATACATAATAATAGAAAAAACATGAAGTGCAGTAAGCACATCTATATTAAATAGTTAAATAAGTAGCGCAAAAATAAAAATTAAAAAGTTCATGGGTTCACTGTCCTTTCAGAAATTAGATGGTGATGTACCATCAATAACTCTCAGAGATGTGAGGCAAGATATAGGCTTTTATTGGCTGGAAGAAAGAACAAGCAGCAATTGACCACCACACTACTTCCTGGAGACTGAGGCCGGGGCGGAGTCCCCAATCGCCTTTATAACGGGGTCTGTGGGAGGAGCCACAGGAGCAGTCAGCAGGGTCGTGTCCAGACAGGTATATGTAGTTCACCACAGATGGCATGGGGGAAGAAGCTGTTCCTGAATCATTGAATGTGTGCCAGCACACTTGCATACCTCCTCTTTGATGGTTGCAATGATCCAGGTGATGGGGGTCCTTAATGATGGAAGCCACCTTTTTGAGGCATTGCTCCTTGAAGATGTCCTGGACACACTACGGAGGCTAGTGCCCATGATGGAGCTCAACAAGTTTACAACTCTCTGAAACTTTTTTCCATCCTGTGCAGAACCTCACCCACCCCCCACCCCAACACCACCATACCAGATGGTGAAACAACCAGTTAGAATGTTCTCTGTGGTACATTTGCCAACATTTGTGAGCCACCTACTATAGCTATAAGTCACCCCCTTACAGGGGCATCAGCTCGCTCAGCCAACACAACTGCAGTTGCACAGGGTTTTGTGTTGAGGAACACAAAGCAATTTTAAACTTTCATGTTTGATCACAGATAATTGATATTTACATGACAGGTCAGTAGTGCATTGATTCAAAAACAGGCTGCCAGCTGTCTCATGGTATTGCCTTGTGTCACAGAGAATTGATACAGAAGTAAATCCTTCCTAATGTTGGTGAAAGTAGAGGAATCAAAATTGAGGTGATGGACCCATGAGAGAGAATAGGTTATAATGAAATAAGTGGGAGAATGGAATTGCTGAGATTGATCTGGGTGCTGACATAGATTATGTTTCACATGACCTCATCCTACATTGTGGGAAAACACTCAGAGGCCATTTCATTAGGTAGAGGAGGGTCCTCTGCTGTTGCAGCCCATCCACTTCAAGGTTCAACATGTTGTGCATTCAGAGATGCTCCTCCACACACCACTGTGTGGTTGTTTGAGTTGCTGTCACCTTCCTGTCAGCTTGAACCAGTCTGGCCTCCTCTGACTTCTCTCATTAACAAGGCATTTTCAACCACAGAACCGCTGCTTGCTGGATTTTTTTTTTGCTTTTTGCACCATTCTCTATAAACTCTAAAGATTGCTGTGCATAAAACAATCCCAGGCGCTTAGCATCTTCTGAGATATCAAACTAACCTGCCTGGCACCAATAATCATTCCAGAGTTAAATTCAGTTGAATCCACATTCTGATGTTTGGTCTGAACAACAACTGAACCTCTTGACCATGCCCGCGTGCTTTTAAGCATTGAGTTGCTGCCTCATGATTGGCTCATTGGATATTTACATTAAAGAGCAGGTGTACTTAATAAACTGGGTCACTGAAAGTAATTCTCAAACCATAGATGACCATTATATCCTTCTGGTTAAAGTTCCTTCTGGTTATCTACAATGAAAAGTCTTCTAACTGCTGTGTTGCTATCTTGTTAGAATCTTGGATCTAACAGTGCATGCAAATTTGGTCTAATTTGTCACACCTGGATCCAAATGACATTTAAAGACTTGGTCTTTCATTTTCTATAAAATCTTGGTGCAGGGTTTAAGCTGCCAAAACAATTTATACAGAAACCATAGAATAATGTGTTGTAATGAATTTAAAATGGCAGCTGACCCCCATGTAGCTGGCAGCAATTGATCAACTCAACAAAGTCACAGCTGGGTGGCTGTTGGGATGGCAGCCAGGGTATACTGCTTGAACTAACCAACTGATGAGCAAATTGCATGGAGAATTTAATAAATACCCATGTGGTCTCTAACATTATAGTCAACCTCCTCCAGAAGGACAAATATAAAACAGGCAAAAGATAAGATCTGCAGAAGCCTATATGGACAGCAGAAATAACATTTAGATAATTCAATAAATTTATTTTTCAAAAGGAAACATAAAACTCTGCTTGAAAGATTAGAAGAATGGCATTAAATATCAGGGTGTAAATCTTGATCTAAAAATGTCAGCAACTATCACCCACACAATTATTATTCATTCTTCAAACAAAACAGTAAGTACTGACATTGCCGATGTAGCAGTAGCTGATGTAAGAGCTATTTGGATTCATGCTTCAGCTACTAGACATATAGATGCAGACTAATGATTATGCCCAAAGCCAATTACTGATCAGATTCCTTTCTTGTCTAGGGACACAACATACAGGTCTTCAAAGCCTATTGTTCACCTTTGCACCTCCAGACAATGATTATCTCCAGGGGCCAATCTATAAATGTTGCCATACCTTTGCAAGCCAAGCCTTCATCTCTACATTAGAAGTGCCACAAATTAAGTCACAGTCTTGTACAAGGGAGGCACCTGAGAACTAGGTTATCTGTGCAGGTCCATGAAGTTCAAGTTTATTATCTGGTTGTACATATATATAAAACCAGAAGAAACAATGTTCAGTACAGCCATTCCAATGCACTCAGGAGACATTGTTTTTGTTTTTGACATTGCTTTCCAAAATCTCTTGTCTTTAGGATAATCTATTGTGGTGTCAAATCTGTAAACAATGATGAGGGTCTCAGCCCGAAATGTCACCTGTTTGTTTTTCTCCATAGAAGCTACCTGACTGATGAGTTCTTCCAACTTTTTATGTGTGTTGCTCCGTGAACTTTGTGATGGGATGATGAAGATGAAATAATGTCCTTTAATTTAAAAGTTAAATACTGGTGGCATAGCAAAGCTTTGTCACAGTTCCATGGGCCTGGGTTTGATCCTGACCTTTGCATATTCTCTCTGAGACCGTATGGGTTTCCCTGGGTGCTCCAGTTTACGTCCACATCCCAAAGATAGGTTAACTGGCTACGGTGAGATTGTCCTTAGTATGCAGATGTGTGGTAAAAACTTAGGAGAGAAGGCAGAATACAAATGGATGCGTGTAAATGGGTGTAGCGGCAAAACTAAACCCAAAACCAAAACAAAACAACTCCTACTATCTGTGACCACTATGGAGTTGTTATAATTGTGTGATGTGCCCCAGGCTCCTATGATTGCTCCAAAAGATGAATCATTTATTCGATCCTGTATTAGCAATTAGCAAACATTCAAGCTTAAAGCGATTAAACTTAAGCATACCCAAGTGTAAACTAAGAACTATTCGGCGTAATCTCAGTGGTCAGCAAAAGATATGATCTCCACTGATCCCAAGCTACAAACTGCCACGAAATAAGCAAGAATTCATAACTTATTCCCCTCGCTTTTACCATACCCCCGCTGATGAGACTAGTTACCGTAATAAAGATAATAAATGCGTAACACAGAACAGAAAGCAGATGGAGAATTGACACCTACAGGTAGCATGAACCTGATAGCTACAAAGCTTCCTTCCTTGCTGTATGACTCCGAGTGTATGGCTATAATATAACAGGAATTCACATTGACAAATTCCATCATTTAGAAAGGTGCACAAACTTAGAAGAACAGAGGTACAGAAATAATCAGTCCGGAAGAATAGAAATACTGTTCTCCTGAAGATAAGGACCCACTTTAAGACCCTACAAAACATGGAAAGCATCTTTTTCCTGTGAAGGCGGGTGTTACTAACGAAATTTACCATATCTAATAACCAGAGGTCATCTGAGGAAAGGCGTGTTCAAGGACTGCATACCTGGCAGAAAACTCATGTTCTACCAGGCCACAGTGATTCCTTCATTCCTGGGTATTTATGAGACATGGACAATTTATAGCAGGTGCCTCATATGGCCATTCAAGTTATCAGATCCTTGCTAGCTCTCAAGGCTATCCCATTTCCCTGACACACATTCCCTCTCAAATGTCCACCCTGTTTAGCTGCCACCTACTTACACTAGGGGCAATTTACGGGAGCCAAGGACCAGTGCGTCCTTTAGGTGTGGCAAAAGTGCAAGATGTGTTGGAGGTCACACCTAAACCTGTCTGTGACAGAGGGCACTCAGTAAGCATACTCCTTACTCACACACAAACATTGCCTTGTCACTGTGCTGTCATTGCGCTGAGTGTGCGCACTTTAATGTCTTCCCTGGTACGTTCCCATAATGGGTCATAAGCCGAGCTGAAGTTGAACTGAATACTGTATTTAAGGTAGACACTCCTGTTTATTTTGTAATATGATTACAAAATAATCTGATAGAATCAGATAGCTCCGAGTATAATCAGATTCAAATAAACAGATTCTAATTTGTGTGTCCTTTTAAATTAACTTTGCTGGTAACTTGCCGATCCCCCTCAGCAGGGGTAGAGAGATCAGGGCTGCCACGAGTTCACACTGGGCAAAAATGAGTACAGAGCTATTATTGTGTTTTCTGGTAGATATCATTTTGCAAATGTGGTGAACTCTGTGCCTGTCTGGACACGCCCCCTGCTGGCTGCTCCTGTGGCTCCTCCCACAGGCCCCTGTATAAAGGCGATCTGAGGCCTGACGCTCGGCCTCGGTCTCCAGGACATAGTATGATGGACACTCACTCCTGGTTCCTTCTTCCAGTCAATAAAAGCCGATATCTCGCCTTACTTCTCAGTGTGAGTTATTGATGGTGCATCAGCAAATATTGACAGTTTTCTTTTCTCTATTTTTGCAAGTTTGTTTTTTGATGCACCTAATAAACATCCTTGCACTAATGTGCTAAGTGACTCCTGTCATTTTCCCTTTAGTCATACCCCACATATCGCTGGAGTTCTGAGTCAATAGCCTTACCTACTGCACAAGTACCTCAAAGCACTGGAAAAATACCAACAGTATCCCAGCAGGAAAATAAGAAGAACATCGACTTCCTCTCACAGACCAGCCTGAAGGCACAAATTAGACTCTGCCAACTCCAGTGGTTATTATTCACTTGTCTGACACTAGGTTTACAAAAGAAGCAGATTATTCCATGTTTTTTCACGGTAAGCAATTACTAGGAGACAACAGAAAGGTACCATGGATTTTCAAAGCCTCCTTGAGAAGATGTATAGGACTCCCTAACCAATAACCAATTAAAATGAAGAATAAACATTAGGATGCTGGTGGAGAGCCTTTGATCATTCTGTACAGAGATAGTGGACCCACTACAAAACAGCAATTGTGACTCAATTACTTAGGAAGGGTGAAAGACAAAAGGTGGAACCAAGATCAGAATTAATATCACTGACCAATGACGAGAGACTTGCTGTTTTGTAGTTTAACATCTATCATTGGTAAAATGACAGGATACAACTAATAACCAGTTAGGAAAACTTAATTATTCCAACCATCAACATAGCTTTCCCCTCTGCCATACGATTCCTAAACGGACATTGAATCCATGAACATTACCTCACTTTTTTAAAAAAACATATATTACTTCTGTTTTTACACCATTTTTAATCTATTGAATATATATATATCATATTATTGAATAAAACATATACATATAAATGGGTTATTTATTTATATTTTTCTTTCTATATTATCATGTATTGCATTGTACTGCTGCTGCTAAGTTAATAAATTTCACGACACATGCCAATGATAATAAACTTGATTCTGATTCCGATTATGAAAGGTAAATCGTGTTTGATAAATTTGCCTGAGTTCTTTGAGGTTAGAGTCATAGAAAACTACAGCACTTCAACTGGGTGGCACTTCAACCCATCCAGTCCTTGATAAACTGCTTCATCCCATCAATCTGCTCCTGGACCATAGCCTTCCATACCCCTCCCATCCATCTACCCATCCAAACTTCTCTTAAATGTTGAATTCAAAATTGCACCCACCACTTGTGCCAGCAGCTCATTCCACACTGTAACAAGGATCTTTGATTAAGGGGAATCTGGGGACATAAAGCATTTTGATTTCCAATGGACCTGCAAATGCATAAGAGGTTGTTACATTAATTAAGACCTCAGGTTACCAGGAGAGCTGAGTTTGCATAGATTAAAATTTGGCCAATTACATCGAAAAAATTCTGTGGAATTCCTTGCCACAAGTAGCTGTGGAGGCCAAGTCTGTATGTATATTTAAGGCAGAGTTAGATAGATACTTGACTTTTCAAGGCATGAAGGGATACAAGGAGAAGGCAGGAGATTGGAGATGAGACAAAAAATGGATCAGCATGATGAAATGGTTGGACAGACTCAATGGACCAAATGGCCTTGTAGTGTTCTCGCTCGACATGTAAGATAACGCTGAACTGAACACCGAGGTAAACCGTAGTCAATGAAAACAGGATCACAGTAAGATTAACTGTTTACTGTCCACTCTTCCTCATTAACGTATGGTGAAAAGGTGTTGCTTCCACTATGCTTCTAGTGCGTAGAAGACAACTTTTCTTGCGCTGGACTCGCACATGTCAGCCCCCACCTTCCCGTTTTTTCAAACCGGTATTTTCCCACAAGACGCAGCGAAACCGGATGTGATGTCATCGCATGCCGCGATATATCACAGACAACGAATTTACTTTAAATGATCCTAACTTTAACTAGAATGCTAACAAACAACTTACTAAAGCGAAAATATTATAAACTAAATAACTGCCATAAAGGCAACACACTCCCCGCTTGACCTTCGTAAGGTCACAATGAACATAATACAAAACTTCAGTCTCTAATCAGTCCTTAGGTAGAAGTAGAATGACTTCTGTAACTGGCCTTTGGTAAATTTTCACATCGCCTTGGTCGGTAGTTTTCAACTCAACCTTCCTGACATGTCCATCCCTACTAGGGAATGTAGCAGTGATTCTGGCCATTGGCCAGCAGTTGCGGGCGATTTGCTTGTCCCTGAGCAGGACTAAATCTCCAACTTGAAGATTCCTGCAGGGTTCTGTCCACTTTTGTCTGTGTTGCAACAAAGATAGATATTCCTGTCTCCAACGAGACCAGAACTGACTTGCTAGAGCCTGGACCTGTCTCCATTGCTTTGTGTACAAATCCTTATCAGAGAAGTCCCCTGGTGGAGGGGGAGCTCCTGCCTTCTGCGTAAGGAGCATTCATGGCGAGAGTATGAAGGGGTTTTCCGGGTCAGAAGACACAGGTAGGAGTGGTCGTGCATTTATAATGGCTGTGACCTCTGCCATTAGTGTGCACAGTACCTTGTGTGTCAATCGGGTGCGTTGCTGCATCTCAGGTTTCCTTTTCAGGGTTTTTTGCAAGGACGTGAACCGCTTGACTGCCTGCTTGACCGCAAACTTCTGTACAGCTCGAGCTGACAACAGTTGTCCTGGAGTGAGCCTCTCCCTCCCCGCCGTCCTGTTGTGGGGGTGAAGGAGTGTTGTCGGTTTGCAGTAACGGGCCGGGATGCATGGCCCCATCGTGATTACTGCTATTACATTCCGGACACTTCACGGCGATCGTACACTCTCTAGCAAAGTGAGAGGTCGAGGAACAGCATTTAAAACATATTATTTTCTCCTTGAGAAGGGCCATCCTCTCTGCAAGGGGTTTTTCCCTAAACGTTCTGCATTTTCTGAGGGGGTGGGGTTTGTTATGCAATGGACAATTCTTGCTAGGGTTGTTTCGCTTCTTCGCCTCCTTGCACACAAACTTAGTGAAATACTCAAAGGGAGGAAATCGACCATTGTGGTCTTCTTTGTACTCTGAGGCAACAGACACCCACCTGTCCTGCAGCCCAAATGGAAGTTTGTCCACGATTTGTCTAATCCCGGATGGAGTATCTAGGTATACTAGCCCAGTTGAGTAGCCATCTTCTTTGGCGCCTTGAATCTCCATGAGTAAATCTCCGAGCTCCCTTAACTTAATGTGGTCCTTGGCTGACACCTTAGGAAAAATTTCCGGACGTCGGTATAGCGCCGCTTCAATAATTTCGGGGGCCGCATAGCCCTCCCAAAGTCTCTCCCATGCTTTGTTTAAGGCCAGCTCGGGTTTGTTGATGTACACTGAGCATATGCGTCTCACCTGTTCGCATGATTCTTTTCCCAGCCATTTCGCCATAAGATCCAACTCTTGGGTTGCTTTGAGCTAGATTCCGTCGATAGCGTTGGTGAATGTGGAGTACCATGCACGGTAATTTTCAGGTTTATCGTCAAACTGGTACAGTCCTGAAGTGACAAGATCTTGTCGTGCTAAATACTGTGCCATGGGTTCAATTGCAAGTGGCATGCGGGCTGTGGGAATATGTCGGCGGGTATATGACCAAGGGCGTACATCTGTTATGGACTTTGCCGTTCTGAATTCAGCCTTTGCCTCTCTTCTCGCCAAATCTGGTAAGTTTGGTGTCAAGAAGTATTTGTCATCAGCCCTCTCATTCTTGACTTCATCGCGGAGTTGCAAGGGTAAATTGTCTTCCTCGGATGGATGTGATGCAATTGGGCCTCTCTGGGACTCCTCATGAAGTGGGGCATTATCAAATAAGTATGGAGAGGAAGAACAAATCTTCCAGTCTGTTTGAGATCGGACATAATCGCTTGTGCGTTCCAATCTGATCTTTTCTGAAGTAGATTTTACGTCAACCAGATCGTGCATTTCTTTAGCATCTTCTATGAACTCTGCTTCCACCCTGGCAGCTTCTTCTTCTCATTCCAGCATCAGCATTTCTAACTCTGCCGCTATCCTTGCCCTTTCCAACTGGTTTTGGGCTTCTCTGGCAGCCGCTTCCTTCTTGTTTTCGGCTTCTCTGGCAGCTTCTTCCATTTGGTTTTCGGCTTCTCTGACAGCCGCTTTCATTTTCAATTTTGCTTCTTGTTTGGCATAGCACACTCGCACCTTGGCGGATTCTGCTTTAGCTCTTGCGTGGGCGGCCTTACTTGATGATGCCCTACTGCCCCTGTCGCTGGGTGGCAACGACTTGAAGCTGGATCGAGTTGTCATTGCAGCACTTGAAACACCTGATAATGCCACCTTTTCACTGTAGTGTTCTCGCTCGGCGTGTAAGATAACGCTGAACTAAACACCAAGGTAAACCGTAGTCAATGAAAACAGGATCACAGTAAGATTAACTGTTTACTGTTCACTCTTCCTCATTAACATATGGTGAAAAGTCATTGCTTCCACTATGTTTCTAGTGCGTAGAAGACAACTTTTCTTGCGCTGGACTCGCACATGTCAGCCCCCACCTTCCCGTTTCTCCAAACCGGCATTTTCCCACAAAACGCGGCAAAACCAGATGTGACGTCATCGCATGCTGCGATATATCACAGACAATGAATTTACTTTAAACAATCCTAACTTTAACTAGAATGCTAACAAATGACTTACTAAAGCAAAAATATTTTAAACTAAATAACTGCCATAAAGGCAACACAGGCCTAATTCTGCTCCTATCTCTTATGGTCTTAAAACAGAGCTGGAAAAAATGGGCCTTCTTCAGGCTGAAATGTAGTAATTAGTGGAGTATCCCAGCGATCACTCCTTGGTCCTCAATTAATTACAATCTCGATAGAGGATGAGGGAATAGTCAAATGTAAGGTGTCCAAGTTTGCTAATGAGACAAAATTATTTGGAAAGGCAGGTTGTGCTGAGGACAATGTGACTCTACAATAGGCAGGTTGTGTGACTCAGCAAATGGAGTTTAATGTGGAAAGTTGTGCAATAATGAACTTTAGTAAAAGTAATCTTACAAAAATGCAGATGATTGAATGGAGCGGGATGCATGTGAATGAAATTCAGAGGGATTTGGTTGTTCTTGTTATCCGGTAGGTCCAATAACTACTTAACAAGGCAAATGTCATTTTGGACTTTATTGCAAAGGGTTGGAATTTAAAAATATTTTTTTTATAATGGTATTGGTGAGGCCATGCTTGGAACACTAAGGGTGGTGTTGGTCTGTGTCGATAAAAGAATAGCAGCGTTGGAAGAAGTCTAAAGGCATTCACCTGGCTGATACTGGGAAGAGAGGGTTGCCCATCAAGAGAGGCTAAACATTCGTGTTTGTATTCTTTAGAGACGTGGCCGAAATAAAACACAAAAGCCTAAGAAGGCATGAAAATGGAGATGTTAAGATAGTTTTATTGGTGGAAGAATTCTGAACAAGGGAGCATAGTTATAAGATTAATGTCCAGTCTGTTAAAACAGACTGGTATATCTCTGAAATTTTCCTGTGCAGAGAGTTGTGGAGGTTAGCTCATTAGTAGTTAAGTTCAAGGATTAAATATCCTTGAAAAGTCAGAGCCTGGGCCTTAACACAGAAGAGGCCACAGTAGATCAGCCATGGTCATCTTAAGTTCAAAGTAAATTTATTATCAAAGAGAATAATGCATATGTTACCATATACTACCTAAAGATTCATTTTCTTGTAGGTGTTTACAGGAAAAATAAGAAATATAATGGAATTTATGAAAACTACACATAAACAAAGACTAACAAATAACCAATGTGTAAAAGAAGACAAACTGCAAGTTTGAAAAAATACTGAGAATGCGACTTGTCGTTGAAAGTGAGTCTGTAGGTTGTAAAATCAGTTCAGAGTTGTGATGAATGAAGTTACCCACACTGATTTAGGAGCCTGATACGTGCAGGGTAATAATTGTTCTTGAACCTGGTGGTGGGACCTAAGGCTTCTGTAGCTCCTGCCCAATGGTAGAAACAAGAAAAGGGCATGGTTGGACAAGCATGCAGCGGCAGGTGACCCATCTTTGCTTCTTGTTTTCTCTGCTTTTGTGTTGTCAGCTTATTGAAGCCCAGTGAAAATGACAGACAAAGCTTACCACACTCCAAACTAACCCTGTTACCTCTTCACTTCCATCACCTTGTGGCAGGGTCCACAGATCCTCTCTGGCCACCTCAGAGCTGACAGGTATGGAATCAAGTCATCCCTAATCCCAAGAGGTTGCTTAAGAAGTGCAGGCACTACCGTACAAATATGTCAAATGATTTATCAATATGAACTATATGTTTCAGAAAAATACTGATCTTTAGCAATTGATTCACAGGATGGTGGTGCATTTGTTACCCATCTCTGTTCCTGAGGGGTTAATAGCTTGATGGATAAATGTATTACCTGTTGACACATGGTTTATAAAGACAAAATGTGAAGTGTTCAAAATCTGAATATTTTTACATCAGCAATATATTATGACATAATGAAATAATTGCATTAAATTACTTTTGTAGAATTGAAATGAATATCTTAATGTGTAACTTGGAAGATTAGCAAAATATTCAAAATTAGGAAATAAAAAGATCAGCGCTGATTTGAAGGAGAGTTTGGGGTAGAGAGGATTGATGGAGGGTTGGGGCAGTGAAGGGAAGAAGTCATCTAACTTTAATATTACACCAGGCAGAGTGGTTCAAGAAAGTGATCTGCAGATATTCAAAGCTGTTAACATGTAATGGCACACAGGGGAGACTGTTCAGCAAGATGAAATTATATATTGCCGAGCTGGTTCAAATGTCAAACAAACATGGAAAGAAAATTAAAAGCAGACTTAGATCAGTAAATATAGATCCTTAAATATAGAAGCTACTAACAGGAAGAAATAAAACTGCAATATTTAAAACATGTACTGAATGCGGGCAAAGCACTTGAAAGCTGAAATACATTTTGTAATACTTCTGTCCGAGCTTTATGAAATCTAGTTAAAAAGCCAGGAGTTGTGAGAATACGTTGCCAATAATTGAATTTTATCTAGAAAGTGTACTCCAGCTTTATTGACAAGGAAGCACCTATCTCTCTTCAAGGGTTGCAAGACAACTGTCTATTATAGATAAAAATATTATTTAAGTTTTTATCATAAAGTGTTTTATGTCATTTTCTGTTCTGGGTAGTTCAGAAATATAATCAATACTTCCTTTTATAAATGATGTTACATTAATAGACTCATTAGAGGACCCAAAAGAACTTTTTTAATTTATCATTCGTAGCACATACTCTGAGTCAATGCAAAATGTCATTGCTGAGATTGGCTTAAATTAAAGAAGTTCATGATTATGAGCTGAGTTGTGCTGGGGTGGATGCAGAAGGGATTCACCAGGACATAGTCAGGGATGAAATTTGTTGCTGATTAACTTCTTCACGTGCTGCGATTGTGACGCCTGTCTCCCCTTCCCCCTTCCCCCACAACCACTCGGCAATCCCCTCTCCCTCAGATCCCATTGTCAGCTTCTGGGCCCTCAGAGGCTCTATCTTCCTCTCAGCCCAACCCTTCCCTCTCCACCGACACCACCAGCCTCCCTCCCCCCTCTGATCCCATCTCTCATCCGTGCCGGGTCTTTACCATTCCCTCCGACCTTCAACTCTCTGAGGCAGAGCGCTCGGTCCTCAGTAAGGGCCTCACCATTGTCCCCTTTGCCCACACCTCAGCGAGTTCCGCGTATGCCATGACGCTGAACCCTTCTTCCGCCAGCTCCGTCTCCGAGCTTACATCTCTGGCAAGGACTCTCCTACCCCCACCGATGACCCCTTCTCCCGTCTTCAACCCTCCTCCTCTTCATGGACACCCCGCTCTGGTCTTCTGCCTGCTCTTGATCTCTTTATTGCTAATTGCCAATGGGACATCAACCGTCTTGACTTCACCACACCCTGTTCCAATTCCAACCTCACTCCTTCCAAACACTCTGCTCTCCGCTCCCTCCGCATCAATCCCAACCTCACTATAAAACCCGCTGATAAGGGAGGATCTGTTGTAGTCTGGCGTACTGACCTCTACCTGAACGAGGCATAGTGACAACTCTCCGATACCTCCTCTTATTTACTCCTTGATCATGACCCCACTAAGGAGCACCAGGCCATGTCTCCTATACCATCACCAACCTTATCAACTCTGGGGATCTCCCATCTACTGCCACCAACCTCATAGTTCCCACACCCGACACTTCTCGTTTCTACCTCCTATCCAAGATCCACAAACCTGCCTGTCCAGGTAGACCCATTGTCTCAGCTTGCTCCTGCCTGATCGAACTCATTTCTGCATACCTCAACACTGTTTTATCCCCCCTTGTTCAATCCCTTCCCACTTATGTTTGTGACACTTCTCATGCTTTGAATCTTTTCAATGATTTTAAGTTCCCTGGCCCCCACTGCATTACTTTCACCATGGACGTCCAGTCCCTATATACCTCCATCCCCCACCAGGAAGGTCTCAAAGCTCTCTGCTTCTTTTTGGATTCCAGACCTAACCAATTCCCCTCTACCACCACTCTCCTCTGTCTAGTGGAATTAGTTCTTACTCTCAATAATTTCTCCTTTGGCCCCTCCCACTTCCTCCAAACCAAAGGTGTAGCCATGGGCAGCCACATGGGTCCCAGTTAAGCCTGCCTTTTTGTTGGCTTTGTGGAACAGTCCATGTTCCAAGCCTATATGGGTATCCATCCCCCTCTTTTCCTTTGTTACATTGATGACTGCATTGGCGCTGCCTCTTGCACGCATGCTGAGCTCATTGACTTCATTAACTTTGCCTCCAACTTTCACCCTGCCCTCAAATTTCCCTGGTCCATTTCTGACACCTCCCTCCCCTTTCTTGATCTTTCTGTCTCCATCTCTGGAGACGGCCTATCTACTGATATCTACTATTAACCTACAGACTCTCACAACTAACTGGACTATTCCTCTTCCCACCCTGTCTCTTGTAAAAATGCTATCCCCTTCTCACAATTCCTCCGTCTCCGCCGCATCTGCTCTCAGGATGAGACTTTTCATTCCAGGATGAAGGAGATGTCTTCTTTTTTTAAACAAAGGGGCTTCCCTTCTTCCACCATCAACTTTGCTCTCAAATGCATCTCTCCCATTTCCCGCACATCTGCCCTCACCTCATCCGCCCACCACCCCACTCAGGATAGGGTTCCCCTTGTCCTCACCTACCACCCCACCAGCCTCTGGGTCCAACGTATAATTCTCCGTAACTTCCGCAACGTCCAACGGGTTCCCACTCCCAAGCACATCTTTCCCTCCCACCCCTCTTTCTGCTTTCCGCAGGGATTGCTCCCTACGTGACTCCCTTGTCCACTCGTCCCCCCCATCCCTTCCCATCGATCTCCTTCCTGGCACTTATGCTACAACTGCCCTTACACTTCCTCCCTCATCACCATTCAGGGCACCAGACAGTCCTTCCAGGTGAGACGACACTTCACCTGTGAGTCGGCTGGTGTGGTATACTGCGTCCGGTGCTCCCGGTGTAGCCTTTTATATATTGGTGAGACCTGACGCAGACTGGGAGACTGTTTCACTGAACACTTACGCTCGGTCCACCAGAGAAAGCAGGATCTCCCAGTGGCCACAAATTTTAATTCCACGTCCCATTCCCATTCTGGTATGTCTATCCATGGCCTCCTCTATTGTCAAAATGAATCCAAGCTCAGGTTGGAGGAACAACACCTTATATACCGGCTGGGTAGCCTCCAACCTGATGGCATGAACATTGACTTCTCTAACTTCCGTTAATGCCCCTCCCCTTCTTACCCCATCCCTGATATATTTAGCTTTTTTCCCCCTTTTTTTTTCTCTTTCTGCCCACCACTCTGCCTGTTCTCCATCTCCTTCTGGTGCTCCCCTCCCCCTTTCTTTCTCCCTAGGCCTCCCATCCCATGATCCTTTCCTTTCTCCAGCTCTGTATCCCTTTTGCCAATCACCTTTCTGGCTCTAGCTCCACCCCACCCCCTCCCGTCTTCTCCTGTCATTTCGCATTTCCCCCTCCCCCTCCTACTTTCAAATCTCTTACTATCTTTCCTTTCAGTTAGTCCTGACAAAGGGTCTCAGCCCAAAACTTCGACAGTGCTTCTCCCTATAGATGCTGCCTGGCCTGCTGTGTCCCACCAGCAATTTGCGTGTGTTGTCTGAAAACTTGCACTTGTTTCTCATTCACACTTTATCTACTTCTGTACAAAGAAAACAGCATGGACCCAGTCACTACACTGTTCTGAAGTCTGAACAGAGGCATGCCATCCTTATACAGTATTGACTAACAGTTATGGATATTGACCATTTGGTAAACTGTGTATATTCAGATTCCTTATTTCAAGATCAATCGTCATTCACAATACAGTGGTTAGAAGTCAACAGAAACCACAAGCAAACAACTGATTATACTTTGAAGTTATTAAAGTAATATTTCATAAAGTACTAGTTACTGAAGTATTAGTACCTAGTAAAGTAACAGTGACAAATAGATAGCAAAGTAATAGTAAAGTAATGGCATGTGTGCTCCTTGCATCCTTTTACCACATCCATTTCTTATCTCTGTATACCAAATGGCTCCAATCTCCTGCTGTGTAAAGGGCAGCTACACCCTTCAAAGAACTTTCTTGCCTGGGAATTATTTTAACCTTGCCCTGTTGCAACTTCCATGGAGGCATTTTAGTTATATGGAGAGAAGAGAGACTCCAGAGCAGAGAACGTGAAGAAGGGGTATGATTGAAGTAGATAGGGTAGACTGAGGGAGTCTTTTGCCTTTATCAGAGTGGATAAAACTGGAGAACATTGTTCTAGGGCAAGTGTAAAACATTCAGAAGGGTCCAGAGAGAACTGTTTTTACCCAGAGAGTGCTGAACATCTGGAATGCACGCCCTGAGAGAGTAGTGGAAACGGAGTCACTGACAACCTTTATCAGGTCTCTAGACAATGTTTGAATTGTCCAGGCATTGACGTCTGTGGGGTAGGTGCTGTAAAATGGGAGTAATACAGATGGCTGCCCTACTGGTCAGTGTGCCCATGATGGGCCGAATAGGCTATTTCTATGTTATATGATCTACCAGCGGCATATCAGTCCTTCTTTGTGAGAGTACGGAAATGTAGTACTGATGTAGGATTAAGCCAACAAGGCATCTGCCAATAATCATGCTCTGATATTGGCAGTCCATACACTGTACTGGTAACTTTAGTGTAAAGTCAGACAAGGCAACGTGGACTGCCATGGGCAGCTCGCTTTTTAGATTGGGATATTTGCCATCTGAGCAGGTTAACCCAACACTGGTAAGTGCAGTCCCATTGTGATAAATGGTAAGAAACAGGTTAATAGACATATTTACTTGATATAATTCTATTAGTTTAAATGTATTTCATAGGCTTTTAAGTTTGTGGGCATTTTCAGTGTTTTAATTTTTTTATATTAATATTTTAATGTTAAGTATTTTAACAGTGTGGATGTTTTCAACATTTATTTATTTATTTGCAAATTATTACTATTTTTAAAAATTCATTGTTCGAGCTATGGCACCCAGCAATTCCCCCAATTTAATCCTAGCCTAGTCATGGGCCAATTTACAATGACAATTAACCTGCTAACCAGTACGTCTTTGGACAATGGGAGGAAACCCATGTGGTCGCAGGGAGAACGTATCAACTCCTCACAGGCAGCAGCGGGAATTGAACCCTGGTCACCTGTAATGTAAAGCATTGTACTAACCACTATGCTACCGTGCTCCCCAGTTTACACCAGGGGCAAGGCTTCAATAGCACTCAAAGCACTTTTGTGAATGCAGCCAGCTAAATGGATGGGGAGACCTCTTACACCTCACAGTGCTGTTTTGGGCAATGGCAATGAGCTGGGAACTAGCCTCCCTGTGCAACACTTCACGCAGGATAACACCAGAAGAAACAGTTTCGTCTAGGAACAGGTGCTTGCCAATCTCTGGCATGGGTGAAGATCTGCCCTGGTAATGTGCATACTTCTAATTGTAGCTCAGCTTTCTGGGGTCTTTTAAACATACAGTATTTTCAGATATCACATCCCAGAGCCCTATAAAACCTCACATTTTCTGTGCAATGCAATCAGACTCTTCAGTACACCCTGATTAAAAATCAGCTTTGAAAATTGTAGTAAATTGCTGGCAGCTGTTTGTCTGTGTCTATTTCCCTGTAGATTGAACTGAGCTTTAAAGGCCATTTTTTTGGCAATCTGACAAGCCAATTCCTCCATCTTTTACTCGAGTTTGAGTAATCTCAGTCAAGTGGAGATTCTAGGTTTCTGAAATAGTTGAGATGTACATTGTTAATCTCATTTGCCGACATGCTTTGTTTGCAGGGAACTGTACTTGCAGTCTCTGGGAGATGATTCATGTTTCATGAATTGTGAACTGACAAGATGGAAACAGAATGCTTTGTGCAGTCTTTGCATTCAGGTGCAATCTATCTGATTGTTTCAACATTTTCACATGGGCGTTAGCTGTCAACGTCTGATGGAATACAAACAGGATGGGAATTTTTTAAAAAATCAGGATAAACCAAGATAAAAGAGAAAAGAGCAACTATATGCAAACAGAATAAAACTTCTTGGTAATTACAAATTGGAATTGATGATGTGTTATATTTTACATGCACTTCCAGGTGTTTTAAAATGGTGAATGTTATGCACTAAATATTTTTGGATACCCCTTATTATTAAACTCTATTCATTTTTAACCAATCAGAATATTAAGTGCTAAAACTTGTTTTGTTTGCAATTGTTTTTAATCTCTATAGTACAACTCTAGAATGTCAAATCATACAGCTAATATCTGTTCAGTCTTTGATACTTCATGCTCATTTTACCATTTATAATTACACCAAAAAATAATGCAATAATTAATCATCTAATATCCTTGGCTCCCATCATTAAAACATATTAAATTAAAAAGATGTAATATTAAAAATGATTCACTCAGTCCTGCTGAGGAAATTTGCTATGAATAATTTTAAATTGCAACCTTTATCCAAAAAATCATTATTGAAATTTGAAACAGATAAGCAAAGTAGAAAAGCCAGAAGCACAAATTGACTTTGAATGGAATATTTCAGATAGATACCCGCAAAGTTCCAAAGTTCATCATTAGCTAAACTGCCAAGTTTGGGCAATTATTTAATTATGCAAAGTTGTTGGTTGCACAGTTGTGGCAGGTCTGCTAAATAAATTAAATCATTCCGGTGGAAAACTAAATGAGAAAAATGATTAACTATTGCATAAAAACATGAGCATTCATTATATGGTTAGTAAGTAATCAAATAAAATACCGATTAAATTATTTCTGAATCCAGATGTAATATCGAGTAACTGTTATTAAATTGATCAAGGTATCTTCAGGTAGGTTTAAAAAAAAATGAGTAATTTGTTCAGTTAATTAAAACCAGGAAAATGACAGACATAGGTTGAAGATAATTGTGACTTGGGTCAGATGGTCACTCATTGAACCTTGATATGTAAAATATACGCTTCAATAAACTTGAGTCACATACTGATAGCAGCATCTACAGGTATGTGTTACAGATAGCCAGAGCTGCACATTACACCATGGAAGACAATTTCATGGTAGGAGAGAATATATTTTCGGTTTCAATTGTGTTATGGCACACCTGTTGCCCACAGTTCAGTGGATGCACTCTTGCCTCGGAGATGAAAATCCAGCTCTTGTCAGCAGCACTAAACACACTATCTGGTTGGATTAGTGCATTGTATTCTGTTTCTGAAATTCATTCCACTGAGGATAGTGATAAAACATCTGGCTGCTCTCATTGATTGGCTTCCAGATAAAAATCTGTGGAACGTAGCACAAAATCAGTCTGCTGTGCAAGAGAATTTCATGATGACAATTTCCTTTCAGAATAAATGTCACATTAAGCCTCATCTATGTGTTCCTGAAGATATGTAAAGAATTTGGCTTCTTCACCAATATTTTTCTTTCAAACAAGATAACCAAAATAGATTTCTAATCACTAATTGAATTACTATTTATGGAAGCTCCCTGTGTGAAAACTGGCTGCTGCCCTTCATATATTGCAATGATAATGATGGTCGGTTCATCGCTTGCAATGATCAGGAGGGAACTCCGTCGCTGTAGGACCTGCTGCGTTGCATAGGTTTATAGTGATCATCAGTGCATGCAGACCAATTCAACTCTTTAGGCCGGGGACATTCCACAATGGCACGGCAAGCTGCGATTGCCGGGGCGACCGCATAGGTTGAGTATCGCAATTTTCTTTCTCCTAGACAGACCGCCTGGCAAGGCTATCGAGTCCCACCTACCTGGGTTTGGAATTGGGTTTGTCCTTCTCCTGAGCTGGCTGCCAACCTTGGCTGAGGAGCCCGGCCTGCCCGCCCAGTTATACCACTGGACACTCGGTCGCACCGTGACATAGTTCACCCGTGTCACCCATAGAGTTACCATATCACAATTGTAACTCTACTACGGCAATATTTCATGAGCTGTAAAGCAGCTTGGGGCAAGTGCAATGATAGCATTCATTTCAAGAGGAGCAGAATATAAAAACAAGGATATAAAGCTGAGGCTTTATAAGGCAGTGGTCAGACTGCACTTGGGTGTATTATGAGCAGTTTTGGGCCCCTTAGCTAAGAAAGTTGGGTGGCAGGGTGCAGATATGTCTGTACCAAATGAGCTGGGTGGCACTCCTTCCCTCCACTAGCCTGCATGCCACCCTTAGGAAAGGTGCAGCGCCTGCTTAGCCCCTCCGATCAGGGTTATGTAAAGCCTGGGGAGTAGGTGTTGGATGGCTGTATGAGCAGGTGGTGCATATAATAAGTCCTGCTTAGGCAACCACGGATGTCAAGCAGACAATCTCTGAAGAGTATTCATAATGACTGGGGTCACCCGTCTTGTAAAGACACTGGACAGAAGAAAGCTGACCACTTCTGTAGAAAAATTGCCAAGAACAATCATGATCATGAGACCATGACTGCTTACGTCATACAACACGGCACATAATGATGACAGTGATATCTAAGAGAGGACGTACTAGCATTGGAGAGGGTCCAGAAGAGGTTCACAAAAATTATCCTATGAATGAAAGGGTTAATGTTTGATGGTTCTGGGCCTGAACTCACTGGAATTTAGAAGAATGAGGGGGGATCTCATTGAAACCTATCAAATATTGAAAGGTCTAGATGGAGTGGACATGAACTGGATGTTTCCTGTAATGGATGAGTCTAGGACCAGAGGGCACAACCTCAGAATGGAGGCACATCCATTTAGAATACAGAAGAAAAGGAATTTCTTTAGCAAGAGGGTGGTGAATCCATGGAATTCATTACCACAGGCAGCATGGCCTAATTTTGTTCCAATGTCTTATGGTCTATGTTCCTAGATCACAAGATCATAAAACCTAGGAGCTGAATTTGGCCTATTGATCCTGCTCCACCATTTCATCATGGCTGACCCCATTCTCCTGCTTTGCCCCATAATCTTTGACCCCCTGATTAAATGAGAACCTGTCAATCTCTGTCTTAAATATACCCAAGGACTTGGCATGCACAGCCATTTGTGGCAAAGCATTTCACAGATTCACTACCTTCTGGTTAAAGAATTCCTCTTCATCTCTGTTCTAAATAGTCATCCCTCAATTCAGAGGCTGTGCCCTCAGGTTTTAGACTACCCCAACGTAGGAAACATCATCTTCACATTACTCTATTCAGACCTTTCAATTTCAATGAGATCCTCCCTCATTCTTCAAAACTTCAGCAAGTACTGTCTCAGAGCCATCAAATGCTACTAATACATTAACCTTTATATTCATGTGATCATCTTGTGAAACTCCTATGGAGTGTCTCCAATGCCAGCACATTGTTTCTTAGGTAAGGGGACAAAACTGCTCTCAATACTCCAAATGCAGTCTGACCAATGCCTTATAAAGCCTCAGCATTACATCCTTTCCTTTGTATTCTAATCCTGTCTTCTAGAAATGAGTGCTAACATTACATTTGCCTTCCTTACCATTGACTCCACCTGTAAGCTAACCTTTAGGGAATCCCAAGATCCTCTGCACCTCTGAGTTTTGAATTTTCTCCCCATTTACAAGATAGTCCACCTGTTGGCCAGAGAAACTACAGTCTAATCAAGGACAGGGGAAGCAGACAAACCAGTTCTCTTTGACTTCCCCCATTTTGTGGACTCTGAACAGTTTCTTGCTCTTGGAAAATCTATTCAGAGCAACTGAATGTGGATACAGGAAGCTTCAAGTAATGATCTGCTAAACCCGAGACCATTCTCAAACAAGTAGCCATTTGTTATGTAAAGGGAATGGACTCTGAACTGATTCTTGGCTCTGGGACAATCGAATCAGAGCAATATACCTGAGAGCATTCTCAGAGCAGTAGCTACTTGTTATGTAAAATGCCAGACCTACCAAAGAAGAAATCAGTAATCTCATTGTCTGTGTTGCCTCGTTTAACTGGTTTGGGCCATTCAAAGTGTAAAGGAACAAGTATGCAAGGCTGGGGTGGATAGAACCAAGAAACAATGTTGTCTGTAGCCCTGTACAATGACCAGTAAGAAGGTGACACAGGTAGGTGAGGTGACCTTGAGCCAATGGGATGGAGATCCAACAGTCCAATTGATGAGGAAGAGTGTACGACTCAGGAGCTCCAAATACACAGGGGTGATAACTCTCCAGCAACCAGAGACCAACCACCGCGGATAAGGAGGACCCCATAGACGTGTGGAGATTGGGACCATGGGGAATGCCTGGCTAGCATAGACTCTTTTTCTGGGTAAGTCCTTTCCTCTTCATTGACTGCTCATGGAAGGTCAGGAGAGTAGGGTGCACACAGGTAGATACTGTGTGAACCCATGGGCTTTTAAATGAAATAATAGAAATTATTTGTCAGTAAATACAGATTCTCTGTACCTCACTGATCATTACAAGGGGCGATTCTTGTAACACACTATTATTTCTTCTGCCAAAGTGCATGACCATGCAATTCCTGCATTATATTCCATCTATCACTTCTTTGCAGATTCTTCCAATCTTTCCAAGTCCTTCTGCAGATTCTCTGCTTCCTCAACACTACTTGCTCCTCTACCTATCTTCATATTGCCCATAAACCAGGCAACTAAGCTATAAAGTCCTTCATCCAAATCTTTGGCATAGAAAGTAAAAAGAAGTGGTCCCAACACCAATCTGAGTGGAACACCACTATTCACCAGCGGCCAACCAGAATAGGCTCCCTTTATTCCCTCTCTTTGACTCCTGCCAGTCAGCTAATCTTCTATTCATAAGACCATAAGTCAAAGGAGCAGAAGTCGGCCATTCAGCCCATCGAGTCTGCTCTGCCATTTATATCCATGCTAGTAACTTTCACAAAATACCACAGCTCTTAGTTTAAGCAGCTTCATGTGCAGCAACTTGTCAAAAGCCCTCTGGAAATTCAAATAAACATCCATTCACTCCCCTTTCTCTGTCCTGCTTGTTATCTTCTTAAAGAATTCCAACAGATTTGTCAACCAAGATTTTCCCTTAAGTAAATCATGCTGACTTTGACCTATTTAATCATATGCCTCCAAGTACCCTGAAACCTCATCCTTAAAAATAGACTTCAATGTCTTTCCAATCACTGAAGTCAGGCTAGCTTGCCTATAATTTCCTTTCTTCTGCCTCTCTTCTTAAAGAGTGGAGTGACATTTTGCAGTCCTCTGGAACCAGTCCATAATCTAGTAATTTTTGAAGGATCATTACTAATGCCTCCACATTCTCTCCAGCTACCTCTTTCAGAACCCTGGGGTGTCGTCCATCTGGTTCAGATGGCTTTGCCTACTTCCGGACTTCTGAGATCCCCAAGTATCTTCTCCTTAGTAATAGCAATTACACTCACTTCTTCCCCTGACACTCTCACATTTCTGGCATTCTGCTTGTGTCTTCCACCATGAAGACAGATGCAAAATACTTATTATTTTCCTTGCCATTTCTTTGTTCCCCATTTCTACCTCTCCAGTATCATTTTCCAGTTGTCGGATTAAGCACGCTAGTCTCTCTCTTTACTCCTAATATATCAGAAAAAAAACCTTTGTATTCTCTGCTATATTATTGGCTAGCTTACCTTCATATTTCATCTTTTCTCTCTTGATGGCTTATTAGTTCTGTTGGTTTGTAAAAGCTACCCAAACCTCAATCTTCCCATTGGTATTTGTTATATTATATGCCCTCTCTTTTGCTTTTATGCAGTTTTTGATTTCCCTTGTCAGTCCGGGTGCCTCATTTCCCTTTAGAATACTTCATCTTTCAGATGTATCTCTTCTGCGCCTTCTGAATTTCCCCCAGAGAAAAACATAGCCATTACTGTTCTGCTGTCATCTCTGCCAGGTCTCCTTCCAATCAACTTTGGTCAGCATCTCTCTATGTCTCTGTAATTCCCTTTACTCCACTATAATATTGTTATATCAGACTTTAGCTTCTCTCTCTCAGATTGCAGAGTGAAGTCAATTGTATCATCATCACTGTCTCCTAAGGGTTCCTTAACCTTAAGCTCCTTAAGCAAATCTGCTTCATTACACAATGCCCAATTTAGAATAGCTCATTTCCTAATGGGCTCAACCACAAGCCGTTATAAAAAGCCATCTTGTAGGTATCATATAAAGAAGTTCCTCTCTCTGGATCCAGCACCAACTGGATTTTCCCAATCTACCTGCATATTGAAGTCCCTCATTACTATCACAACATTGCCCTTTTAACATGTCTTTTCTATCTCAAATTGTAATTTGTATCCCACATACAGACTACTATTTGGAGACCTGTATGTAACACCCATCAGGGTCTTTTTATCCTTGCAGTTTCTCAACTCTGTCCATAGAGATTTTACATTTTCCGATCCTATGTCATCTCTTTGTAAGGATTTGATTTCACTATTTTACCACCAGTGCCACCCCGCCTCCTTTGCCTACTTGCCTGTCTTTTTAATACAATGCATAAGCTTGGTTGTTAGACTCCTAACTATGATCATTTCTCAGCGATGCCTCAGAGATTTCCACAACATTGTGCCTGCTAATCTCGAAGTGCACAACAGGGTCATCTACCTTATTCAGTATACTGTCTGCGTTCTAATATAACACCTTCAATCCTGTATTCATCCTTTTTGACTTGGGCGCCCTGTTACATTTTATCTCATCCCACTGACCGCAATTTTGTCTTATCATCTGCCTGTTTTTCCTCACAATCTCACTACACATTGCTTTCACAGGGCCTATTCCCAGCTTTATAACTCCGGTTCCTATCACCCTGCCAAATTAGTTTAAACCCTCTCTAACCTGCCTGCGAGGATAATGGCCCCCTTGGGTTCACGTGTAACCTGTCCCTTTTTTACAGGTCATACTTCTTCCAAAAGAGATCCCAATGATCCAGAAATCTGAAATCCCGTCCCTTGCACTGATTCTTTAGCCACACATTCTCTGCCAAATCATTCTATTGTGACACTCACTGGCATGTGGCACAAGCAGCAATCCAAAGGTTACTACTCGGGAGGTCCTGCTTTTCAGCTTTCCGCCTAGCTATATTCTCTCTTCAGGACCTCCTCCCTGGTCCCATGACTTACAGATGTACGCCTCCCCTTTTAGAATGCCACGGACCTGATCGGAGATATTTCTGACCCTAGCACCTGGGAGACAACATAAAATCCACAAGTCTCTATCACTTCCACAGAATCTGCTTTCTGCTCCTCTAATTATGGAATCCCCTACTAACACTCCTCTTCTTCCCTACCCCTTCCCTTCTAAGCCACAGAGCTAGACATTGCCAGAGGCCTAGTCACTGCATGTTCCCCTGGTAGGTCAACAACCACCCCCCCCACCCCCAACAGTATCCAAAGTGGTATACTTATTATTGAGGGCAATGGTCAGGGGGGTATTTTGCATTGGATTCCTATTCCTTTTCCCTCTCCTGACAATCACTCAGTAACCTTCGGAGTGACTACCTTCCTATAGCTCCTATATATCACCTCCTCATTCTCCCATATGAGCCAAAGGACATCCGGCTGCATCTCCAGTTCCTTAACATGGTTTCTATTGGATGCAGTCTTTCATTAATTTTATGATATTTCTTAGATTTACTGGTTCCTCAAGGTTGTTATAGCTGGGAGTGGGAATGGGGACAATCTCCCACTAGCTAGTAAATGATCCCAATGGGGTGCCATTCAAATAGCCTCTGACAACCAAGTCCAGCGCCTGACCTTCACTAAGCCTGGCAGAATGGTTCCTACAGACAGGAAAAAGGTGCAAAGGTGGGCTACCAACGCCTTAAAACCAGTCATTTCGGGCAGATGGGGCTCATCATCCGTGGTTGGCAGCTGCTCTAGGAGAAGGAAAATTCTGATCTCAAACCTCCACTGTATTGCAGCTATACCCACTCATGGGGAAGTCTTCGGGAGTAAACCCTGAGGGAAAAATCCGGAACTGAAGTCCCTATGGCTGTCCTATGTTGAGTTCAACTCTGACTGACAACCCCTGTGTTGCTGCTGGTACCAAACTGTATCAAGCTCTGCCGTTCCTTTGGGTTCATCAGATACGTGGAGAGGAGGAGCTTGCTACATGGGTAACAGCTTGCTGTCCATATTGTACTGCCCTAGCTGCATATCTGGACAGCCGGGATTTAACATCCATGGCCAACCCTGACTGACAGAGGCCTCGATCAGTTAACCAGAGGAACCCAGTAACTATTTAGGTTAACAAACGTGCTTATATTGCTTTAACATTTCTATCTCTTCTCTATTATCACAAGCTGGGAATGCACATTGTAAATGTAAACATTCCAAACTGTGAGATTTACTCTTTTGATGTTACAAGTAAAGCATAATGCAAAGACATGAAACATCCTCCAGTTGTGTAAGTAGTCATTATATCTGAGACTGAGCAGGATCTGTCAGCAGGCAGGAGGAAAGAAGAGACTGACAGGCAGATGTGGCAGATGTGGCGGCCTGACAGTGGGATTAATGACAGCTGGGGTTTCATCTTCCTACATACCTTCACTTACAAGATGCACAGACTTTGCTTCGTTATCTCTTCTACCCATAGGTTCCAACAATGTCTAAACCTGCCAGACCTTGACCTCTCAAAGCTCCACCAGCTTCTGTAGCTTTCAGATTCCAGGACTTCCACATCACTATCAGCACCATCCTCTACACTCCCTAGGCTGCATTCAGGGTTCTGTCTTCCAAGGAGGACCTCAATCATTTCCCATCTTCTCCTTCTTCATTTTTTCTGCTATCTTCAGATCCCAAAATCTATCCCACATTTTCTGGAGTCAATTTTTTAGGCCCATCCTAGTATTCCCCCCCCACCCACCCCCAATCAATTGTAAATAACTCAATTTTATGACTGCAATGACAAATCTATGTTGTAATGGCTCTCACTTACCATGAGCAATGTCACAGAGCTTCAATGACAGTAATACATGATAATTGTTCTGTGTACTTCAGTAGAAATTACTAAGAGTGTGGATGATTTTAGCAACAATATGTGGACAAATCAAAGATTAAAACCAATTTGCAAAGGAGGCCATTCAAACATTTATTTCACTTGCCATTTAATTCTCTTCCAGCTGCTCTTTATTTTAATTCTAACAACTAGTTGTATGCATAGCCTCATTCAGCATGAAAACAGGACATACGGCCCATTGAATCTACACCAGCCATTAAGCTCCCATTTACACAAATCCCATTTTATACTCCCCTCATTCCTAGTGACTCAGGTTCTACCACTCACCCACACATTTGATCAAACTTGTACTGATTAAGTAACTCGCCAACAGGCTCATCTTTAGGATGTGGGAGGAAGCCTCTGCACTCACAGGGAGAACGTGCAAGCTCCACACCGACAGCTCTAGAATTCAGGATTGAACCCAGATCACTGGAGACTCCACTTAACGACCTCCTCAGAAACAAAGTTTTACTGAGTGTAAGTGGTTCAAAGATTCAAAGAACATTTATCAAAGTATGTGTACAGTATACAACTCTGTGATTTGTCCTCTTGCAGGCAACCACAAAGGAAAGAAAAACCATGGAATCTGTTCAAGAAAAGATCAAACACTCAATGCGCGAAAGAATAAAACAAATTATGCAAATGGATACATCAAACTAAATAGCTTCAAGGCTTAAAATGCATCTGCCTTATTTAGGTTTAGAAGGTGCTCCTCTCATGTTTCTAACATATTTTAAATCCTCTACCTTCTGAACCCTCATCCCTGAACTCTGTCTCATTTCTCTGCCAAACACTTGAACATATGCTGGCAGGAAAAATACACACGTCAATTATTTCTTAATTGGTTCCTGCCTACTGTGATGGAGTAGCACAATATTTTTAACAAAAAAAAAGAGTGAAAAAACTTAAATGTAAAAGCAATTAATTATTGTATCCTGCAAATGTTACGCAAGAAAACCCACATTGCACCCACAAATAGAGCTTACTTCTTAATAGCTATCACCCACTCTTCACACCACTGCAGTGCTAAAAACATACTCAACATCTCAACTGTTATATCTCAGATAATGCTAATCTTTGGAATATTAACCCTAGATAAGAACCACCACCCTGGAGTAGGGTGAGTGCAAGTGACAAAAGCTTTTACTGCTTTTAGTTCCCTAGGTTAGGAAAAGGAAAATCAATCAGGAAGAATTAACCTTAACGCTATCTAGAAGCTGACAGAGAAAGCCAAGACAGAGCCTGATCATCATTGAGCCTTTGTTGTAAGACAGAGTAGATTAGGTTCTTGGTCAAGGAAAAAAATGAAATGATATTCAATAAATCTGAAAATGAAGGGATGTTGCAAGGAAATGAGAAAAGTACATGAGGATACTACAAAAAATAAGCAGAACTATTTGTACCTTTATCTTTTATCATCATACGACTTGTTTTCTCACAGAATTAAATTTCCATCCCTCCATCTTTCTGACTTCATGAGCTATAAATGTCTGAACTGTATTAATGTTCATTTAGATGGAGGCAATCTACTCTTAAAAGTTGACCATTCCAGGGCTGAAGTAATATTAAACTTTTATCTTTAATTGAATGTCCTCGATAGAGTAGATGTGGAGAGGATGTTTCCCATGGTGGGGGAGTCTAGGACCAGAGGGCACAGCCTCAGGATGTCCCTTTAGAGCAGAGATGAAGAAGAATTTCTTTAACCAGAGGGTGGTGAATCTTTAGAATTCATTGCCACATTCAGCTGTGGAGGCCAAGTTATTGGGTATATCTAAAGTGGTGTTTGAAAGGTTCTTTATTAGTCAGGGCATCAAAGGTTACCCGAAGGATGCATAGGAATGGGGTCGAGAGGGAGAATAAATCAGCCACAATTGAATGGCAGAGCAGACATGATGTGCCTAATGGGTTAAATCTTCTCCTATAATTTATGATCTTCATTTTCACTGCCTATGTGTGCCAAAGTTTGACAAAAAAAACTGTCTTCATTGTTAACTGATAGTATCTTAGTGTAAATTAGAGGCAGAGAATTTAGTGTATTTAGGAATATTCATTAAACAGGATAAAATAAGATTAGCTTTATTTGTCATGTACATCGAAGCATTGAAACATAGTAAATTGCATTGTTTGAGCCAACGACCAACGCTATCCAAAAATGAGCAGGAGAGGACAGCCCTCAAGTGTTGGCGTGCTTCCATGCCAACGTAGTATTTCCATAACTTACAAACCCTTTCTAACTTGTACTTTTTTTTGGAATATGGGAGGAAACTGGAACACCCAGAGGAAACCCATACAATTTCAGGGAGAATATTCAAATGCCTTACAGCCATCAGATCGTAAGACCTTACAAAATCAGGTCATTGAGCCCATTGGGTTTCCTCCACCATTCCACCATAGCTGATTTATTAACCCTCTTGGCCCCATTCTCCTGCCTTCTCCCCCATAACTTTTGACATCCTGACTAATCAATAATCTAACAACACCTGCCTTAAATATATCTAATGATTTGGCCTGCACAGCTGTCTGTGGCAATGAATTCCACAGATTCACCTTCTTTGGCTAAAGATATTTCTCCTCATCTATGTTCTAAACAGATGTTCCTCTATTCTGAGGCTGTGTCCTCCGGTCCAAGACTCCCCCACTATAGGGAACTATAAGGAGCATCCTTTTCACATCCACTCTATCTAGCCCTTTCTATGCTGAATAGGTTTAAATGAGATTCCACCCCTCCACCCATTTCTTTTAAGCTTCAGTACAGGCCCAGAGTCATCAAACAAACACATTCATTCTTGTGAACCTCCTTTGGATTCTCTCCAACGTGAGCACTTATTTTCATACATAAGGGGACCAAAACTGCTCAGAATACCCCAAGTGTGGTCTTACTAACGCCTTATAAACCATCAGTGGGAATTGAACCCCAACTGTCGGTGCTGTAAAGTGTTCCAATCGCCACTATGTTACTGTGCCATCCTCAAACATGCATCCATGGTAATAGTTCAAAATCAATACAAACATCTGGAAAATTATTGGATCTGTAAACCATCCATGCAAGTAATATTGCATTCTAACTAGACCAGACATTTCAAATCTTTATCTCTCAAATTCCTATTTTCTATCAACCTGCTGTTTGAACATTAGTGAGTTATCATCGGAGAGTGTACATACATTCCATCTGCTCGGCTTAATTGGAGCTCATGTAATTTAAATTCTCTGTTAATTTAAATTTTCTGAGCATTAATTACTTCCACTTTATTTGTGTTGTTGAATTCAAATAAATGTATCATTAGTTATGTAATAAAAAGTAATTTTACAAGCAATTGCACATCAATTCATTATAATTTGTTCTCTTTGACAATGGATATTCCTTAATGTATGAAGAATGGACTGAGAAATACCATTGACTCTTCGGATCTTTGACTTAGGAATCTATTTTTTGTTACCTGAAATAGCATGCCAATGTCAAATCTAAAGCAGTAGACTGTACCAAATATACCTCAAAGTACACTTTGTTCAGGCCTTTGAATTTACAACACTTAGCACAGTATTTTTAAGAAGTTATCATTTTGAAAACATCTGAGAATTACACCATGAACTTTCAACACTGATGTGCTTTAGTAAAATTAGCAGTCAATGCAAAGATGAGCAATGTAAGCTATTGGTGTCTTTCCCTACATACGCATGGGGCATTTTATATATAAATTGACACAGATATATATATATATATATCTGTTATCTGTGGCTATGTGTGTGTGTGTATATATATATATATATATATATATATATATATATAAGTTAAGACAGATATTGTAGGAATTGCAGGATAAATCAAGTACAAAATGCAAAAATGTCAATTAGTTTCTGCCAAAATGAGGCCACCCCAGCTTGAAGGGCAACACCTTATATTCTGTCTGGGTAGCCTCCAACCTGATGGCAAAAGTATCAATTTCTCCTTCCCCCTCCCCTCTTCCTTTATTCCTCACTGTAGCCTCTTACTTTTTCTCACTTAGCTATCACCTCCCCCTGGGTCCCCTCCCTTTTCTCCTATGGTCTACTGTCCTCTCTTCCTTCTTCCACAGCCCTTTATCATTCCCACCCACTTGGCTTCACCTAGCACCTTCTAGCTATCCAACTTCCCCTCCCTCCACATTTTTTATTCTGGCAGCTTCCTCCTCAAACCTGAAGAAAGGTGTCGGCCGAAAGCGTTGACTATTTATTTATTTCCATAGATGCTGCCTGACCTGCTGAGTTCCTCCAGTGCTTTGTGTGTGATGCTTTGGATTTCCAGCATCTGTATACACACACACACACGCACACACACACACACACACACACACACAATTGCAGAAAATAGATAATTTTAAATTTGCTTGCTTTCTTACTGCATGAACAGAAGCAAAGAAAAATTAGCTGTATGAATAATAACCATTGATTATACCCATTTCATGCTTTTGCCCAAATTTTAAATAACATTGTGTTCCAG
Source organism: Hypanus sabinus (assembly GCF_030144855.1). Lineage (NCBI taxonomy): Eukaryota > Metazoa > Chordata > Chondrichthyes > Myliobatiformes > Dasyatidae > Hypanus > Hypanus sabinus. Next base: position 53,407,655 of record NC_082727.1, read on the forward strand.
GAGAGTGAGCTGATTATTAATTACACTATTACAATCTAGGAGTGGGTGTTCAGCAATAAAATGTGCTCTTGAAAGGGTAACCCATGGAAATCAAACATTTTCCTTCACATCCCTTCAGCATCTGAAGCCACTCCCAGTTGAACTAGATATAGAGACCATATATCTAGCTAACACTGTTAGGTAGAACTAGGTCCATAACCTGGAACACAATTTCCACCATAAATTGTAAACAAATTGTTTGTTAGACACCAAAAGATTTTTTCTTGGCACCATGTACATTTGAATTAATTATTCTTATGGATGAATAGACATTGAATAATTCTCAGCAATTATGCAAGGAAAAAGACTCCATTCTAAGCAACACCAAAATGCTGGAGGAGCTCAACAGGCCAGGCTACCTTCTACACTCTACATTTTACATTGTATCTTCAGTTCACTGCAGCCTGCAGTACTGATCAAAATAGACTTCAATTTATCTGTAGAAAAGCTAAGGACATGCAGACTCTTTGAATAGGTCTAGAAACGTGCAACTGGCCAAGTAGCATCTGTGAAAAAAGGTATAGCATTTACATTTCTCCAAGCTTATTTGTCAGAGTTTAGACAGAAAACATTAACTCTGTCTCCATTTCCACAGATGCTACCTAATCTACTGAATGTTTCCAGCATTTTGTGCTTTTATTTCATCTTTCCAACATCTGCATTTTTTAAGGCTTTTTGAGTGTTCTGTGGCAAGTGTAGATATGTGGTTTTCTCCTGTCGCTCAGCACAGCTTGACAACCCAATTGCCAATAAAGTCATTCCAAAACTAGGATTGCACTAATGCTATGAAGACTCTCAATATGCTTACAGTATCTTTGAATAACACAGATCACTGGTTAAGGAGGTTGCCAAGCAACTTCACTGCCATTCCCTGAAAACATCCTTTCATTTTGCTTTGCATTCTAAGATGGGATAAATCAATTTGATCCTGTTCATTATGTACATATTATTGCCATGCACCAGCAGTTTAAGGGTGTTCAAAGAAAAATGTACCAAGAGTATTTTTAAATATTCTGCTGTCAGCACCTATTCTAGGTCACGCTGATGAATATAAATTTGCCATGTTAGTGCACAGTACAACCAATATCCATTTATGTGGGTGTGCAGATATCACATAACTAATGCTTTTCAACAGTACATTTTGGAAACCAGAAATCAAAACTATAATAATAAAGAAATTATTTGAATCACTTTCTATCAAGATAAAAATAAAGTTAGATGTGAGTTATTAATACACATCTGTGATGCATAAAGATAACTGCCCCATCATCCTTCTCCACAAACCCTTTGTTAATCTAACTCTATTCTCATTAACATCTGAAGTCACTCAGCCTTTACTCTGTGACCTGGTAAAGAAACCTCAGAATTGTTTCTCAATCTCAGATTTTGGTCATACTCTTAAACATTTTGGTCTTTTGTTTAGACAACCAATTGTTCAGTTATGCAGCAGGGAAGTGATTCTAGATTTTATTATGTTAATGTACCACATAAATATTCTTCTATTCTCTACTCTGGCCTCGCAATTCTTTTCACTTGCCTATCACCTCTCTCTGGGTCAGCTCTTCCTTCCTTTTCTCCTGTGGTCTGCTCTCCTCTCGTATCAGATTCCTTCCTCTCCAGCCCTTTTCCACTCCCTTGGCTTCATCTATCATCTTCTAGCTATCCTCCTTCTCTTCCTCCCACCTTTTTATTCTACCATCTTTTCCCTTCCAATCTGGGTAATATTGTCTACATAGTGTTTGACTAAGCATGCATTGTTATTTAAATTATTCATTACGGGTTTTATGTATAAAATATGAATTGTTTACATCATCATGCTATCACATGATACATAAAGACTCACATCTCTCAGCCCTCCTGTTCTCCTTTGAATTAGTTTAATGTTTTGAAGCATAATACTGGTGCCAGGGCATTTTAAAATGTAGAGGCAGGTTTGATATTGTCATTTAAAGTAAAATTGGATAGGTATATGGACAGGAAAGGAATGGAAGGATATGGGCTGAGTGCAGGTCGGTGGGACTAGGTGAGAGTAAGTGTTCGGCATGGACTAGGAGGGCCGAGATGGCCTGTTTCCGTGCTGTAATTGTTATATGGTTATATGGTTATGGTTATTCGAGATGGCTATCAACCTGTTGAAGCGTAGGGAGACTTTCAAGTTGTTAAAACATGCAGTGAGGAGCGATCCAGTTAAAAAACACAGTCATGTGCAGAGACAGGTGAGGTTAAAAAAAGGCAGAAAATGGAAGAATTCACGTTCATTATCAGTGAGTTCCTGATGACAATACTCATGAAAAAAATTAGAAATAGCTACATTACAAAGATAGACACCTTCGATTGCATAACAGATAAGTAGCTCATGTATACCTAGCAGATTGAACAGTATTTTAATGCAAATAGAACCACCAATGAAAAACAAGTAATAATTTTGCTGAGCGCATTGGGTTTAAAGGCATACAGTTTGCTTCAAAGTTTAACTGCCCCAACCAAACCAGCAGAAATGAGTTTTGCTGATATTGGAAAGTGATGCAGAAACATTAAGAACTGAAACCATTGTTGATTGCAGAACACTTTGGGTTTCATAAGTGGAATCGAAAGGAAGGGGAGTCCATTTCAGCATACGTGGCTGAATTGAAGAAGTTGTTTGAGCATTGCTAGCCTGGATGACATCATTGTAACCAGCAAGGATGACAAGGAACATCTCCAAAACCTGAAGGCAGTGTTAAACAGATTAGAAAATTATGGGCTCAGAACACAACGTGACAAGTGGGAGTTCCTTAAACCAAGCATCTCTAAGTTACTGTGGTTACACTACAGACACATAGGATTACAGAAGAGTGCTGAGAAAATTCAGACAGTGGTGGGTGCCCCAAGGCCAAAGGATGTGTCACAGATATGGTCATTTTTCAGATTTGTCAATTACTATAATAGGTTCCTGCCCAACCTGTGTTCTATCCCTTGAACTCATTACTGCAGATTAGGAAGAAATAGTAAAGGACAAAGCTGTGCAAGGTGGCTTTCAAGAAGGTAAAGAAAATAGTGATGTCAGACACTGTACTCACACATTATGATGCGCACCATCCATTATGAGGCTTGTGATGCCTCGCCTTCCAGATTAGGTGCAGTCATGTCACATGTTATGAGTGATCGAAATCAATGCCTCACACCTAGGCATCACGTTCCCTTACTGCTGCAGAGAAAAAAAACTGCACACAGATTGACAGAGAGTCTGGATTGGAGTGTAAAATGTTTTAGCGAGTACATGTAGTGGAGAGAGTTTACCCTCGTAACTCCTTGTCCTTATCCTTGGACAAGGAAACACTGGAAAAATATCCTCTTGATGTAGTCTGCCTGATGCAAATGGCAGAGATGACCCAAAGGGAAATCAGAGAAGACCCCACAATGTCTCAGGTCTACATTGCAATCCAAAATGGCATGAATATGCAGAAGATATTCCATTTCCCCCATTTTTACCAATGCTGCAATAAACTTGCCCCTGATGGAAGTTTGAGTGTTGTTGTACCATCCAAGCTGAGAGCTAATAAACTATTGGAGGAGCTACATGCTGGTCACTTAGGCACGGTCAAAATGAAAGCATCGGCTTGAAGCTTTGTCAAGTGGCCTAGAATAGATCGGCAGATTGAGCAGTTTGCCATGCACTGTTCAGGATGCCAACATATCCAGAAGATGCCAGGAGCAATGCCTCTCCATCCCTGGCAGAGGATTCTTGTTGATTTTGCCAGACCATTCATGGGCACAGATTTCCTGGTAGTAATGCATGCAGTTACAAAGTGGTCAGAAGTGTTCCCATCACCTCCACTGTAGCCTCATACATTGTTGAGAAGCCTCTTTGCAAGGACTGTCTAGTTCTTGAACATTTAGTCAATGACAATGGATTATAGCTTGTTGTGGAACAGTTTCAGTCATTCCTGAAAATGAATGGAGTAAGGCACATTGCACCTGTATTGTACCACCCAGCTACAAATAGCTTGGGAGAAGGTTTGTCCAATGTCTAAAGAACGCATGGTGAACAATGTCAGCAGAACACTAACACTGAATCAAAAGCTCACCAATTTCCACCTTGCATATCGCAATGCAGCACATTCTATAACCAGCAACTCACCAGCTGTGCTGTTACTGGGTCGCTCCTTGTAATCCCACCTGGATCTCCTCAAATCCAGTCTCAGCAGGGGGATGCAGGACAAACAGCTAAGACAAATTGAGGGCTCCTCAAACAAGGTGGTTGATGTTCCACTCCTGGACAAGCAGTCCTGGTGATGGACCACAGAGGTGATCAAAAGTGTACAGTCGGAAAGATTAAAGACATAACTGGACCTACGTAGTGGAGATTGTGTCTGATGTCATCTGCAGGCGACACATCAATCCCATACTTTGATAATGAATGTTCTTTGAACTTTGACCATTGAACCTGCTGAATTCCTCTAGCATTTTGTGTGTGATGCTTTGGATTTCCAACATTTGCAGAACTTCCCCTATTAAAAATTAATGTTGTTGCTAACTAAAATAATTATAATTGAGAATTACATTTACAGTAAATGTCACAATGATGTCACAGTGAATGGTTTTTGCAAGCAACTTTGGTATGGTGAAATCCGTTGGTTAATATTAATGTTTCCGAACAGTAGGTAGTGAGGACCCTCCTCATGTGAGCTGTCAAATGTGGAAATCCTGGATTCACTGACAAAATTCATTTTGTCAAAGGACTTCATTCGGAGCCCAGCAGTGGAGCAGTCTTATTGGAATTCCTCAGCATCACATTAGTGAATATGCTCTCAAATCCTGTGCTACATTAGAGCTGGTACACAGTCTGAGATCCCACAGATTGCAATGGACTTTTATGGCAAATAGATGGGAAGGAAAGGAAAAAGCACGTTTGCTTTTGTTTTAAACTATTTGCTTTAATGTAATATGCAATTATTATAAGCAATTTGATAAATGTATTTCTACAGTTATAGTCGTGGACTCTAATTTTAAAAAAATTGTGATTTATTTTAAGTGTCTTTTTATTAAAAGAAACGAAAGCAAGAAAAGACCTTCAACCTGTTCAGCTACTCATTAAGAACATTAAGAATCTGATTAAGCTCATTTCAATATTTTGATTGCTTGTTCCCCAGAACCTCAATCCCTTCAGTTTATTTGTCTAAGCCTTGAGTATACTCCATGATACAAGAACAGCTAATTGGCCTGTTGTTTACTGCTTCTGTCTCCCTTGGCCATAAGCATTACAGTGGTTGTTTTCTCAATCTATTGTCACTCTCCAGAGTGTAGGAAACATCGGCAAAACTCATGAAGTTTGTTCATTATCTCTGCATCCGTTTCATGATAAATTTACTTTGAACTTTGAAGTCAACTTGATGTTATATATATATATATACACACACACACATACATACATATATATACACACATACACACACACACACACAGATATATATACTGTATACATTCATCATCGTCATTATATGTCATGTTATATGATGTAGGCGATCATGGTCCTAAGATCATAATTGGTCTTGGCAATTTTTTTCTACAGGAGTGGTTTACCATTGCCTTCTTCCAGGCAGAGTCATTATAAGACTGGTGGGTGACCCCTGCCATTATCAATACTCGTCGGAGATTGTCTGCCTGGTGTCAGTGATCACATAACTAGGACTTGTGATCTGCACCAGCTGCTCATACGACCATCCACCACCTGCTCCCATGGCTTCATGTGACCCTGATCAAGGCAGGGAGGGCGGTTGCTAAGGAGATGCTACACGTTGCCCATGGGTGACCTGCAGTCTCGTTGAAGGAAGCTGCACTTACACCTCCTTTGGTAGAGATGCATTTGCACCACAAACTATATATATTATACAAATGAGTAAGAATAACATTAACCCAAAATAGGTCTTTAAATCTTTGTCACTTATGAGGAAATTCCCTCCTTACTTTGTGCATTTCAATGGTGAGTGGACTTCAACAAATGACATCTATGGTTTTAGAATATCTTGTGTTTGTGTTTGTGAAATGTAACTCCAACATTAAAGGACAGAGGAAATAGAAACCCTATGAAACAATGTCTAGTTACCCTAACGATGCTCATTGGGAAAACACTATGATCTATTCTTAAGATGTATTAGTTGGATGTGACCATGCGAGTTTCCTCCGGCTTCTGTGATTTCCTCCCACACTCCAAAGACATTCGAGTTAGGTTTAGTAAGTAGTGGGCGTTCTCTGTTGGAATCAGGACAAAAATTGTGGGCTGCTCCCAGCACATCTTGATTTTTGTTGATACATTTCACTACATGTTTTGACATTTTGAATAGATAAAGCTAAACATCATTTTTTCTTTATTTTAAAGAGTGTCTTACAGCTGAGCAGTGCCAATGTGGTTATATGAAGGCATAATCCTCTCTGATATATTTATTGATGTTCTTCAAGGTTGTAACCAAGGGAGCAAATAAAGGGGAACCATTGTATATAGTGTAATTGGAAAAGACTTTGCATAAATGGCATGAATGCAGAGAAGTGGGGAAGTACGGTCTTATGAAAAGAGGATTAATGAACCAAGAGAAAACAGATAGTTGAGTTATTGGGTGATTTTCATGTTGGAAAATTGCAATAAGTCAAGCATTACAGAAATGAGTACTATAATCTCCCTTATTTACAATCCATATGATTTACTTATTGGAGGGACTAAGTTAATTGGCCAAAATAGGCTAAGGAACCAAGCATTGATAGGGAAGCAAGTTTAAGGAGAAAGAGAGAGTATAAACTGATCGCAAATCTCACAAATAGATAGCAAGTTGGCAAAAAAGGAAACATACCATGGGGATATATACTTTGGTAGAGAAAATCACAAAGCCAATAGAAACAAAATGCTTCTATGCTGATGGATCTGTGTGTTCACATATTTGAAACACAGTATGATAGTGTAAAGTTACAACAAGTTATCTAGAGGGCAAATTTGAAGTGGTCTTTATTGAAGGAGGGTTGGAGTACAGAGATGTCTTTGTACAACTGTACAGGTTATTTGAGTCCCACCAGAAATGCTGCATTCAGTTCTGCATTCCTTAATTGAGGAAAGATACAGTACATTTACATTACAGTTCAAAGGAGATTCACCAAATTCCTGGAATGCAAGAGATGTCTTAAGAGGAATGACTGAGCAAAGAAGAATGGAACATGAAATTTTGAAGAAGCTTTACAAGATAGCTATCACTAACTAACTAGATCAAGGGTTTCCAACCTAGGGTCCATGGACCCCTTGGTTAATGGTAGGGGTCCATGAGATAAAAAAGGTTGAGAAGCCCTGAACTAGAGATTTTTTCGTAAATGTCTTTTGATGTGGATTATCTTTACTTATGATCAAAAGTACAGTAATCCTAAAGTGTGCCATGAACCCTTGTGACCAGTGAAGGAGGGTAGTGGCAGCTCTCGATGCACATGAACTCATTTATTTGAGTTCATGACAATACTTTAATGACTCCTTTTATCATTAAGCTTTTAAGGAGTTTTTTGTGGTGCTCATTCTGTGTATACAGCTTCCTTATGCTTCTTGTTCTTAAGTGATCAGTTTTACATTTCAACTTCTATGGGTTTCTTTTGTTTTATGTTCTATTTAAGGTTATTCTTGACCAGCGCTCATCATTGAGTCTTGGATTCGAGTTCTGTGCGCTCAGGTCCCTAGTAAGTAAGCACTTAGTTTGATTATTCCCTGTATTATTCTCTGAATAAATCTTCATCATTAATTTCTAATATTGATTTCTGTGTTTACTTCATACCTAGGTCCACTTGTCTGAAGGGAGTAACTTTCCACTGCCGCTACAAGCCTCAGGTTCAACCCTGCAAGTTGAACTCAACTCTGCTGGATATCAATCTGCTGATGATCCAAATGAAGTACAAATTCTGGTGACTCATCAGGTAAACTTGTCCCCTTTGATATTTTGTACAGTTCTCCCCCTGCTGCTTTGAGCTCAGCTCCATAATTCAGCTCTCTACCTGGACCCATCTGTAAGCTGGATTACACAGTTTTTAATGTTACAAACACAGGCAGTACTGCAGATGTTGGAATCTTGACCAACATACACAAAATGGTGGAGGAACTCCTCAAGTCAGGCAGCATCTATGGAGTGGAATAAACAGTTGAAGTTTCAGGCCGAGATCTTTATCAAGACTGGAAAGGAAGTGGGCAGAAGCCAGAGTAAGAGGGTGGGTGGAGGGGAAGGGTACAAGCTGGCAGGTGATAGGTGAAACCAGGTGAGGGGTAGGTGGATGGGTGGGGCATGAGAGATAAGCAAGCTGGGACATGACAGGTAGATTAGTTAAAGGCCTTAAGCACCAGAAAACTAATAGGAGAGGCCAGTGAACATGGAATAAAAGAAATGAAGAGGAGAACCAGACAAAAGTGATGGGTGGGTGGGTGAGGAGAAGGGGTGAGAGGGTAACCAGAATGGAGAATGGAAAAATAAGTGGGGGGAGGGAGAGTAATTACTTGAAGTTAGAAAAATTGATGTTCATGCCACACATAGAAACATAGAAATCTACAGCACATTACTGGCCCTTCAGCCCACAGTGTTGTGCAGACCACGTAAACTACTTTAGAAGCTGCCTAGAATTTCCCTACTGCATAGCCCTCCATTTTTCTAAGATCCATGTACCTATCTAAGAGAATTTTAAAAGACCCAATTGTATCCACCTCCACCACCGTTGCTGGCAGCGCATTCCACACACCCACCACTCTTGGTGTGAAAAACTTTCCTCTGAAACCCCGCTTGTACCTCCTTCCAATTATGAACCCTCGTGTTGGCCATTTCAGCCCTGGGAAAATGCCTCTGGTTAGTCTCATGATTGATGCCTCTCATCATCTTATACACCTCTACAGGTGATTGTTACAATCTATCATGAATGTTTCAAATGCATAACTTTGAAATACTTTCCAAGTGAATAAACTTAATTTTAGCAGGTACGATGGGTTGCCTTATTTCAATAAGATTTCAGGAAGTTCACGTTTAACTAAAATTCAACCAAACATGAATACTCATAAATATAGCCAAACAGAGCAGTATTACTCCCGAGCCAAGGTGCAAAGGTAGCAAAAGTTACACACAGCAGAGATAAGACATCAGTAAAATATAGTCACACACAAAAAGGAAGGAGATAATGCAAAGGAGTTGTATGTTCTTAATATATACTCTATGTTAAGATGGGAAATAAACTTTAAAATCTCCCTGCTCCTGCTCTTCTGCTGCAGAGCTAAACAACTCCCCCCCCCCCCCATATTGACATAAAGTACCATGTGCAAACAGACAACTCCATTTTTAAAAGCTTCTTATCATATTATTGTAAACACAATGGCTTTGTGGACAATCAAAAGCAACATGAGGTCGGCTGCATGCCTCTTCATCATTGGACACTGTCACAAAGATTCATAGCTTGTGTTTTTACACAGCAAGGTTCTCTCAAAGCATTAGTGATTCTTCAGTTTGATCAATATCTGGAATCGCGGAGAACCAATAATCTCTTATTGTACAGCCGCCCAAACCTATTAACTAGAATCAGTACACCACGCTTCTTGCAGATACTGGTACAGTAGGTTGCTTAATTCTGTTTATGATTTGAACAACAGGACACTTCCCACTTTCTTCACCTGTGGTTTCAGTTTATAATGCCTGAAATTTTACAAGTAGCAAGTTTACCTTATTGTTACTTGCAAATATCTACTGCTTTGCTTTAAGTAAATTAGAGCTTTCATCTTCCCAATAGTAGAGGAATGTGTGATGGAGAATTAGTCATGGGGTGGAATGGATCATTGGAGCGTTGCAAAAGGCAAACATTTCCATTGAAGGAATCTGGTGAATATCTGATCAATGCAGGAACCACTCAAATATTTGAAATGTAAAAAAAATCTTGTTTATGTGTCACAGAGTGCTCCCTGAGGACTGGGCTGGACACAGGTGTGCAGGATCGGCAGGCTCCCAGTCACAGAAAGCGCCAACGAAACCCAAAACCAGGAGCAGAGGGTGGCAGGCTCACAACTCAACCCAGGAGTGGAAGAATGGCAGAATCCCCCAGGAGAGAGGGGTACAAGAGGGTAGACTCAGGAACACCAACAGAGCCTCAGGGGAAGCAACAATTCATTCTCTCTGACACTATGACCCCAATAAGGCATTGAATGAGAGTCCTCTTGAAATAATCATAGAATGTGAGAAACATATACCAGCCATGATTAGCTTGACAAGATTAAACTGAAAATCCAAGGGCATAACAACTCTAGTTAAGATTTTGATCAGTGAATACAGGTGCTCAAAAACCCAAGAAGCTCAACGCTCTATGGCAAGCCTGAGGGCTCATAAAATATGGACAGATTTTCAATAAAGTTAGCATAAGGTGTTAGTGAAACCTAATTTGGAGTACTGTGTGCAATTTTGGTTACCTACCTGCAGGAAAGATGTGAATAAGGTTGAAAGAATACAGAGAAAATTTACATGGATGTTGCCGGGTCCGGAGGACCTGAGTTACAAGGAAAGATTGAATAGGTTAAGACTTTATTCCTGAGAACAGAGAAGATTGAGGGGAAACTTGATAGAGGTATACAAAATTACAAGGGGTAGAGATAGGGTAAATGCAAACAGGTTTTTTCAGCTTTAACTTATAACCTCTGGGACTACAATCAGAGGTTATGGATGAAATTTGAAAAGTTTAAGGGGAAAAAGAAGAGAAACTTCTTCACTCAGAGGGTCGTAAGAGTGTGGAATGAGCTGCCAGCACATAGTGGTGCATACAAGCTGGATTTCAATGATAAAGCAACGTTTTGATAGGTACACAGATGTAGAGGTATGGAGGGCTAAGCTCAATACTTAAGGTGCAGGTTGATGGGAATAGGCTGTTTAAATGGTTTGACATGGACTAGATGGGCTGAAGGACCTGTTTCTGTGCTGTACTTTTCCATGACTCCATGTTGTCCTGTGAAAATATAAAGTGAATAATTTGAAATAAATTATAAAGCATCCTGAAACTTGAAACTGGGTACACATTCTAAACCTTCTCTCAAAACCTTGTATGTTGCAATGAAGACTAGCACTAACTACAGTGATTGCAGGTTATGTTTAATCTGCCATCAAGATTAATCCCGCTTCCCCTTCCCAGACTTGAACCCAATGAATCAATGCTGCACTCAAGCACACCAATTATGTTTTCCCTTAGGTATGGAGAACAAAGACGTAAACCACACTTTTAACTGAGGTACAATTCAGAATATTTCCTTTGTTGTTAATTCGTGTGTGTTTTTGTTCATTTTTGAGTGTTTTGATTTGACTCTCCATAATCTAGAATGAACCAGAGTTTTTAACTTTGTGTTTAGGGATCAGGATAAGTTTTCTAGAGGTGATTATCCTCTTGCAATCCCAGTTTTACTTCAATGTCATCGTGATCCATTCCAAGGAATAAAACCTTTTAGATTACATGTAAAGTCCACACTGTTTGTTAAATTAACATTCATACCAGGCTTCTCTATCTGGCATATCATTGAGATGCTAATCTCTTATTGGTTTAGTGCTTCTGTTAAAATAACAGAGTGATATATAAAAATGATGAAGTTTTATTCAATAATATCAAAATGGTATTTTCTGGGTTTATAGTCCTGACAGTGGTACCATTTGTGACAGTCCCCAGGAGGGAATTGCAGGAGGCTGTGAAGATTTATTACTAAGAGATGTTTGGTAGTATTTTTTTAACGGCATAATGAACTAAAATTCATCTTTCTTCTGAGAGTTCCTCTCACTAAATGTCAGTCACAAGGATTAATGGTTTGATAAAACAATCTATTTTAAGTCTGTTTCAACTGATCCCTTATTCACAACCATATCATATGCTTGATGAAAACTCATATCAATGCATACTGCCAATCTAATTATTCAATTCCTACTAAGCAAGCTTATTACAGGAGAAGGTACTATTCTGAAAAAAAGATGATATATTCATCAGGTGAATACTCTGCATATCTACTTACTAGCAATTTATTTTTTAATGTCAGAATGTAAAACAATAAAGACTGTTCTACAGAAGATTTCAAAGATGCTCTACATATCTGATAAGCTACTTTTAAAGCCATGTTGAGAATGCACTTGAGGTCATATGCAACACTGTTGACAAACATATGGAAATGAATAAACAATCGATGTTTCAGGCCGAGACCCTTCTTCAGGATTGGAAAGGTGCCAGGATAAAAGGTGGGTGGAAGGAGGATAGCAGGAAGGTGATAGGTGAAAGCAGGTGTATGGGAAAGGTAAAGGGCTGGAGAGGAAGTAATTTGATAAGAGATGAGATTGACCATAGGAGAAAGGGAAGGAGGAGAGGACACAGGGAGAGGTGATAGGCAGGTGTGAAGAGGTAAGAGGGGTATAGAAGATCATTTATGTAGTAGTTTAATATAATATAATATAATATAGAATCACTTAACAATAGCCTAACAAATTCCAGATTCCAGATTCCAAAAAAAAATGCAAACCTCAGTATTCATGCTGTTATTTTTGAGTCACTAGTAAAGGGGTCCCTCCAAGAAGATCACAACCTTGTCATGGTTTGGAGGCTTGTGTGCCTCATTGACCTGGAGAGCTACATTGGATGGAGATAGGACTTGATGATTTGGCTCTTGGTAGGGTCACTCATGCCAAACAGTTCAAAGGCAGAGACCAGACTAACAGTGGTCCACCGGTCCTCCTGATTCACGGGATCCGCTCATGGCCAACAGCTTTGACTGGTTAAATAAAAACTGCTATGGAAACAGCAATGATTGAAAAGCTACAGAACCTAAGCCCTACCTCCCTCTGCAACTGGACCCTCAATTTCCTAACCAGAGGACTACAATCTGTACGGATTAGAAATAACTTCTCCACCTCGCAGACAACTAACACAGCTGTGCTTAGCCCACTGCTCTACTGTGTCTGCACTGAAGACTGTGTGGTTAGGCATAGCTCAAACAGCACCTATAAATCTGCTGATGATACAACCATTGCTGGTAGAATTTCAGATGGTGACAAAAGGATGTATGTGAGATATAGCAGGTAACAGGAAGCTTGAGGATTGGGAAGCTATTAAAAACCACAGAAAGCAAATAAAACCGGAATGAGAGAAAAGATGAAATATGAAGGTAAGCTAACCAATAATACAAAAGAGGATACTATATATAAAGAATAAAAGAGATGAGAACAGATATCAGACTGCTGGAAAATATCACTAGAGAAGTAGTTATGTTAGACAGAGAGATGGCAGCTGAACTTAATACTGTAAGAATTTTGCGTCAGCCTTCACTGTGGAAGACACTGAAGTATGCCAGAAATTCAAGTGTCGGGGGTACAAGTGAGGGTAATTGCTATTACTAAGGTGAAGGTGCTTGGGAATCTGAAAGGTCTGAAGTTAGATAAGTCACTTGGACCAGAGGGACTACACCCCAGGGTTCTGAAAGTAGCTGAAGAGATTGTGGAGTAATGATTTCTAAATGGACAATGAGATCACGAACACTACCTCAGTCATTTTCTTCCTCTCTCTTTGCACTACTTATTTAATTTTTATGCACAGGTACAATATACACACTTACTGTTGTTTATAGTTTTTATTGTAGATTTCAAAGTATTGGTGCCACTAATCAACATATTTGATAACATATTGCCAGAGGTAGCAAAGCTGATTCAGCTTCTTTCGAGAATCACTAGATTCTGGAATGTTCCAAAGGAATGGAAAATTACAAATATCACTGAACTCTTTAAAAACAGAGGGAAGCAAATTTTCCTCAAGGGAAAATCTTGCCTGATAGATCTGCTGGATGTTTTTTAAGGAAGTAACAGGCAGGATAGTCAAAGGAGAGTCAGTGGATGTCGTTTGGTTGGATTTTCAGAAGACCTTTCACATGAGGCTGCTGAACTAGATAAGAACACATGGTATTACAGGAAAGATACTAGCATAGGAAAGAAGGTTGGTTGATTGGCAAGAGACAAAGCATGAGAATAAAAGGAGGCCTTTTCTGCTTGGCTGCTGGAGACAAATGGTGCCCACAAGGGTGGGTGTTGAGACCCTCCACTTTTCACATTACATGTCAATAATTTGGCTGATGGAGTTATTGACTTTGTAGCCAGATTCGAGGGCAATTTGAAGATAGGTGTTGGGGTAGGTATGTTGAGGAAGTGGAGTCTTCAGAAGGACTTAGACTGATTAGGAGAAAGTGCAAAGAAGTGGCAGATAGAATATAGTGTAGGGTAGTGCATGGTCATGCACATTGGTAGAAGGAATAAAGGTGTAGACTATTTTCTAAACAAGGAAAACAATTCAAAAATCAGAGATGCAAATGGACTTTGTGTGTAGAGTCTGTGTGTAGAATTTCCTAAAGGTTAACTTGCAGTTTGAGTCAGAGGTAAGGAAGGAAAATGCAATGATTGCATTCATTTTGAAAGGACCTGAATATAAAAGTAATGATATATTGCTGTGTCTTCATAAGGCATTGGCCAGACTGCACTTGGAGTATGTTTTGAATCACCTGTCTAAGAAAATATGGGCTTACCTTGGAAAGAGTCCAGAAGAGGTCCATGAGGATGATTCCAGGAATGTAGGGTTAACATACGAGGAGCATTTGATGGTTTTGTGCCTGTACGTGCCAGAGTTTAGAAGAATGAGAGGGGATCTCATTGAAACTTATTGTATATGTGTGGAATTCTCCAGCACACTTTCAATCTGAGTCTCAGCCTGCAAAGAGGCCTGACAGTGTGGAAAACATCACGTGCGGTCCCAGTACCCAAGAAGGGCCAACTGAAAGTCTTGAATGACTACCGTCCAATGGCCCTGACCTCACACATCATGAAGACGCTGGAGAGGCTAGTCCTGGATCACTTCCGTCCCCAGTCAGATCAGCTCCCAATTCCCTGCAGTTTGACTACTAGGAACACATTGAAGTTGACGATGCTGTCATCTAACTGCTTAACAGAGACTACTCCCATTTGGTAAGCAGGGTAGTACTGTGAGGATAATGTTTTTTGATTTCACAAGTGTCTTCAATACCATACAACCCTCAATGCTGGGAGAAAAGCTTTGTTCAATTCATATTGGCATTTCCATTGTATCCTGGATAATGGACTACCTAACTGGCAGACCAAGGTATCTGCGGCTTCAGAGCTGTGTAATAGACATGGCTATAAGCAGCACTGGGGCCCCACTGAGGCCTGTATTGGCTCCCTTCCTGTTTACCCTGTATACCTTGGATTTTAGATACAAAACTGAGTCATGTCATCTTCAGGAATTATCTGATGTCTCAGCAATAGCTGAATATATAAAGGGAGGACAGGGGAATGAATACAAACCCCTGGTGGAGGAATTAATCAAATGGTGCAAGCTGAATCATCTGTAGATCAACATTAGTAAGACAAAGGAGATGGTGATGGACTTTTAGGAAGACTGAGCCTGCATTGCTCCCTGTTACTATCGATGGTGAGGATGTGGATGTGATGAAGACCTACAAGTACCTGGGCGTGCACCTGGATGACAGAGTTGAGTGGAGCACAACACAGAGAAGGGCTGTACTTCCTGAGGAGACTGAAGTTCTTAGCAGTATGCAGGCCTCTCCTTCATATGTTCTACCAGTCTGTTGTCGCCGTTGCAATCTTCCATGCGATGGGTGTGCTGGGGCAATGGCATCAACATGGCTAATGCCAACAGGCTCAATAAACTGATTAGAATGGCTGGCTCTGTTAACTGAACACACTGAAGGCTATGGCAGACCGATGGACCATATGGAAAATCCTGGTAATTATGGGCAAGGTTTCTCACCCTCTGCATGAACAGTGGAGCATTTTTAGTACTAGACTAAGACAACTGCACTGCTCCAAACAGCGCTGTATGAGGTCATTCCTACCCTCGGCCATTAGGCTCTATAATGAGTCAACCTATCACCAGGGAAGTGATGTCCCCCTCTTGTTAGACTGGTTGTGGTAACTTTTTTTATTCTTTCTACTTCTCTTCTAATATTTATATCTGTCCACTTGTAATGCTACCTTGACACTAATTTCCTTTGGGATCAATAAAGTACCTACCTATCTTGAAAGGCCTAGATAGAGTGGATTTGGGAGGATGTTTCCTATAGTGGAGGAGTCTAGAACCAGAGGGCACAGGCACAGTATAAAGGGACATCTCTTTAGAACATAGATGAGGAGGAATTTCTTTAGCCAGAGTGTGGTGAATCTTTGGAACTCATTGCCACATAATGCTGTGGAAGGTCAAGTCACTGGGTATATTTAAAGCAGAGATTGATAAGTTCTTGATTAGTAAGAGAGTCTAAGGTTATGGAGAAAAGGCAGGAGAATGTGGTGAGAAGGATGATAAATCAGCCATGATGGAATGGCACAGCAGACTCAATGGGCCAAATGGCCTAATTCTGCTCCTAATGGTCTTATAAAAAGCGAAGGGACCAGTTTTAGCTTTCTTTGTGAGGTGGAAATGAGGAAACAATAAAATTAACATCAATGAGGTGGATTTGGAGGTTTTATTAGGTGGATCCTTCCAATAAATCAGGGGTTCCCAACCTGGGGTCCGTGAACCCTTTGGTTAATGGTAGGGATCCATGGCAAAAAAAAACACCTGCACTAAATAATTCAGAAGCCTGGTCAATCCAGCAGGACAAGGTTGTTATACTGCGCATAATAATATGCCACATCCAGTTAAAAGGTTCTAAACAATACTTAAACATATCCACGCATCTTGGTAGAATACTCCAAAAGATATATCAGCATTTTTATAAAGATCTGTCTCCTCATCTTTGTCCTAAAAGGATGGCCTGCTAACCTGAGCCTTAAATCTGTGCACCCCCTTCTCACCCTCAACCTTGTCTGAAAGACTTCTGTGTATCAATAATGGTCGCCTTTTATTATTCTATTTAGTGTGTGCAGTTTATGTTTAAATCTTCTTTCAGGCTTAATATCTCTTGCCATCCCAACTCAGTGTATTAGCGCTAAAACTCGACAAAGCCAATTATATTTTTCTTTACTTACAGAGAACAAAAGTGTGCTCATTTTCCAAATGAAGTGACATCAAAGCCAGAGCTTAATATCAAATGACTTCCTTACTTATGTGCATAAGCAAGAATTCCTTGAGGGAAATCAAATAATGCATCAGGATTGAAAACGGCTGTAGAGAATTATAGACTCACCCAGCTCTATCATGGACACTATTCTCGCCATCATCAAGAATGTCTTCAAAGACGATGCCTCAAGAAAGCAACATTCACCATGAAGGACCCTCTCTATCTGGAACATGTCCTCTTATTACTATTGTTGGGAAAGGGGAACAGGAGCCCGATAACCCTCACAATTACCTCTCACCACCAGGTTTCAGAATGGTTCATGAAATCTCTCTCCATCCATCTATCATAACATCATTTTTTTTTTAGTCTTGTACTGTGCTGCTGCCATAAAACACCAAACTTCATGTCATTGATGATAATGGACCTGGCTCATATTCTGGAGCACTGTCTCTGCCGTTTCCACTGCAGCTCACTACTGGTCATTCAGGTAGCTCCCTGGGTGAGAAACCGATGATTTCTTGTCCTTGCAGAACTGTTGACAAGTGTTAAGATGCCTGTTTTGACAGCCACAGCTTACTGAGAGGAGTAAAATTCAGAACCGTAAATGGAGTTCCAGTAAGATGGTGGCACGTGTAGATGCAGTGGCCTCTTGGAGGCCAATGGAACGTGCCTTTTTCTTGTTAAATATGTTTTTTTTTTGTAAGACTAGCCTGGACTACAATACCTATGGGTACAACAGGCCTACTGCGTCAGTGAGCTGTTTGTTTTTCAGAGTAGCCAGCCCGCAGTTCAGAGAAGGGGAGGCTGGTCATTAGGCTGCGGGAGGAGCCAAACTGGGTTTGGAGGAGCTGACTTGGGTGCAGACTATGCTGTTACCTGCTACTTGAAGGCAGCAAAGTTGGTGTACAAAGGCGTTGTGCACTGAAATCGTGAGTGACTGTCTTGGACGTTCCTTTTGCGATCAGAATACCCTGTTGAACATTGATTGCCGAAGGCCTGTTTCCCTCGCTTGGTGGTGTGACAGGTGGTGAGGAAGCAGTGTTGCCTTGGCTGCAGTGAGGACTAGGCGTCAAGCCGCGGGCTTGCCTGTTGCTGCAGTCCAGGTGAGAACACTCTGGAAGCAGTGTAGCATAGCATCCATGCTCAGTTGTGGCAGGCCTCTCTTGTCAGTGTGGCCCCCAGTGCTGGATCAGTGGAATTACAAGGTGGACTATCGGAACCATTAACTTAGAGCACTTGTTGCTCAGGCTCTTGGACTAAAAATGTGTTTTCTTGCATGTCTATGTTCTTTTTCTCTTTCTCGCTATTTTGAACACGTGCATATTTTTGCACCTTGGCTTCAGAGGGAAGCTGTCTTGTTTGGCTGTATCTATGTATGTAATAATGAAGCTCAAGTGTTGTGAGGATTCTTGTTGGAATGTCCTTGAGAGTGCACTGAAAAAGACATCCTGCAGTGAGTTTCAAACTTTATGCAAACTTCTGTCAGTTCGATAGGTGAATCTTTGATGAATGATAGCTCATCGCTGCAAGTATTTAGAAGGACTGACGTATTAGAATTGAGTTAATACATTATAGTTAGTACTGCTTTGAGACAAATGGCATGCAATTCTTAAAAGGACAAATGTTGACAGAGAGTAAAGGAGAATCAAATGCCACTGAGGAGTTGCTGTGCAAGGCACAGGCAATTTTAAGAGCTGCATAACTTAGTTATTTGTCTATGATCTTTTTTTTATGCAATGGACCAATACCATTAAGACTAGTTAAAGAAAAGTAGATTTGAGGAAACAGGTAGGCTGCAGAAGGACTTAGATTCGAAGAAAGGCAAGAAAGTGGCAAATTAAATACAATGTTAAAATTCATGGTCATGCACTTTGATAGTAGAAGTAAATGTGCAGACTGTTTTCTAACTGGGGAGAAAAATCCAAAAATCTGAGATGCACATAGACTTGGGAGTCTTTGTGCAGAACACCCAAAAGGTTAACTTGCAGGTCGGGTCGATGGTGAGGAAAGCAAATGCAAAGTTAGTATTCATTTCAAGAGTTCAGATTATAAAAGCAGGGATGTGATGCTGAGGCTTTATAAGGTGAGACCTTGCCAGTGCCTTGAACATTGTGAACAGTTTTGGATATCTCATCTAAGGGAAGATGTGCTGGCATTGGAGAGGGTTCAGAGGAGGTTCACAAGGATGATTCCAGGAATGAAAGGGTTATCATACGAGGAACGTTTGATAGCTCTGAGTCTGTACTCTCTGGAATTTAGAAGGATGAGTAGGGGGGAAACTCAATGAAACTTTTTGAAAGTTGCAAGGCCTGGACAGAGTAGATGTGAAAAGGATGTTTCCCGTGGTGAGTGAATCTAGGACAAGAGGGAACAGCCTCAGGCTAGAGGAGCATCCTTTTAAAACAGAAGTGGAGAAATTTCCTTAGCCAGAGGGTAGTGAATTTGTAGAATTTGTTACCACAGGCAGCTGTGGAGGCCAGGTCATTGGATGTATTTAAGGCAGAGTTTGGCAGGTTCTTGATTGGATATGCCATCAAAGGTTATATGGAGAAGAGCAGTAGTGGGGCTAAGGAAGGAACGAAGGATCAATCATGATTGAATGGCGGAGCAGACTCAATGCACCAAATGACCTAATTCTGCTCCTCTATCTTTGATCTTATTAAGCAAGGGGACCATGATTCCAGATTAGGGAGCCCTGGTCTAGCAGCTAATCTCGGATCTGGTCTCTTATCTGGGGGAAACCAGGCTTCCCTTAGGCTGACCTCTGGCACACAGGTGTTCACTGCTGGACAGTGGTTGAGGGTTTAACAGGGCTGGACAGCGAGGGAATTCACCTTGGTGCAGGAAAGGCTGAATGGGCCAAAAGTGGGAATGCCTGGAAAATAGCCTTGGCACCCTTGTTGAGAGTATGATTAGATTACTTAGTGTGCAAATCAAGAATTTATTGGAACTAAGACTCTTACGGGATCCTTCACTTGTTATAAAAAGAGGTAAGTGGGATGAGAGACTCGAATAGCAGAAGGAACTGGGGGAAAACAATTCCACCGGCCGACACATCATAGCAAATTGAATGAGCTTGGATGTTCTCCATCTGCAAATGGAAGAAGGATCAATAGAGAGTGGAGGAAAAATAACGCAGAAAGCAAAATATCTGATTGTGGCCTTTTTTCCCCCAATTAGCTATTTATAAATGGTTTTCAAATTTTGTAGCCAAAAATACTTTGTGACAGATTTATTTTAAAAGGTACCTGCAGTCTTATCCATAATTACAATCATATGATGGGTTAAAATGCTGGTGGATACATTGTTTGGATTTAGTGATCCTGCTGGCTGATCGGAAAGGTGAGATATCACAGTTATAAATAGTCCCCTTGCATGTTAGTGCAAAAATAGTGCAACACTAACTTAATTAACACTCCAAGATATTATTGCAAATAAAAATCTTAGCTCAGAGGCAGAGATGAAAACTGTATACTATAAATGGATAACCTTTTAAAATAATATGTATTTTAGCTAATTTGATGATCAGTTTCTGTACAGCATTCCATCATATCCAGCAGATCAGATGATTAAAATTTCTAATTATTGTCAAACCTAAAACAACCTAGGCTGACTGGGTGGAGCTTCATCTCTACCAAAGGAAGTGTAAGGCACTCCTTCTGACATCTTGGCTTTGCAGTTTGACCCAAACAGTTGAAGTTTCATTCCCTGAAAGGTGGCTAGAAATAAGTTGTTTCTGATGTTTTTAGTTGAAATGCTCCCACATACTTGGAGTGGTGGGGTGGAGATATGTCTCTACTGGAAGAGGTTTAAGGCACTACTTTCCTCCGCTAGCCTGGAGGCCACTCTTGGGCAAGGTGTAGCACCTGATTAGCCCCTCTATCAGGGTCATGTGAAGCCATGGGATCAGGTAGTGGATGGTCGTAAGAGCAGCTGGTGCATATTATAAGACCTGGTTACACAACCATTGACGCCAGGCAGACAATGTCTGAAGTGTATTGATAATGACTGGGGTCATCTGTCTTATAACAACACTGCCCAGGCGAAGGCAGTGGCAAGCCACTCCTGTAGAAAAATTCCACAAGAACAATAAATATCATGGAAAGACCATGATCATCTGGCCAAAACGACATGGCACATAACGTACAAATAAAAACAACTCAATAAGCTCCTTTGGATGAGTAGCAATACTTCCAAAATGTGAATTTTAGTTGTTCAGTTTCTAATAGTACTTCAACATCACAAAATGGAAGGAGTTCTGTAAACTCCTTTCCAACTGGGAAAAATTATTCATATGTTGCTAGGGAACAATATTCATTTGTTTTAACTTGTTACTTACTGAAGATAGAGTGAAAATTGGCATTCATTTTTCTGTATAATTAAATGCAGAAGACTTGAAACTGGCAAAATAATTTTAATGTTATTTGGCTTATATTTCCTTATCAGTACAACTTACAATATATACATTCTTTTGTAATTGGAATATTTGCATACTCTATTAAAACAAGAGACTCTAGAAATTAAGCATATTACATTGCAAAAAGTAGAAAACACTATGGAACAAATTATTTGTGATTATAAATAAATACATTTGCATTAATATCCCAAAAAGAGTTAGTGAAAGATCTTCCTCCATAATATTTATTAAGTTTGTTTTAAAATAATTCTAATGGAATGTGCATATAATTTAGCATGGTCCCAGTACAAAGAATCAGTTGTGATACAATTATTTAAATACTAACTGTCTACAGATGTATTCTTTCTGAATTACTTTGCCCCAAACATAGTACTGGATAGTAGCCAGCAGCATATTTCAACCTGCTGTGCTTGTTAAGGAACAGCACAATCTGTTGTGGTGGATGTGACTTTCCAGCACTTGCATGTGGGTGGCACTAGTAATAGTTTACTGTTAAAAAATACATCATGTAGGATAACGTCACAATTCCAAGCGACTAGTTGGCAGGTGTGTGTCATAAGATAAGACACAAATCAGTTCTGGTCAACAATTCACTGAAAACATTTCCAGTCTTTTTGATTCATAATCTATTCCATAGAATTATCCTAGTCATGTTTCAAGAGTTTAGATGAAAGATCAAGCATTTTTAACTGCTAATTACATGCCTAATGTTTAAAATGAATCTACTACTCATTAAATCTTTAAACAGCTGTTGCTTTTTCATGGTTATATATTCTTATCATGGGTATACGACAGACTCCTTCAAGAATGAATCCTTGGCCCGGAAGACCGAATTTACTGGTAAATTCAGGTCACTTGGAGACCTTAACAGCTGAAATTGAAATGTATGCCAAAGTGTTAAACTTCTGACCCAATGAAACTAGCACACGATTTCTTGGGTGGGGCAGCTATAGTGCTCGGGGGTGGGGGGGGGTGAAGAAGGGAGAGGCCAGTTTCTTCAAACTGATTTATTGCTCGGACAGATATAATAAAAGGAAACTAAATAACACAACATTTTTTTCCTATTTCAGCACCCAGAGACTGCCAGTTACATCAGAAAGAGCATGGGAGCAAGCCAATAGTTCTTGGAAACACAAAAAGTCATTTTGTAGATAGCCATTTTGACATTTTTATGCACAGGAATATTAAAGTGAAAAAGGTTGCTTGCTATTCCAGGATATACTTGATGATTGTCTTCTTTATTTTATTGTGTCTTTTTGTGCCACAGCAGATCTAGAGTGACAATTATTTCATTCTCTTTTACATTTGTGTACACTACTGTAAATGGCATTGAACAATTTTGAATTAGCCATCAATGCTAAAAAATTGACCTGGGCAGAAGGAACATTTTGAGGTATTGGCTGGTTTAATTCCAAAACTCTTTCTTAAAATCAATATAACTATACATTAACTTAAATCAGGATAATAACATGCAATTATATTGAATGAGAAAGTTGCCTGCTTGTAGTATTAGTATTAGTAGTAGTGTGATCATTCGAGTTGAGCATGATATTCCAAGGGGTTTCACAAGAAGTAGACCAGGCCTAAAGAAAAACTTGAGGACCTGCCTGACACTGCCACCCAACAGCAACTTTAGGCCTAGATTCGAGAAAATATCCAGTACCATAGTCCTGAATGAGCACAAGATCTCTGATGTCCTGGAGCTAATTATGCAATTGAGAAACAGCCCCCTAAACCTAATTGAATCAAATTTTCCACCATAAGCTCATAGGATGGAATATTTTGTGTTCTTATTCATCCTTATCTTCAAGTCATATTGGCATTGTTTTACATAAGGGAGCGTTTTATCTTCCATACCTGTGTAACCCTCAGGTTCTGTAAGTCCAGGGAAGACAATCTGTGGCCCTGCCAGATGGGTGAGATTGGGATGTGAGTCCACCCCGAAACCCCCAGTTTGTGTGGATGCTGTGACTCATTACCCTGTTACAAATCAGTACCATGAAGCAACAGACAGTACACCGCATACAATTAAACCATTTAGCTTTATCATTTTTAATTTGACTACAGGGTTAGTGAAGAAAAAGCAAAAAAAAAAGGAAGTGCCGATTTTAATGAAACAGTCTAACATGCACAAGTTGGAGCTCACGGATTCCCCTTCACCGATCCTCCTTCGATCTCCCGGCTTTCGTCGGGTCATGGCTCCACTCCGGCATCTTCTCCCTTCATCTCCCTCTGAGCAAAAGACCCAGACCACCCTGGTGTCAGGCACACGGCACGAACACACCCTTCTGTCATTGGACAGCTCACATTCCAAAGCACCCGTTATCTTCAACCAAACTCAAACACTGCTTCTACAGAAAGACCATTACACTAGCAGAGAAACCTTTCCCAGCGTGTTGCACTTGTGTCCACCATAAGGGAATCTTATCCCTAATGCAGAAAAGTAACACCCTGAATTGATTGGCATTGAATTCCATTCCAACATTGATATTATTTATTAAAAATAACCATTCACATCTTCATGTTCTTTATCAGTAATTTAGCACACTTAGAGGCATTTGCAAACACTGCTAGATTTAGGAGAATAGTGGAAACATCATGAAAAATATTGCAGCTAATTCTTGAGCACCAAGGCAAGTGATATGATTGGTTAACAGAAAGAAAGAAGCAACATTCAAGGTAAAGAGATAGATGTTCATGTCCTGCTGATTTACTGAGCATTCTGGGGGAAGACTGCTCCCATTGCCACTTCTTGGCTCAGCAGATTTAACTGCAAGCTACAGAGTCTGTGAAAGACTAACAGAAGAAAGATGATATTGCACCACTTATTGTGATGGAGCAGTAAATGCAGTCGTAGGTACTGTAGAGATCTAGTATTTCAATGCATGATGGAAGAACCTCAAGACTCTGGTGGTAGTGAGGTCGACATTGAAACTCCCAGGGCATAGGTATGCAAGGACAATGGGATCCCTGCATCTCAAGAGTAAGTCTGGTTAAACCTTCACTGCCCTTGCTACAGTACATGGCAAGTAGATGCTGTCTTTAGTAAGGAGGCCAGAACTACACACAGTTCTCCAGGTATAAGGGCCTTGTTCCTGAACTCAATCTCGCAGTGAAGATCAATACAGCTTTTCTTTATGAAACACTTATATACCTTCATGTTTGCTTTCAGAGAAGTGTACAACAACCACCAGATTTTTCTTTTAGATTAACAATCCCAGTCTGTAACTATTTGTCACAGCTGACTAGGTAACAACTTCTGTCTTAATTTCCCTCACACTGAGTAGTGGTGAACACAAATGCAGAGCAAAATCACACAAAATTAGAGGAAAAATATCAAGTAAGGCTTAACAAGCTATGAACCCATGGTATGAGGGTAATGACTCTAGCATGGACAAAGTAGTGGCTAACTGGCAGGAGCCAAATAGTGGGAATAAAGGTTGGCTCCTGGTGACTAGTGGTGTTCTACTGAGGTCTGTGTTGGGACTGATTCATTTACATTGTTTGTCAATGATTTGGATGATAGAATTGATGGCTTTGTTGCAAAGTTTGCAGATGATACAAAGACAGGTGGAGAGGCAGGTTGTTTTGAGGAAGTAAGGAGGTGACAGATGAGGAGAATGGGCAAAGAAATGGCAGAGGGAATACAATTGGGAAATGTAAGGTCATGCACTTTGGTAGAAGAAATGGAAGGGTTTACAATTTTCTAATTTGAGAGAAAATCCAAAAATCTGAGGCTCAAAGGGATTTGGGAGTCCTCTAGCAGGATTCCCCAAAGGTTAAATTGCAGGTTGAGTCTGCAGTGAGAAGTCTAATGTGATGTTAGGTTCATTTCAAGAGGACTAGAATCTAAAACCAAGGATGTAGTGTTGAAACTGTATAAAGCACTGGTGAGGCCTCACAGAGCATTGTGAGTAGTTTTGGGCCCCTCATCTTAGAAAAGATGTGCTGAAATTGGAGAGGATTGAAAGGAGGTTCACAAATATGATTCCAGGATAAAATGGTGTGTCCTATGAATAGTGCTTATTGGCTCTGGGCCTGTATTCACTGGAATTTAGAAGAATGAGGGGTGATCCAGTTAAAATCTATCAAATCATGAAAGGCCTTGATAGAGTGGATGTGATATGGATATTTCCTATGTTGGGAGAATCTAAGACCTGAAGGCACATTCAAAATAGAGTGGCGTCCTTTTAGAATGGAGATGAATGGAGGGAATTTCTTAAGCCAGAGAGTAGTGAATCTATGGCATTTTTGCCACAGAAAGTTGTGGAGGTCATGTCTTTTTTTTTGTAATTTTTTTCTTTTTATTGAAGTTCATCATCAAACAAACATTTCCATAAGATGTATTTCAGACATTGTACATATATATCATATAATCATATATATTACAAATCTCCACGTAGTATTTATCTGAGGTATACACTTATAGAAAAGAGTGGAGAGAAAAAACAAGCAAAAGGAAAGAACTATGTACAAGTAGGGAGTGATCTTTTTTTTTACAACAGATTCATTGATTTGTAAGAATAAAATCAGGCCTATGAGCCATTATGTAGTTAAACCATTTTTCCCAGTATGAATCAAATTGTTCCAGCTTATGATTAACAGATGCTGTTATCTTCTCCATTTTGCAAATGTCCATTGTAATTTCCATCCATGTATTTAAAGTTGGGCTCTCCTGTAATAACCATTTCCTGGTAAGAGTCTTTTTGCCAGCCACTAATAGTATATTCATTAAATATTTATTTTTCAACCATTCTTGAGGTATATATCCAAAATATATGGGCTTACTGTCTAAGGGTATTTCATATTTAAAGATTTCTTGTAGGGCATTGTGTATCCCCCTCCAATAGTTTTTGATAACAAGGCAGTCCCAAAAAATATGATAATGATTTGCATTTTGCCTTTATGTATATTTAAGGCAGAGTTTGATAGATTCCTGATTGGTCAGGGCATGAAGGGATATAGGGGAAAGGCAGGAGATTGGGGCTGAAAGGAAAAATGGATCAGCCATGAGGAAATGGCAGAGCAAACTCAGGGCAAATGGCCTAATTCTGCCCCTAAATCGTATGGTCTTACATAGCAGGCAAGGTACAGGCAGAGGATCCAAAAACTCACAGGCAAACTCAAAATCCAAAAAAAACCATTAACTAGATTTTGAGAAACTTGAGATTCCTGCAAACAAAGGCTAGACTTCACTTACAAGAGATGATTCCAAGACTGAGCAAAGAGACAAGGGACAAGGAACTTGTACAAGACTACAAACAAGGCACAAGTGATATGAACTAATAATTAGCCTAAAAGGCAGGTGAGCAGGAAGGGGTTCACTTTGTCATCTCTGCTTCCCTCTGGTACCAGTTCAAAGTGTGATACTATCTAAATGAACCTCTATTTTGGACCAACATGAATAACTTCACATTTATCCATGTTATACTGCAACTGCCACATCTTTTCTCACTCATAATCACAACTAATATTTTGCCATTGGCAGACTGAGAAATATTGCACTCAGTTCTCCTTTGCAAATCACTGAAGTACATTGAAAATAGCAGTGCACTTAATTATGATACATGTTGCTATCATCCATAAGCAAGTAACCTGGAGCCAGATACATAGCCCAAGCCAGAAGGACACTCTGGGGAAACTGAAAGCTGAATCTCTAGTAATTAGGAGTAAATGGTTTATTAATTTACTAATTCAGTATTATCTGAGAGAGTCAGTACTGTAGTGTACCATGGCAGACAATTGTTAAGATGTCCAGTTGGATACTGAGTTAGTGATACCCACCTCCCATTGCATCACAGAACACTTTCAACACTTAAAGTTCTCTGTCTCGTGCTTTGTTTTGCAAAAAGTAGCCAGCACTTGGAGTCCAGTGCATTTTCTCTGTGATGATGTGGGTGCTCTGGTTACCTCCCACATCCCAATGACATTCTACTTAAGTTAATTGGTCACTATAAATTACCCCATAGGGTAGGTTAGTGGCAAAAAAAGGGAGTTGAGGGAGAATAAGTTGTAGGGCACAGGGAAATATGGGAATGGGAATAATGGGATAGTTCCACAAGGAGCTGGCATAACCCAGTGGGTGATCACTATTCCTGTTCTGACATGACAGTCCATGGTGAGGTCACCCTCAGGACCTTATATTCCATCTAGGTAGCCCCCAACCTGGTGCATGAATATCGATTTCTCCTTCTGGTAAAGCAAAAATTTCCCTTCCCCTCCCCTCATTTTCTATACCCCACTCAGGCAAGTGAGAAAAGTTAAAAGGCCAATCACTTCCCCCCGGATTCCGTCCTCCTTTCCTTTCTCCTATGGTCCCATTCTGCACTCTCTTCTCCTATCAAGTTCCTTTTTTCCAGCCTTTTACCTTTCCCACCAACCTGGCTTCACCTCCCTAGCTTTTTATTCTGGTGTCTTCCTCCTTCCATTCCAGTCCTGAAGAAGGGTCTCAACTGAAGCATCAACTGTTTATACATTTCCTTCTAAATTGACTCTGCACTCTTTCAAACTTATTGACACTTTTCCCAGTAAGTAAGTGACCAAAACTGCACATGATAGCCTCACCAATGTCGTGTGCATCTTCAACCTAACATCCCAACTCCTGTACTCAATTCTTTGATTTATGAAGACCAAAGTGGCAAAAGCTTTCTTTTTGACCCTATCTACCTATGACTCCACTTCCAAGGAATTGTGGATCTGTATTCCCAGATCCCTCTGTTCCACTGCAATGTTTTCCTCATTTAACTGTCTGGCAAAATGCCTTCTCAACACAGTGATCCTATTGATCCCTTACCTGTGGCACTCTCGATAAAGATCTCACCCATCATAACTAGTAATCTATTCACAAGCTTCATTATAAACACAGAAAGGATTAAAGTTATTGAGTGCAGAATTTTTTTCAGATTTAATAGCAAATTTATCACAACAAGCAGATGTTTCCAGAGGACGTTGATACAGGAAATGAAAATGCCCCAAGCTTTCCATTTTATCTTGAGAGAATCCCACACATCACTTCAGAAAAAATGTTTTAGGTTTCACAAGGATCAACATCAAAGTCTCTCAGAGCAGAAGTGTTGTTAATATTGACTAAAATAGCAAGAGCACATGCACCAAAACTTTCAATACACAAACACAGCATGGTGGTGTAGTGGTTAGTGCAATGCTTTACAGTACCAGTGACCTGGGTTCAATTCCCACCATTGCCTGTAAAGAACTTGTATGTTTCTTCCTGTGACTGCGTGAGTTTCTTTTTGGTGCTCCAGTTCCCTTCCACGACTGACAGGTTGATAGGTTAGTTGGTCATTGTAAACTGCTGTCTGATTAGGTTGGGTAAAATTGGAGGTTGCTGGGCAGCATGGATCAAAAGGCCAGAAGGGCCTACTCCACACTGTGTCTCAATAAAAGAAAATTTTAAAAGTCAGAGGAGCAAGGTAAAGTCAGCAGGTCTCAGGGAATACCAAAATAGCAAAATAAGTATTTCCAAGCACTGCCAGTTGATAGAAGGAGACAATGAACTGAGATGAGATGGCAACTCACAAAGTGAGCAAATGGTATACAAGTCGATCAATGCGGTTGAGCCTTGTCCAACCACTGAAGGATGGTTACAAACAGCTGCTTGCTGGACCTCTCATTCACAGGATGCTCCTTTATCCAGGAGCTAAGAGGAGTAACACAGCAAAGCAGGGAAAAGCTAGAGTGAAAGCAGCTGGACCTAAATTGGGTAAATTGATAAGTTTCAGTCAGGAAATAGAAATTGTCCCAGTGGATTCAAGGGAATAGTTGTTTTAGTTTTCAGTAAGTTATTATATTCTGACAGCAAGAAGAGTTTTTTGCATATATTGAGCCTGGGTACCTCAGATTATTCACACCAGTTCATCTGGGATGACAATCACACCCTATTCATACAACTTGTTCTCTCTGTAGTTGCTGCCTGACCTGATGCATACTTTAGCATACTCTGTTGTCACTCCTTCTAATTCTGTCATCTTCTTGTGTTTAATTGAATCAGTGCCATTTTCCTCAGGTATTCTTTATACTAGTCTAATTCTACATTCCTACTCCCCTCTGGAAGAAGTTTCACATGATCTTCCTATTCAATGTATTAACAACATATTTATGATACCATATTTTTATGAACTATTTATATTTTATTTTTTATCATTTAGAAAGAGATTTATTCAAGTGTAGGGGAGGTAAACTAAGCGTTAGCCTATTCATACATTAAAAATTCCTGTTGAGTGACATATACTTAAAGCCACAAAATTTAGTTATCTGTGAAAAGTTTGAATTGACCATGGACAATTATTCAAGTTTTTGATTGTACACGTGCACATTATGAGCAGATTGCTCACTGTGCCAGAGGTGTATGGGTGTCCAGGGAGGGGTAGCACCTCTGGTGAAGGGGATTATTGTGTCCATTCTGTGGCACCTTTCTCCCTTTTGGTTCCCACCACTGGCTCCAAGTAGCTGTTCACTGGGGGACCACACCCCCGTACACAGTTGGGCTAAACCAGGTGAGGGTAGCTGGTGGCCTCACACCCCGGTGAGTTAGGGACTTGCCCGTCCCAGGTGCAAAGTCAGCTCTGGTGGACTGGGAGAACGATACCTACATTGAGATCGATCAGCCAGGAAGGTGGCTGTGCAATGCTTCATGGAGGATGAATGGCGTGTCAAGGCATAGAAGACATCATGGTCTTCCACTGCAACCAAGGAAGACCCTAGTTTGTGACACTTGTTCATACCACTGGACTTGAACTTCTGAGGTCAAGGGAGAGGAATTTCCCCAGAGCAATGGCGTTTCCTTTTTAAAAATTCTTCTGCACAGGTTTCCTGTCATCATTGGACACAATGACCAACCACCACTCACTGTGTCAATGAACAGGCTGCCAGGAATTAAATACAGTTGTCATAATTAGTAGGTTGCACGCTTTTTCTCTCTGATGTTCATTTGATAGAAGTGAAACTATTTTAAATAAATCATCATTATGTGCTGTGCTGCATGATGCGGCTGATGATGGTCTCTTGGCAAATGTTTCTACTGAAATGGTTTGCCATTGCCTTCTTCTGGGCAGTGTCTTTACAAGACGTGTGACCCCAGACGTTGTCAATACCCTTCAGAGGTTGTCTGCCTGGTGTCAGTTGCCGCATAACCAGGACTTGTGTTGTGCACTAGCTGCTCATACCTGCTGTCATAGCTTCACGTGACCCTGATCAGGGGGCTAAGAAGGTGCTAAACCTTGCCCAAGGATGACCCGCAGGCTAGTGGAGGGAAGGAGCACCTTACACCTACTTTGCTAGAGATGCACCTCCACCTCACCACACGATAAAGGCAGTTCCAAAGCTCATGACCGTTAAGATGCTTCACTAACATGGCAGAAAACAAACGGCAATCAAGTCTGTTAAAGCATTTCATTCTGAAATATCTAATTGATTTGTATTTTAAATCCTACACAAAGTCATGAAGGAACTCACTAGACAAATGATATTTTCTCCAGTAATCTGACAGTCTATGGTCTCCTGCTATCTTGATTAATCAAATGTATATTTTTAAAGTACATATAATCTCTCAAACAGGAAAATCATTTTGTGAGGTAACTCAAGAACATACCAGGAGGAGATGTCAACCATCATCGTGTGTACAGCTACAACTGTGCAAAAGGGACAGTGATGGATGAGTCATACTGCTTCATGGGTCCACAGAAGTTCCATCAATTAGTATCTTCAGAAGAGAACTATTTTAAAATGCTTATTGCTTTCTGGTTCTCTAGAGTTGAAGGGCAGGAAGCTATATTTCTGACACGCTGTATCTTTATAATTTAATTCAGTTACTCACACTAAAAGCCATGATTTCGGGAAATGCTGTTTTTATCAATAGCAGAGGGCTGCTGATGTACTTTGGAAAATCCTTACCATGGGTTACATAATTCATTGTACTAGGCAGGCTAAATCTCCAGCAAGCAGCGCAGTTCTGTCACAGTAGGTGCTACAGAATATGCTTGTCACAATCTCTTAATGAGCTCCTTTTGGGCATTTTATTTTGACAGCTGCTGGGATTGTTCAGATGCGCTCTGCCAATTTGCCACTGTACAGTATCAAAATTAGCACAGAGAACCAACATGATCTGTCAGGATAGAAGCATATCTGTTGCCAGCCTCTTCCCTCTCATCCCGTACCACACACTGTCAGATCAGACATCTGCATTCATGCACTCCCTTCCCATGCCTTTTGGCCTTGAAGCATTCTAATTTCCTACATAACGAATCAGTTTGGTAAAAACAATCTCCCACTAATATGTTCGTAATGGCTATTTATTGTTGTTGTTGTAACCATTGAATATTTGTTTTCCATTATTCTTTCACAGGTTGTGGGTTTAACTGACATTTATTGTAGAGCCTTAGTTCCCTTCCCCCGAACTGCTCAGCCACTTCAGAGGGCATTTCAAAGCCACCCACATTGTTTTGTATTTCATGACACAAGGAAGTCCGTTCATTTCCCTCCCAAAAGGACATGAATGGATTGAATGGGTTCCATGATATTGCTGACTTTCATTCAATAGATTATTTATTTAACCAGATTTCAATACCCCAGTCACTATGTTGGGATTCTAACGCAAATTTTCAAATCACATGTTCAGGTCCCTGTAGATTCTTGCTCCAATAATTTGGCACTACATTTTCAATGATTGTTGTATTGACCATAAGACTACAAGACGTAGGAGCAGAATTAGGCCATTCAGCCCAATGACACTGCTCTGCCATTCCATCATTGCTGATTTATTTTCCCTCTCCACCCCATTCTCTTACCTTCTCCCCGTAACCTTTGATGCCCTTACTAATTAAGAACACTTCAATCTCTGCCTTAGATATACCCAATGACTGGCCTCCATAGCTGCCTGTGGCAATGAATTCCACAGATTCACCACTCTCTGGCTAAAGAAACTCCGCCTCAACTCTGTTCTAAAGGGATATCCTTGAATTCTGTGGCTGTGCCCTCTGATCCTAGACTCACACCATAGGAAGATCCTCTATGTTCACTCCGTCTAGGCTTTTCAATATTTGATAGGTTATAAAATAATTTAATGAGCAATAAACCAATACAACTTAAATTTAAATCATGAACTTCAGATTGTTGATAATATTTGTGAAGAAGCACATAACACAGTCATGTGACTTTCCTCTGCCAACTCTTTTAGAGCCAAATTAAATCCATTTAAAACACATTAAGTTCGTGTGTGCTCTGAAATAATTCAGAAGATATGTGAACCTGATATAATCAGCAATATTGTGAAAACCCATTCACGTTAGGTACAGGCCTGTTAAGATTGCAACAGTAATTTACAGTATACGTTCTAAATATAAGAGCTTTACAGATGCTCTTATCCAACTTCATTTGTAAAAATCATACAAAGTTGTTAAGTTGTTAACACGATATTTTGATCTGCTGTTACCTTAAAACCTAACTGACCAAAAGCTTTCTTGCAGTCCATCAGCAGTGTGTTTGGCTTTGCAAGCTAAGTCTTGCTTCTTACATGCAAAGGCAATTCTGTTGAATGGAAGGAAAGAACGTATTAAGAATGACTCATGGTTTTTCAGGCTGACTGCTCCAGTTAAGAAGAACCAGTTCTTATATAACACAGGATTAAAAGCCTGATTTATAATCTATTGTGTTAGAATTTATATCAATTTTAGTTTTAAAACATTAGTTTGCTGATAATTCTATTTGTGATAAACAATATCAGTGCCAATGGCATTAACTCAGTTTTATATTTCTATTTAATAAAATGGCTGAAGAGATGTACTGAAACGTAGGCATCATATCTTTGATTCTGAATAAATATTACAATAAGTTTGCAACAGATCAAGATAACATACTATTTGAAAAGTAATATTGATGAGCTGTTAAGAAATGACATTGAAAAGATTGCTCACACAGGAGAAAGATAATTATGGTCTTCAAAGGTTGATTAATTTGTCAGTAGATTCTCAAAACTATGTTATACTTTTGTTTTTTATATATTGTTTTCTACAGCTATTTTTAATTCTCTGGTATTTCTAATTGGGTGTCATATCTCTGGGCATGGATGGAAATTATTTTTATTTTCTTTAATGGACCCTCCTCTCATCTTGGTGGTTGGGTTTTATTAGCATGACAGGAAGTATCTTAGGTGAACTTTAGACTTGTTGAAATGTGGACTGATGGTAACTACAAATTATGCAGCTCCTATTTCAGGTACTTGTGACATTCCTAGATTATTTTAAAGTTTGACATACCTAAAATGTGCTGTAACAATGATTCAAAACCAGAAGTATTTCTGTATTATGGCAAATAGCACATTCGCCGTCAGCACAGGTGTTCCACAAGGCCATGTGCTCTATTCACGTTATACTGATGACTGTGAGACTAAATTCAGCTCCACCACTATAGTTAAGTTCGCTGACAGCACCACTGCCGTTGACTGAATCTAAAGTGTTGACAAATCAGCCTATAGGAGGGAGATTGAATATCTGGTTGAATGTAACAACAAGCTCTCACTCAACATCAGCAAAACCAGTGAGCTGATTATTGGCTAAAGGAGGGAGAAACCAGAGGTCTGTGAGTCAGTCCACGTTAGGGGCAATCGGAGATGTAAGTGTCAGTAACCTTGGCACCATCATATTAGAGAGAACCTGTCCTGCGGCCAGAACGTCAGAATGCACAGTCATTAGAAGATTCGGCATGTCATCCAAAACTTTGAAAAACTCCTGTAGATACACAGTGGAGAGTATCCTGACTATTTGTAAGACATCTGCAAGGAGCGCTGCCACAAGAAATCAGCAATCGTCATCAAGGACCCTCACCATCCTGGCCTTTCTCTCTTACTGCTGTTGCTATTGGGAAGTAGGTAGAGGAGCCTTATGACCCACACCACCAGGTTTAGGGACATTTATCATCCCTCAACCATCAGGCTCCTAAATCAGTGTGAATAATTTCATTTAACTCTACTCTGAACTGACCCCACACCCTACGGACTCACTTTCAAGGACTCTCCAACTCATATTCCTGGTATCACTTGTTTGTTAGTTATATATCTAATTTATTTAGGTATTTATTTATTCTTACATTTGTAGTTCATCTTTTGCATATTGGTTGTTTGTCAGCCTATGCATAGTCTTTCATTCATTCTTTTGTATTTCTTTATTCTGCTGTGAATGCCTGCAAGCAAATGAATCTCAAATAATATATGGCAACATATACATACATTGATAATAAATTTACTTTGAACTTTGAAATTGGTCTAGTTGTTAGGGCTTATTCTGGAGCTATGGTATGTAGCAAATAGTCATTTCAACAGCAGCCAGTCTTCAGACTTGAATATGGATTGTAAATTGAGTTTAAAATGATGCAGCCCAGAACAATGGTGTTCTTGGGTCAGTTGCAGGCACTCCATATAACCCGAGATGCCTGTATATGCATGAATGTAGCCCGGAGTCAGTGGGGATTCATGTTTTGGGTATGAAGGTCAAGGTGTTTGAAAATTATATGTAATTCAGGGGAAGCATTGTAGATACGTTGTAACTACGGGTTTGTCTTGTTGTTACCTTTGATCATTAGCATATGAGAATGTCACACAATATTGGATCAGGGAGGCCTTTTCTTCCAAGAGTGTCTCCTGCATGGTTCCTTCATGTTTGTCTGAATAAAGACTTCTATATCCTCTGGCTTCAGTGTCTCTCTAGGACGTTTTCACAGTCACAACACTAGTCATGACAAAATATTTCCTACTTTACCTCAAACCAACATAGTCTTCCTTGCAGTATTTCCTGAAGATGCACTAATGTCATGGTGCATCCAATAATTGGAATTCGGTTTACAGCACAAAGGGGTCAGGTATTTACGGTGTATGTAAGTTACCTCACTTTACACCACACTATATTTAAATTATGTTGCACTAAATTTGTTACCAAAAGTAGATTATCTCACCTCCACACCAATCATTGTGAATTTCCTAGAAATATACTGGTTTTATTGTTGCATTCATATAGTTGGAAAAATAATCTTACCCACAGCCTTATCATTGAATACCAATGTGATCATTAAAGCTACTGAAGTTCAGCTTTCTAGTTTGGAACTGCCCCAGAATTTCCTGTCAACTACTCTTTGATGAAATTCAGCTTAGCCAATTTCCTCACTATAAATGTGGCAATTGCAGTTTGCTCCTCAAAAAATTTCAGACGTTCATGGGATCATATAGCACAATTTGCTTTTATGACTGTGCTACCAACTGATTAAGGCTTTCTTGGCACACCTCCCAAGCCTGTGGTGTGTGATGCTGTGAAAGAATAGGACATCTAAGACTATGATATTTTGCTACATCCAGATAACAGGGAAGTATTTGTCCACGTATTCACTACTTGTACATTGGGCACTTCGATGTGGACCGGCTTTGTAGCCTACAGCCAACAAACAACAGCGCTAACTTGAACTGATCTGAGCTACATCGACGTGCCTAGACTGCTTCAAGGACTTTGTGGTCTGAGGTTTAATATTCTGTGTGTTAGTCACTGTTTTTTGTTGTTTACGCGATTTTGTTCGATATTTTCCTTGAACATGTTCCATGTTGTTTCTTTGTTTTGTGGCTGTGGGAAGACAAATCTCAGGGTTGTATACTGTATACATGCTTTGATAATAAATGTACTTTGAATTTGAGCTTCCGACTAAAAATCATTGAGGTAATAACTTCAAAAAAGTAACACCAATGGAAGCAAGCAACTGGTTTCTGTGGTTACGATGGTCCTAAAGCACTTCTGATCTTCATACACGGTCCAGCAGCAAAGCAGGATGTGAACTACACTGGCATCTGACCTCCAGCAGATTCAGTACTTCTGCATTACATTGTACAGGTATGTGAGTCATGTGTATGTTAGCACCTTGAAAGAACATCACAAGAAATTCACCAAAGGCAAGATTATTCTGCTCAAATGCTCTGATTGTGACACATTACAGCTCTATAATTACCAAAAGCAACACCTGGGCAGAGAGTTACAGCGTCATGTTCTGGCCCTGAATACCACGAGTAATTCAAATCAAAGTACACCAATCCAGACTACCACCTGGATGCAGAACTGGTCTGTTCTGAATTAGTTGTTCACTGCAGAAACCATCTGATCTTCTTTTCAATTTTGGAAAAATTATTTCCCAGAATCCTTTGATAGGTTTCCCCCAGGTATTAATCAATGAAAGATCATGTTTATCATTTGCTTCTGGTGGGTATTCACAGAGGAATCCCAACATTCATTGTCTTCAACCTAGCAATTATCTTGTCCGTCTGCATGTGCCAGTTATATCCACCTTTTGCTCTTGGAATATATTAAACAACTTAAAATCTTCATTAAAATGTCATGTTTTCCCTGACAGCTTTGAGCAGCTTCAGATTATGGTGATTTTAAAGTTTGAAGATCTGTTGGTAACCATGGTAAAATTTGCAGTGTAAGTACTTATTACAAGCAAAACTCTTAGTTTATTTCAAAGCACAAACAGCAGTTCATAAAGGCTGCTCACCATCCCAGCAATAAATCCAAGCTTTGGCCATGTCCCAAGAGTGACATTTTCAAATATTTACTAAATGTGATTATTTCTGTAGGTTT
This sequence comes from Hypanus sabinus, assembly GCF_030144855.1. Taxonomy (NCBI): domain Eukaryota; kingdom Metazoa; phylum Chordata; class Chondrichthyes; order Myliobatiformes; family Dasyatidae; genus Hypanus; species Hypanus sabinus. The sequence continues at coordinate 53,444,793 of NC_082727.1, forward strand.
TGTTGCAGACTGGAATATTCTGATTAAAATAAACATCTGTCTTCCTACTCTGTAAATTACTAATAGACTTACTTGGACTTAACATTAATTGATTTGTGATCACAATTAATTCATCATACTTCTACTGAGCATACACTTTGTGCAGTAATAGAAGACACTTAAGACTATAATAATTAGTGATAATCGTTCTGACAGTTGCAAATTACTGCAATTACTTGTTGGCCATACATTTTAAGGGAAATACAAATAATTCAAAGGACATTTTTGGACCGATAAATTGACATTTCCAACTCCCAGTGTGAAATAATACACAATAAAACCATTGTCTCAATAATCTATGTATTTCCTTCCATTTGAACATTCATATCACACTGCACCTGCTTGTCTTAGCTAGGCCAGTCTGCAGCAACCTCTCTTTAGCCCGAACATGCTGTGTCAAAATCTGTCTGAAAAACAAATTGCATAATGCTTTTTTGGATATACAACTTAAAGTCAACCACTTCATGAATGACACATGGTAATGGGCACTTTGTGCCTTGAATCCCTCTCGTGATCCTGAAGGGACGTACAGTATGAATCAGTGGCACATTTTGCAATTTCCATGGTCCACATTGTGTCTGAAATCCTCACTGTATTGGTACAAAATAACCATAATCCCACAGAGGAGATCCAGAAGCCCACGACTCCCAGCCACCCACTAATCAGGTGGTTTCCTGGCACCAGATCTCCCCACTGTCCTGGGGCTGCCATTTCCCCACTTGGCACAAGGTGTCTGCTGATTGTGGATTAACAGCCTCAATCTCTCACTACCAAATACTCAATCCATGTCCGTTCAACCACAGGACAGCTCAAGCCTCAGGCCAAATCCCAAGGCCACTTTCAGGAGAAGGTATCAGGGGCCGCAGTTTGATGCACCAAGTGAACAATCAAAATAATTAATATTATTTTATTACACCCCAATAGGGGCCAATCAAAATTTCCAAATGCAAGACTTCACTTTCTTCCATAGGAAAACTGGCTCCCCTCCATTCATTGCTTCCCACAGGCACTGGCTGGGGTTAACAAGGCTCTAAGTGCCATGATACTTACTAACTCATTGAGATACGGTGCAGAATAGGCCCTTCTGGCCCACCACCCAGCAATCCCCGATTTAATCCTTGCCTAATCGCCGGAGAGTTCACAATGACCAATTAACCTACCAACTGGTAGGTCTCCGGACTGTGGGAGGAAACCAGAGCACCCGGAGGAAACACACGCAGTCACCACAGGGAGAACATACAGACTCCTTACAGGCAGGGGCAGGAATTGAACTAGGGTTGCCTGTACTCAAAATCTTGTTGCTGACTACTACGCGTCCGTACTGTCTTGTATTATTTCACTGGTTTACAATAAACCATCGGGTGTTGTAAGCCTACGTAGCAAAAAAATTACCAAAATTCATAAGAAATGTGTGCACCGTAACTTACACTGCACTTCACTTTTCAGTCTGACTGAATCATTGTCAGTACAACATGGCACCAGTGAAATTCAAAATTATACACTCCACTGCAGTGCAGAATTCGTTTCAGTCTGAAAACCGTCTCTCACCAGGAAAAATCAGCTGAGACTTGTACTGCTGGCAAGTCCATAGACCCAGTAATAGTACATCCTTTTGATGGTTAAACCCCACCCTGACTTAGAAACATAGAAAATAGGTCCCTTCGAGCCTTCACCGCCATTCAGTATGATCATGGCTGATCATCCAACTCAGAACCCTGTACCTGCTTTCTCTCCATACCCCCGATCCCTTTAGCCACAAGGACCGTATCTAACCGGCCTCAACTGTTTCCTGTGGCAGAGAATTCCACAGATTCACCACTCTCTCTGTGAAGAAGACTTAATCTGAATCTGTTTCGTTGATCTTTTTAGTAAGAGTTAAATTGGCAATATTGCCAAATGAGAATCCTGATGAAGGGTTTCGGCCTGAAATGTTGACTGTGTATTATTCACCATAGATAGTGCCTGGCCTGCTCAGTTTCTCCAGCATTTTGTGTGTATTATTTTTATTTCCAGGATGTGCAGATTTTCTCTTGTTTGTGGAACATTTTTAAGCAGTGCCGTGAAAAAAACATTCACCCCCCCACAACTATTTGCACATTTTGCTGTCTCAAGAGTGCTGCCCACTGCCAGGCCCTAACTAACATAGCTTGAGCAACTTTGCAAGGAGGAATAGGCAAACCTTGATCCATCACGTCATGCCTTTGCATGATAGAGACTTATAGAGACTTATCCAAAAAAACGACTGGTTGTAATAACTGAGTGAGGTGGTCAACTAAGTACTGAGCAAATGAAAACTTTTGAACTGCTGACATTTAGTTTTTTGAAATTTTAGATTTTCATGCTTTACAATTTTCCCTGCTTTTGGGCTCTACTGTGAAAAAAAAGGAGCATGAGATTCACAAATAAAAATTCTCAGTTAAATTGATTAAAATCCCTGGATTTTTATACTCAATTATGTAATCAAAGAATTGGGGGCTGAATACTTTTACAAGGCCCTGTATATACCAATTTAATTTGTAAACCACAATGCACTGCTGCAGGTTATCTGTGCATTATTTAATTTTATATGAGATGTAGTTTCCTAGGAGAGGAGGAATACAAAGCATTTCCTGCCTGAAGGTAATTGGCAGTTGGATAGTTCATAATTCAAGTGTTACTTCGGGACCAAGGAGCAAAACACAGTACCAACAGTCATTCACAACACGGCACACATAATATATGATATTACAAGTACATACAAGATATCAGTAAAATACAGACACACAAAAAATAGTCCAAGACTGAGTCCATGAATGTTGCAGAAATCTGCAATTGAACACAAAATGGCTTGTTTTCTGCCAAGCAAACACTAGGGGGAAGCACTGACTCCAGCCTGGATGCCACACCACACCGCCTCCACCTCTCTCCCGGGCAGCTTTCAGATGAGAAAGGTGTTGAGCTTCTGAAGCCATCTACTTCAAATTTTGTTTTCTACTGAGATCAGTAAAGAGAGTGCATCCAAAAGTGTGAGTGACTGCCACAGCAGAATCAGAATCAGGTTTATGATCACCAGCATGTGTCGTGAAATTTGTTAATTTAGCAGCAGCAGTACAATGCGATACATAACAGAAGAAAAAAAATAATAAAATAATAATAATAAATAAATCATTTTCAGTATTTGTATATTGCGTAGATTAAAAATAGTGCAAAAAAAACCAGAAATAAAATATATTAAAAAGGGAGGTAATGTTCACGGGTTCAATGTCCATTTAGGAATCAGATGGCAGAGGGGAAGAAGCTGTTCCTGGATCGTTGAAAGTGTGACTTCAGGCTTCTATACCTCCTATCTGATGGTAACAGTCAGAAAAGGGCATGCCCTGGGTGCTGGGGGTCCTTAATAATGGACACTACCTTAAAGATGTCCTGGGTACCTTGTAAGGTTAGTACCTGCCCCCCACCCCCCATACCAGACAGTGATTCAGCCTGTTGGAATGCTCTCCACGATTATCTTATGTTTTATCAGAATAATTGGAGTCCAATTAACATAGATCTAATAACTCAATTAAATTAAATGCAGAAATATATTCTCCACTCTGTATGGTACACAAATATGAATATATAAAAATGTACCAATGATAATACAAGTAGTATTGGCAGCATTTACAAAGAAAGAAAGAGAGTTAATATTTTAAATCATTAGGATTGATGGTGCCTGACTTACTGAGCATTTCAAGAGTTTCTACATTTATTTTGGATTTTGAGCATCTGTAGATTTTTTTTTACTTTTTGATTACAAATTAGAAATAGAAATGGTTACAATAAAGATGATCTAAACCTAAACTCGACTTGCCCTAGTGATCTGCCTTTTCTACAGTTCCCTTCCGAGTCCCAAAATTTGATCCTAGCCACTTTGTGCTTATATTACAAAAACACCCATCACCTATTATTGATGTCACCTCATAATTTTCGTAATATCTTAATCTCTCCTGTTTGTTTTAAATCTATATAGTTCTTGATTTGATTACTTTTCACACCCAAGCCATTATATTCCATTCTCAGTTCAAAGAAATAATCTATTCTATGATATTTGACCATTAGTCAGCTCCATCATGGGTACTAGCCTTTGTGGTATCCAGGACACCCTCAAGGAGCGATGCCTCAAAAAGGTGGTGTCAATCATTAAGGACCCCCATCACCCAGGACATGCCCTCTTCTCATCATTACCATCAGGAAGGAGGTACAGGAGCCTGAAGGCACACACTCAATGATTCAGGAACAATTTCTTCCCCTCTGCCATCCAATTTCTGAATGGACATTGAACCCATGAACTCTACCTCACTACTATTTTATTTCTGTTTTTGCACTACTTATTTAATTTAACTATTTAATATATACAGTATATGCTCACTGTAATACAGTCTTTTTCTCTATTATGTATTACTGCCACAAAGATAACAAATTTCTATGATTCTGATTATCATACAAAGGTGTTTTGATGGCAATATTCCAGGTTTATCAACATTTTGAAAGGTTGGTCAATGAGATTTTCTTGAGTGATCACTCTGATGTTAACATTTTCACAGGATATGCAGACAGAACCAGATGCAGCATGACCATGTTGTGCTTAATTGCAAATCTTGTTAACAGGCTGAGTTTGATGGACAGGACAGACAGATATGAACAAAAGCATTGCCACTGTGTAGCCTGCTACTTAATCCACTCCCTTAGCATCAGTCAATTGTATCTGTCACTCGTGCTTTTCTGTCATCTCACAACTTCTTTTAAAAGTTCATTTAAAAGACCTCTTAGCTCCAAACAGAATTCTGCAAAAGAAATCTTAGTCAATTTTTATGTGTAAATGCCACAAAATTGCATTTGCAGTAGAGCCACCTGATCCTTTAGATGTGATTTATATGAAATTAAATATGTTTGTGCTGCAAACCTGACACCATCATCTGTTGCTCTCTGGATATTCAAAATGTTAAAATGAAATGAAATCAAAGGCTGAGTGCCATATATGTAGCTTAATCTGAGCCTTTGCAATATTAACGTGCTAAATTGATTGCTGAAGTTGTTTGAATATCAGTAGCGACCACATTTCAAACATATTTGAAAAGGTAATTGATTCCCATTCCGGCATGTCTGTCCAAAGCCTCCTTTTATGCCAAGATGAGACCACCTTTAGGATGGAGGAACAACACCTTCTAATCTGTCTGGGTAGCCTCCAATCTGATGGCATGAATGTCGATTTATCCTTCCAGTACTTTTCCCTCCCCTTCCATTCCTCACTCTGTCCTTTTACCTCTTCTCACCTGCCTATCACTTTCCCCACTGCGATCCCTCCTCCATCTCTTTCTCCTGTGGTCCATTCTCCTCTCCTAACAGATTCCTTCCTCTCCAGCCCTTTACCTCTTCCACCAACTTGGCTTCAACTACCACCTTCCAGCTAGCCTCCTTCTTCCCACTCACCTTTTTATTCTGCATCATCCTCCTTCCATTTCAACCCTGAAGAAGGGTCGGGGCCTGAAACATTCATTCTTAAAGATACTGCTTTACCTGCTAAGTCCCTCCAGCATTTTGAGAGTGTTGCTTTCAAAGGTAGTTATTGGTCACATCATTTGGGACACGGACCCCAGATATCTCAGTTGAGCTCATCACAGAAATTCAGTGAATTTACATTCACCTATTATTTTTGGCTTTTTCCTCTCACCATTTTTTCAATTCCTTTCTCTCTCTTGTAATTATGTAGCTGTCTTTCAATTTTTCCATGGCATGCATCTTGATCATTCACAGTCTGATGAGTTTCATATACTATACTTACCCCATCCTGAGTTAGAAAGTTTCTCCTGAGTAACTTAACTGAATTACTGACTAATTTATATTTATAGTCTGGGACATGGCTTCTGTTAGTATCATCATCTCGACATTGACTCAAGGATGTGCTAGAATTTAAATTTCAACATTTGAATGATGAAATTAAGCACATTTATCATCTGTCTTTAACGTGCTTAATGATTATGGGAAAGTCCTTGTCATTGTTGCCAAACTCCTCTATAACTGTGCACTTTCCTATTGTAACCGCTGAGCCAGAATTACAAGCAAGTTCTGTACCTCTTTATGGTCCAACAAAGTAGCTAAAAGTTATAACAAATTTTATTAACTAACAGCAGTTTTGTTAGAAACACTGTACATAGAATGGCAAATCAGATTTCCCACAAAATACAGCTTCTGAGTTACCATGAGACTGAGTAAAGTGCAATAAAGTTACCACACTGGTATAATGAAACACATCAGTGCCTCAAGTTGACATGGAAATTTAAGACTAACCATGCAAATACCACAAAGTCAAGCTAAGCAAAAGGTGTTAAATAAAAGGCCAAAACAGTAACTCACGCAAAGACCTACACTATCCTCCAATGTACAAGAGGAACTGCAAAAGTAACACACCTCACGTGAGCACACGTGGTCACACAAATAAATCATCCAAAAGGATCAGCAATGCTGCCACTCACCTCCTGTTATGAACTAGACAAAAGCCTAAGCACATGTGGGAGTACACTTCTAAGCCCACCTGGGGAGGAAGGTCCAACACTATTTTCCCTCCTGCTGGAAACAACGGGCACAATTCTCTGTTTCATCTCACTACCTCCCCCCATTATCTTAAAGACTATCATCAGATATACTCTTTCTAGAGGTAAAAGATCCTCAGACTGTTCAATCTTTAGTGATAGTTTGACGTTGTAGAATGATAACATTTCTGGCAGATTTTCATCAGGTCTCTTCTGTTCTTTTCATTATGTGGAGTTATAAAGTCATAGACACTCCAGCAGAGAAATAGGCACTTTGGTCCATCTAGCCAAACTACTATTCTGTCTAGTCCCATCTGGACCATAGACCTCTGTATCCTTCCCATCCGTATACCTATCCAAACTTTTTTTAAATGTTGCAATCAATCCTGTATCCAGCATTTCCATAGTAAGCTCATTCCATACTCGCATCACCCTCTGAGTGAAGAAATTCCCCCTCAGATTCCCCTTAAATATTTCACTTTTCACCCTCAACCTACGCCCTCTAGTTCTAGTCTCACCCAACCTCAGGGGATAAAACTTGCTTGCACTTACTCTATCTAAACCACTGATAATTTTGTATACCTCTCAAATTCCCTCATTCTCCTACTCTCCAGAGAATAAAGTCGTAATTTTTCTCTGTAACTCAGGTCCTCAAGTCCTGGCAACATCCTTGTAAATTTCTTCTGTACTCTTCCAATATTATTGATATCCTTCCTGTAGGTGGGTGACTAGAACAGTACATAATACTCCAAATTAGGCCTCACCCACTGCTTAAGCACCTTGAACAGAGCATCCCAACTCCTGTATTCAAAACTTTGATTCATGAAGGCCAATGTAGCGAAAGTTCTAATATATGATCCTATCTACAGTACCTGTGATGCTCCTTCAAGGAATAATGGATTTGTATTCCAAGATCCTTTAGTTCTTCCACACTCCTCATTTGCTGTTTACTGGTTTGTTCTCCCAAAGTGCAATGCTGCATACTGGTTTGCATTAATTTCTATCTGCTATTTCTCAGACCATTTTCCCAGCTGGAAAATATTCTAGTTGTTGTAGAGGTCAAACATTGAAGGACCCAGCACTGATCCCTGTGGCACACCTCTAGTCACAGGCCTCCATTCAGAGAGGCAACCAACTACTACCATACTCTGGTTTCTCCCACAAAACCAATGTTGAAACCAATTCACAACCTCATCCTGAATGACAAGTGACTGAACATTCTTGACCAGCCTCCCACATGGGTCTTAAACTCTGACTAAACTCCATGTAGACAATACCCACTGCCTTTCCTTCATCAACGTTCCTGGTAACCTCCTTGAAAAACTCTATCAGATTGGTTAGCCATGACTCCCCAAGGGCAAAGCCATGTTGATTATCCATAATTAGGCCATGTCTATACTTTTATATCCAGTCTCTTAAAATACATTCCAATAAAAATTAAGAATTTACATCTTTGTGAATTTCTCTGTCCATTTTCACTTAGGTGTGACTCACTCTGGAGAAAGATCACAAGCTGCTGTGGATTGAGGGAGGGACTGCAGGGAGAATGGACAATCTCTGGTCAGATAGTGTCGAAGGTCAGGCACGAACTCTGCCAGCAGTGTTACTGTACTTACCTAAGCCCATCACTCCTACTGGGACACAGGCCGCTGATAATGGCTCACCCAGGGCCAGTCTTTCAAGTTGTCCCCAAGTGTAGCCCATCTTTGAAGACCCTTCCTCGCCCAGGGATGAGGTTTTTGGAGCATCTGTTGGTGTTTCTGTAGCTCTAGGTTTTTATGGGATGGGGTGGCTAGCCCCATGCCCAACCCTCCTCCTTCACCCCCAGGCTTGGGGCCGTCTGTGGTGGAATTAACTTTGCTACAGTGCTGCCCTTAATATTGGTTGTCGAGTGCAGCCGGTGATCTTGTTAACTCTCGTGTATGTACTTGAGAGCTGGTGAGGTGGATGAGAAGACAATGAAATCTGCATCATTGCATTTTTCTCGTTGTGCTGGTCACTCGGCCGATCAAGTTTATATTGTCTCTTAGAACAACATCGTCAACTCCGTTCCTTCACTTATTTCCCTGTAACCATTCTCACATCCACGTATGGCAACTTCTGCCAGATGCTCCTGTCCACAACCCCCACCTGACCCACCACCAACCATACCCCCCCCAAACCCCAGCCATCACTAGCGTAATTTATAGTAGGGTATTAATTCACCAGTCCACTTTTGGATATGAGATTAAACTGGAGAATGTATAAATTCCCACCTCATGGATAATAACACAGGCCAGGATCGATCTCCGTTTGCTGGAGCATTGCAGAAGCAACACTAACTTCTATGGCATTATACTGACCCAAGCCAAACACAGCTCGGTTGTTATGGGAGGATACCACTTAGCCTTCTCTCAATGGTGAACATTGTTTATATCAGTTCTGACTTGGGTCTTTGACTTGAAACATTAATCCTGTTTCTTTTCCACAGGCATTCTCAATATTTTATTTTTGTTTTGATGGCATATCATGTCCATTTTCATCGATATCATCCAGCATCTCTACCAATTGAATTTATTGTTCATAGAAAATGTGAATTACCATCAGTGAAAATTAGAGATAGTTGCAAATTCTCATTTCCAGGAAGGGCCCATTACACTGAGCAAATATCATTCCTTCTTCAAAGCTTGAAACACAATTTACTTTCTCAGTAAAGTAATATTTTATCCTTGCTGCTGTAAAAAGCATGTAAAGTAGTAAAATTTAAATCTCCATTGCTCAGTATTAACAGGGGATCAAAGAACATCATGAATCAATCTTAATATCATTTCTTATTCCAATCTTATTGTGCTCATAATCTGCTTAAGCCTCCTTTAGGCCCTGAATTTGCAAAGGAATGTGTAAATGAAAGCCCAGCTCAATGTGAGGGGATTTACCATCAGGTGGTATATTTTACTATGTTGAAATGAGTTTGTAGAATGGCTTCACAGTAGCATAGCTGTTAGCACAATGTTGTTACAGCTCAGGGCTTCAGAGTTTGGAGTTCAGTTCCAGGGCCCTCTGCAAGAAGTTTGTACGTTCTTCCCATGGGTGTATGGGGTTCTTCCTTGTGCTTCTGTTTCCTGCCACAGTGATGCACCGTCAATAACTCTGAGACGTGGGTTAAGGTAGGCTTTTATTGGCTGGAAGAAAGCACAAGCAGCAAGCGACCACCACACAATATCCTGGAGACTGTTATAAATCGCCTTTATACAGGGGTCTGTGGGAGGAGCCATAGGAGCAGTCAGCTGGGGGCGGGGGGTCATGTCCAGGCAGGTATATGTAGTTCACCACACACAGTTCAAAGATGTACCGGTTAGTAGGTTAATTGATCATTGTAAACTTTCCTGGGATTAATAGGTGGATTGCTGGGTGGTGTGGCTTGTTAGGCCGGAAGGGCCTATTCTGCGTGTGATCTCCAAATAAATAGTTTAAAATGGGCAGTCTATTAAAGCAGCCTTTAGACTACCAGTGAGGTGGGTGGTGAGCTTATAGAAACACAGAAAACATAGAAAACCTATAGCACAATACAGGCCCTTCAGCCCACAATGCTGTACAGAACATGTCCTTACTTAGAAGTTACCTAAGGTTACCCATAGCCCTCTATTCGTCTAAAAGCTATTTCCTTTTACTTTTTGCATTATTAGTGTGCACAACGGAAAACTTCTATTTCAAAATCTATGTGATGTTATTTTCCATGAAACTGAGTGGTTCACTCCACTGGTCCCATTGTCTGGCTGAATGTTGTGTTCTAATGGTGCAGGCTGGTCCCTCCTCAGCAGCTTTCCCTGCTCCATTGCTGCGACCAGAACACTTGTTGGATGCATGTGAATGAACTTCCTGCACTTCAGGCAAAGCTGAAATGGTGGAGTTGAATTAGGCCATCTGGCCCATCGAGTCTGCTCCTCCATTCATACAGCTGATTCTTCTTTTTTCTCCTCCTCAACCCCAGTTCCCAGCCTTCTTCCCATAATCTCTGATGCCATGTCCAATCAAGGACCTATCAATCTCTGCCTTAAATATATCCAACGACCTGGACTCCACAGCTGCATATGGCAACAAATTCCACCATTTACCTAAAGAAAATACTCTGCATCTCTGTTTTGAAAGGGCACCCCTCTATCCAGAGGGTGTGCCCTCTTGTCCTAGACTCTCCCACCATGAGAAACATCCCTTCCATATCTACTCTGTCTAGGCCTTTCAACATTTGAAAGGTTTCAATTAGATCCCCACTTATTCTTCTGAATTCCAGTGAATACAGACCCAGAGCCATTAAACGTTCCTTTTATGAAAAACCTTTCATTCCTGGAATCATCCTTGTGAACCTCCTCTGGACCCTCTCCAATGCCAGCACATCTTTTCTAAGATGAGGGGCCCAAAACTACTCACAATTTGGTGAAGCCCCACCAGTGCCTTATAGAGCCTCAGCATCATATCCTTCCTCTTGTATTCCAGACATCTTGAAATTAATGCTAGCATGACATTTGCCTCTACTGACTCACCACCGACTCGACCTGCAAGTTAATCTTTAGGGTGTTCTGCATAAGGACTCCCAAGTCCCTTTGCATCTCAGATCTTTGGATTTTCTCCCTGTTTAGAAAATAGTCTGCATATTTATTTCTACTATCAAAGTGCATGACCATGCATTTTCATTATATTTCATTTGCCAATTTCGTGCCAATTCTCCCAAGTCCTCCTGCATCCTACTTGTTTCCTCAACACTACCTGCCCTCCACCAATCTTCATATCATCTGCAAACTTGGCAACAAAACCATCTATTCCATCATCCAAATCATTTATATACAGCATAAAAAGAAGTGGTCCCAACACCGTCCTATGGAACACCACTATTCACTGGCAGCCAACCAGAAAAGGATCCTTTTATTCCTACTCGCTGCCTCCTACCAATCAGCCAATGGTCTGACCATGTTAGTAACTTTCCTGTAATGCCATGGGCTCTTAACTAGGAAAGCAGCCTCATGTGTGGCACCTAGTCAAAGGCCTTCTGAAAGTCCAAATATACAACAACCACTGCATCCCCTTTATCTAATCTACTTGTAATCTCCTCAAAGAATTCCAAAAGGTTCGTCAGGCAGGATCTTCCCTGAAGGAAACCATGCTGAATTTGTACTATCTTGTCCTGTGTCACCAATTACTCTATCACCTCATCCTTAACAATTGACTCTAATATCTTCCCAACCACTGTGGTCAGGCTAACTGGTCTATAATTTCTTTTCTGCTGCCTTCTTCCTTTCTTAAAGAGTGGAGTATGATTTGGAATTTTCCAGTCCTCTGGCACCATGCCAGAGACTAATGATTTTTAAAGATCATTTCTAATGCTACCACAATCTCTTAACACTACCTCTTTCAGGACCCGGACAGTTCATCTGGTCTGAGTGACTTAAGTACCTTTTGGTCTTTCAGCTTTTTGAGCACTTTCTCTCTTGTAATAGTAACTGCGCCCACTTCTTTTCCTTCACACACTACAACATCTAGCACACTGCTAGTGTCTTCCACAGTGAAGACTGATGCAAAATACTCATTTAGTTCATCAGCCAATCTCCTTGTCTCCGTTGTTATTTCTCCTGCCTCATTTTCTAGCAGTCCTATGTCCACTCTCATTTCTCTTTTATTTTTGACATACTTGAAAAAACCTTTACTATTCACTTTGATAATATTGTTACGTATTCAGGCAACAATAAATATATGAGTTCGGCAAGGGTTTCTTATAATAAAACAACACGTTTATTAAACACAGAAAACAAACCCCCCCAAAAGTAAACAAACACTACCGTAACCGGAAACAGCTGCTGAGCGGCTGTTCAAACAGTTCGTAAAGTGATATTCCCAAAACAGTTCTTTGAAGTGATATTCCAAAACAGTTCTTAAAGTGATATTGCCAAAAGTTCGATATGCTCACAGTCCATTTAAAAGGAGAGACTTTACAGGACGATTTAAGTTCTCTTTCACGTCGCTTGCTTCGATTCCCGACGTCGAAATTCCCACGAAGAATTTACGAAACAGAATGGCTTAAAGGCACTGACCTTTCCTTCTCCACTACCTTCAATCCTTTCTAGGTAAACCTAGGGATTAACACGAAGATAGTCAACGAAATCCTTCCAAATAAGGATCAAACAAAGGTCGCCCCCGTTTCACCGTAGAAAGCGATTCTCCTCGATCTTTAACTTCCAACCTTGAATCTTCACTCTCCTTTAATTCTCAAACTAACAGAATCATAAAGAACCTGTTGGCATTAACCTTTTAAACTTTAGGCATTAAATAAAAACTTCATCCTTCAACTAAACTGCGTCATCACTTCAAACACGCAGTGGCATGAAGTCAACTTGGCAAATCCAGCCACGAACTGCCCCTCCTCACAGGGTGGGGTCTACCTTTTATAACCTGTAAAAACCCATCACATGATCTCTACTGGCGGGAAAATGACGTCATTCCACCATCACAAGACCATCACCTCAAGTCCAGTACAGCTTCAACCCCAGTCACATGACAAGGGCACCACTGTCATGTGTCACGAGTACGTAACACCTCCCTCCAAAAAAAAACATTTTTGGTCTGACAAGAACAAAAATTTTTAACAATTGCTTACAAGAAAAACAAAGGTATAAATTTTATAACATACACAATCCACAACACCATCATATAACAGCTTATAACTCACAATACAGTAGGAGTGTTACAATTGAAAAAAAACCACTCCATAAAAAAAATTACAGTGTACATTCAACATCGAGATAGACAATCAGCAACCACATTATCTTTACCTTTAATATGTGTTATCACAATATTGTACTCTTGTAACATCAAACTCCAATTTAATAACCTTCTGTTTTTGTTTTTCATCTTACTCAGAAAAACTAACGGATTATGATCAGTGTAAACAATAAGTGGTTTCTGAGTTGTACTAACATATACCTCAAAATATTCCAAAGCTAAAACAAGAGATAACAATTCTTTCTCTATTGTCGAATAATTTCTTTGATGCTTATTAAATTTCTTAGAAAAGTAAGCTACTGGATGATCAAGCTCATTCCCCTCATTCCTTTGCATTAATACTGCTCCTGCAGCCTCATCACTAGCATCCACAGCCAATGAAAAAGGTTTTCCAAAGTCAGGTGCCTTAAGCACAGGTTGTTGACATATCATTGTTTTCAATTTTTCAAATGCTTCTTGACAAGGCACCGTCCATACAAACTTCTCATTCTTCCGCAGAAGGTTAGTTAATGGAAGGGCAACATTAGCAAAATTCTTACAAAATTTCCGATAATATCCTACCATTCCCAAAAACCTTCTGAGAGTCTTTTTCCCCGTTGGAGTGGGAATCTCTAAAATTGCCTGAACTTTTGCCTGAACAGGAGCTACCTTACCTTGACCCACAACATAACCAAGGTAAGTCACAGTGGCATGTCCAAATTCACTCTTAGCTAAATTAATAGTTAAGTTAGCTTTTGAAAGCCTTTCAAACAATTTCTCCATCGCAATAATGTGTGCTTCCCAAGTATCATTTCCTGTCACTAAATCATCAATATAAGCATCAGTATCTTTCAATCCCTGAATCACAAAGTTAATCATCCTCTGGAAAGTACCTGGGGCATTCTTCATCCCAAATGGAAGAACATTATACTCATATAACCCAGATGGAGTTACAAATGCAGAAATCTCTCTACCTCTGTCCGTTAATGGAACACACCAATACCCTTTCAATAAATCAATCTTTGTAAGGAACTTTGCCTTTCCAACTTTATCTACACAATCATCTACTCTAGGAATTGGATATGCATCTGTTTTCGTTACAGCATTCACCTTCCTATAATCCGTACAAAACCTAATACTACCATCTGGCTTTGGCACCATAACACATGGCGAACTCCAATTCGAGTTAGAATGTCTAATGATATTATTCTCTAACATATATTCAATTTCTTTCTCAGCAAGTTCACATTTTTCCATGTTCATCCTATATGGATGTTGTTTAATAGGTTTGGCATCCCCAACATCTACATCATGTGAAGCTATAGAAGTCCTTCTCGGAACATCTGGAAACAACTCCCTATATTTAAAAATCAACTCCTTCATCTGTTGTCTCTGCTCTAACTGTAAATGTGCTAATTTTTCATCAATATTTTCCAGAATGGTTGAATTTGGTAACCTAACAGAAACAATGTTGGATTTAGAATGAAAGTCAGATGAATCATCTATCATGTTCCTAGTTAAATCAAACTCATTCTCACTAACCACAACAGTCACAGTATCAGATTGTTTCTCAAAATATGGTTTCAACATATTTATATGGCAAAGTTGTGTTGACCTTCTACGATCTGGAGTTTTTACCACGTAATCCACATCATTAATTTTAGACACAATTTCATAAGGACCATGAAATCTAGCTTGTAAAGGATTTGTCTGCACTGGGAAAAGAACCAACACCTTATCTCCAGGCTTAAACATCCTCATCCTAGCGTCTTTATCATACCAAGTCTTCATTTTCTCCTGAGCCAACTTTAAATTTTCCTTAGCTAAACTACAAGCTTTATGTAACCTGTCCTTAAATTTCAACACATAGTCCAACAAATTAGTATGTACTTCCTTATTAATCCACTGTTCTTTCAACAAAGCTAAAGGTCCTCTAACTCTATGCCCAAACACAAGTTCAAATGGACTAAAACCTAAAGATTCCTGTACCGATTCCCTTACTGCAAATAAAAGTAAGTTTATACCCTCATTCCAGTCACTTTCATTTTCCACACAAAATGTCCTAATCATATTCTTGAGGGTAGAATGAAACCTCTCCAAGGCACCCTGCGATTCTGGATGGTATGCAGACGAAGTGATTTGCTTAGCTCCCAATTTATAAACTATCTGTTGAAACAATCCAGACATAAAATTACTGCCTTGATCAGTTTGTATCTCCTTAGGTAATCCAAAATAAGTAAAAAAATTTATAAGGGCCTTTGTCACAGTCTTAGCTTTTATATTCCTAAGTGGCACTGCCTCTGGAAACCTAGAAGAAGTACACATGATAGTCAACAAATACTGATAACCAGTTTTTGTCTTTGGTAATGGACCAACACAATCTACAATAACTTTAGAAAATGGTTCACCAAATGCTGGGATAGGTTGTAATGGAGCTACTGGTGTAACCTGATTTGGTTTACCCACAATTTGACAAGTATGGCACGTTTTACAAAACATCGCCACATCTTTTCTTAGACCAGGCCAGTAAAAATGTTTTAAAATCTTGTCCACAGTTTTCCTTACCCCTTGATGTCCACCTAAAGGCACACTATGAGCTAAAGTCAAAATCTCATTTCGATAAGCTGTTGGAACAACTACCTGGTAAACAACATTCCAATCCTCACTTGCAGGAATTGTAGGCGATCTCCACTTCCTCATCAACACTCCTTTTTCCAAGTAATATCCTACTGGCACCTTATCAATTTCACTATCTAGTAAAACCTGCTCTTTTAATTTTATAATCTCAGAGTCTCTATTCTGCTCTGCTATCATCTCCTTCCGAGACAAAGATAAATCTTTATAGTCAGACTTACTCCCAGAATCTTGTTCAAACAACGAAGATAAGAAAGTCTCTGACACATCCTCAAAACTCGAATCCTGAGTTGAACAGTCCTGAATAACAACCTCATTCTGCGCATCAATCTTTTTAGCCATAGCTCTAGTCACAACACAGGAAGAATCTGTGTTAGAATTCAACTCTGGTTCCTCTGACTCCATTGTCAAATGCACTTCAGGAAAAACTTGTCCACCTGCCAAGTCATTACCTAACAATAAAGAAATACCCTTCACAGGTAAGCTATGCTGTAATCCTACTTTAACAAATCCAGTAACTAACCCTGATTTTAAATTTACTTTATGTAAATGTACCGGCATAAAATCACTTCCAACACCTCTTATGTAATTTACCTCACCAGTATCAGACTCTTCATTAAACTTCAACACACTGTCTAACATCAATGACTGAGAAGCACCAGTATCCCTAAGGATTTTTATTGGCACCAAAGTAGATCCTTCCTTCAAGGATACAAACCCTTCAGTTATAAAATGATCATATCCCTTTCTAACTTGGTCAGACTCTAACAAAGCCTCATTTATGTTTATCAAACCCTGTAACTTTACATGTGCTTCAGTATGTTGCATACAAGCATCTGGAACTGCTTCCTTCTCTTTCTTTTTCAATTTGAAACAGTTAGCTATTACATGGCCAGGCTTCTTACAATAGTTACAAGTAAGACCAAACTGTCTTTCCTTCACAGGCTTTCCTTTCTCATCAACTTTCTCATTAACCTCCGATTTAATTTCAGATTTACCTGGAGTCTCCATGTTATTTTTCCTCTTAAAAATTATGCCCTGAGGAAATTTGTTCTTATGGATCAAAACATACTCATCAGCTAATCTAGCACAGTCCTGCAATTTATCAGTATCCTTCTCATTTAAGTAGGTCCTTACTTCAACAGGAATGCTTCTTTTAAATTCCTCCATTAAAATCAGCTCTCTCAATGTATCATAGTCCCCATTTACATTTTTAGAAGAAACCCATCTCTCAAAACACATAACTTTATCATAGGCAAATTCCACATAAGTTTTTTCCACAGACTTTTTCAAACTTCTGAATCTTTCCCTATATGCTTCTGGGACTAACTCATACGCGTTTAAAATATGACTCTTTACAATATCATAATCAAGAGCTTGTGCAGCTGTTAAAGCTGTGTAAACTTGTTGTGCTTTGCCTTTAATTACACTTTGTAACAACACTGACCATTTCTCTTTCGGCCACTCTGACATCCGAGCAATAGTTTCAAAATGTTGAAAATACCTTTCCACTTCTGTTTCACTAAATGGAGGGACCAATTTAATTTCTTGACTAGCAACAAACGTTTTTTTAGAACCAGAAGACTGATTTCCAGTCCTTAATTCCTCCATTGCATATGCAAATTCTCTCTTCTTTTGTTCTGCCTCCAATTTACACCTCTCCAAATCAGCTTTACTTTGTTCCAATTTCATTTGTTCGATTTGCAACTGCATCTCCAGTTTACTTATTTGAAACGACTCTAAAATCGATTCATCAAAAACACCCGAATCCACATAGTGTGACGCGATTTTCCTCTGTATTACAGCCTTAGAAGTCGTCTGCAAAATACCTTTAAGTTGCAATCTACTAGCTATCTCAAACACCTCAGTTTTTTTCGCCTTCGCCAACACCTCTGCAGCTGGCGAAGCCAGAAACTCATCAATATTCATTGCTGCCGAATACCACAACAAGCCAAACAAAAGAACCGAGTAATCCCCGTTTCCAAAACACCGATTTAAAAGTTAGCAAGCATTTAAACTCAAAAAATTCAATCCCGGACGAGCCCCCATATTTAATGTTACGTATTCAGGCAACAATAAATATATGAGTTCGGCAAGGGTTTCTTATAATAAAACAACACGTTTATTAAACACAGAAAACAAACCCCCCCAAAAGTAAACAAACACTACCGTAACCGGAAACAGCTGCTGAGCGGCTGTTCAAACAGTTCGTAAAGTGATATTCCCAAAACAGTTCTTTGAAGTGATATTCCAAAACAGTTCTTAAAGTGATATTGCCAAAAGTTCGATATGCTCACAGTCCATTTAAAAGGAGAGACTTTACAGGACGATTTAAGTTCTCTTTCACGTCGCTTGCTTCGATTCCCGACGTCGAAATTCCCACGAAGAATTTACGAAACAGAATGGCTTAAAGGCACTGACCTTTCCTTCTCCACTACCTTCAATCCTTTCTAGGTAAACCTAGGGATTAACACGAAGATAGTCAACGAAATCCTTCCAAATAAGGATCAAACAAAGGTCGCCCCCGTTTCACCGTAGAAAGCGATTCTCCTCGATCTTTAACTTCCAACCTTGAATCTTCACTCTCCTTTAATTCTCAAACTAACAGAATCATAAAGAACCTGTTGGCATTAACCTTTTAAACTTTAGGCATTAAATAAAAACTTCATCCTTCAACTAAACTGCGTCATCACTTCAAACACGCAGTGGCATGAAGTCAACTTGGCAAATCCAGCCACGAACTGCCCCTCCTCACAGGGTGGGGTCTACCTTTTATAACCTGTAAAAACCCATCACATGATCTCTACTGGCGGGAAAATGACGTCATTCCACCATCACAAGACCATCACCTCAAGTCCAGTACAGCTTCAACCCCAGTCACATGACAAGGGCACCACTGTCATGTGTCACGAGTACGTAACAATATTTGCTAGCTTGCTTTCATATTTCATCTTTTCCCTTCCCAATCCTCTATCTTCCCACTAAGTTTTGCTTTGTTGGATGACCTTTCTTTTGCTTTAACAATAGCTTTGACTTCCCTTGTCAGCCACGGTTGTACTATTTTATTATTTGAGTATTTTTCATTTTTGGAATACATCTATCCTGCACCTTCCTCATTTTTTCCCAGAAATGCACACCATTGCTGCTCTGCTGACATCCCTGCCAGCAGCTCCTTCCAATTTACTTTGGCCAACTCCTCTCTCATACCACTGTAATTTCCTTTATTCCACTGAAACACTGCTACATGAGACTTTACTTTCTTCTTATCAAATTTAAAGTTGAACACAATCAAACTGTGATCACTGGTTCCTAAGTGTTCTTTTACATTAAGCTCCCTAATCACCTCTGGTTCATTACATAACATCCAATCCAGTACAATTGATCCCCTAGCAGGCTTAACAACAAACTGCTCTAAAAGGCTATCTCTTAGGCATTCAACAAACTCACTGACTTGAGATCCATTCCCAACTTTATTTTCCCAATCGACCTGCATGTTAAAATCTCCCATGACTACCATAACATTGCCCTTTAGACATGCCTTTTCTATTTCCTGTTGTAACCTGTGGTTCACCTCCCAGCCACTATTGGGCGGCCTGTATATAACCGCCATCAACGTCTTTTTATTGTTGCCATTTCTTAACTCAACCCACAAGGATTCAACGTCCTTCCGATCCCATGGGAGCAAGGGAATCAGAAGATAAGAGACCAGAAGCTGGATGTGCAGTATACCAACCCAACCCCTTTTGCCTACTGAAAAATGAGTATAATGTTAGGGGTTGCCAATGATCCCAGATTCCAGTGGGAACCCGGAATTTAAATTGTCTACTCCCTTCTTATCATGCTTAATGTCTTTACCTTGCATCTTTGCCCTCTTTGTTTCCTTTGCAAATGGGAGGCTCCTAACATCCCTATAATTAGGTTAGTATTTGTTCTTGTTCAACAGTCAACAGAGCCAGGACATCAGTACATCCAAATACTCAGAAAGTGGTGGCAGTGCTCCATTGTGTCTTCCATTCCATTCAATACAATGGACTTGACCTTTGTTGATATTTGTTCCCTATTGCATGAGAACATAAGAAACAGGAGAAGGGGGGATAGATCACTCATTAATACAAGAGGTTCTCCAGATTTTGGGCAACACACACACAAAATGCTGAAGGAACTCAACAAAGAATTCACAACTGAGTTCCACCAGCATTTTGGATAGGCCAGTCAGCCTCTTTAACCTGCTCTGATATTCAGTAAGACCAGATATGTTCCATTCCGTGCCCCACACCACTCTACTGCACTGTTTCCATATCTCTTGACTCCCCTTTAACTATGGTGAGGGAAGGATCCTGACTGATAATTCAATAAGGACAGCATTGCATTGTGCCCTGTAGGATTTTGTCTATATTATTTGCAAGAATTGGGAACAGATGAAGAATTCAACACACTTTAAGGAGCCTGGAATGGTAGAACTGTTTAATATTATAAGGCAGCAGGAAGATGGTCCAAGATTTAATGACAGAAGCTTTGCCTGACAACACTGCTCCATATTTACTGTTCACCCCTGCTGAGCCTTCTCACAACCTCACAGCTCTTTAACTACATCTTGCACAGATCCAAATATGACATGCAGTTGGTAGTTTAAGTTTGAAGTGAAGCACAAACACCAAAGCAGAACATTTGGGCCAAATTCTCTGTTCCTTAGCTCTGATATTTAATATAATTATACATAACTTCCAACATAGTTACATGTATCTTCATGTGGTCACCAAGCTCATACTTTCTCAGAGGGTCACTTATTAAGCTATTGTAATGTACGCTCAGCAGCCACTTTGTTAGGTACCCTGTACACCTGCTCGTTAATGCCAATACTGCATCCAAGCAGCCAATTATCTGACACCAACGCAGTGCATAAAAACAGGCAGGCATGGTCAAGAGATTCAGTTGTAGTTCAGGCCAAACACCAAAATAGAGAAGAAATGTCATCTGAGTGACTTTGACTGTGGAATGATTGTTTGGTGCCAAATGGAGTGGCTTAAGTATCTTAGACATGGCTAATCTAGGATTTTCATGCACAACAGTCTCTAGAGTTTACAAAGAATGGTGCAAGAAACAAGAAAAATATTCTGTGAGTGGCAGATCTGTAGACAAAAATGCCTTGCCTCTGTTCTAATGAGAGAAGTCAGAAGATAATGGCCAGACCGGTTCAAGCTGACTGGAAGATGACATTAACTCAAATAACCACACGTTACAGCAGTGGTATGCAGAACAGCACCTTTGTACGTACAACACGTCAAACATCTATAGGTGTGCGGTGGAGAGTATATTGATCAGCGGCATCACAACCTGGTATGGAAACACCAATGGTCTTGAAAGGAAAATCCTACAAAAAATAGTAGATACAGCTCAGTGCAGCATGGGTAAATCCCTTCCAACCATGGAGCACATCTACATGAAACATTGTTGCAGGAAAGCAGCATCCATCATCAGGGACTCCCATTACCAGGAATATATTCTCTTTTCATTGCTGCCATCAGGAAGAAGGTACAGGAGCCTCAGGACTCACACCACCAGGTTCAGAAACAGTTATTACCTTTCAACCATCAGGCTCTTGAACCAAAGGGGATAGCTTCACTCACCCTGTCATTGAAATGTTCCCCCAACTTATGGAGTCATTTTCAAGGACTCTTCATCTCATGTTCTCAGTATTGATTGCTTGCTTGCTTATCTATCTATCTATCTATCTATCTATCTATCTATCTATCTATCTATCTATCTATCTATTTATTTATCTATCTATCTATCTATCTATCTATCTATCTATCTATCTATCTATCTATCTATCTATCTATCTATCTATCTATTTATTTATTTATTTATTTATTTATTTATTTAGTATTTTCTTTTTGTAATTACAGTTTGTTGTCTTTAGCACATTGGTTGAACACCCAAGTTGGTGTGGTCTTGCATTCATTCTGTAATAATTGTTCTGTTATGGATTTATTGAGTATGCCTGCAAGAAAATGAATCTCAGGGTTGTATATGGTGACATATATGCACTTTGATAATAAATTTACTTTGACCTTGAAGTGGATGGGCTACAGCAGCAGAAGACCACAGGCGTACACTCAATGGAGGTACCTGATGAAGTGGCCCCTGAGGGTAAATGTGGTCACTCCAGGATATCCAGGAGTTCCTTTATCCTAGGCACTTCCCATCCCTCAAACTATCATGGTCTCTCCCTCCCCATATCACCACTGGATATGCGGGCTGCACAATAGCTCTGGAAAAGAGGGGACAAACTCCCACTACCTGCTAAATGTTCCCAATGACGTGCGTCTCTAATAGCCTCTGACAACCCAGTCCAGCTCCCGGCCTCCACTAAGCCCGGAAGAACCTTTACTACTGACAGGAGAAAGGACGAAGGTGGTTTACTGGCTTCGGACAGACGTGGCTCATCAGCTGTGGTTGGCAGCTCTTCGAGGAGAAGCAATATTCCGATTTCAAATCTCCTCTGCCTTGTGGGAATATCCACATGGGGAAGGCTTCGGGAGTAAAGCCAGAGGAAAACTCCAGAGATGGAGTCCCTCAGGTTCAACGGTGTCCGGAAACCCCAGTAACACCGCTGGTGCCGATTGCATGGAGGGGGGCAGCTCACTGTATGGGCAAGAGCTTGCTCTCCATATTGTACTGCCCTGGCTTGCCTATCATATAGGTTGCTAGATCGCAACGCCCATAGTCGACCCCGATAAATAGAGGGCCTCAAAATCCTGTGTTATTGCTACTTCTCCTGCTTGTTTCGAATAAGTTCACTGACCTTTAAAACATTAGGTTAGCAATCACACTTCAGCATATTCACAATTTAATTCTCCAAATTAGGTGAAGTTCTTATAAATCAGAGGAATCTAATTCAGGAAACCATGGTCTATCAAATGTGGAGCTCTGCTGAATTGAAATTCTCATTAATACTGAGCAAATCTTTATAGCTGAGTTATAATCATCTATATATGGGAAATTGTGGAGTTCAAGCTCATAAGCCTGATGAATTTTACTTTAGTTTTTGTACTAAGTGTACCATTGGCAAGGCTAACAGTACTGTTCAGTCCTATTAAAGGGTCTTGGCGGGAAATATTGACAGTTTGTTCACCTCCATAGGTGCTGCCTGATCTGCTGAGTGTGTTCCTCTGGATTTCCAGAATCTTCAGAATCTCTTGTGTTCATTAGTAGTTTTCCCTTCACTGCCCTTGAAGGTCCATCTTCTTGAATCACTGCAGTCCTTCTGGTGAAGCTGCTTCTACAAAACTCTTGGGTAGGGTGTTACAGGATTAAAATCCCACAATGATGTATAACTTGGGCAAGAATCTGCCAGTGATGGTGTTCCCACATAAACTGACTGATAACACTAAATAAACCCTATTTCACAGTTGCAATCTGTGTTTTATCAGTTTGTATGAGCAAAGGCTTGCTGTTACTCTTGTTCATTGATCAGCACTTACTAGTGTCAATGATCTGAATAAAAATATTTGGTCATTTAAATATGATATGAAGTTTTGCACTGATGTTAAAGCTCTTGACTGAAATAAATTGTAGATGGGCCTGCACCCAGTAGATTAGAAGTAGTGTAATAAACAGTGTTAGAGTTAATGTCAAGCATACATTATGCAGAACTGGATTTTAAATTGAGGTCTGCTGAATGAAAAAGAGTCGCAGATATAATAGCATATGGGTTTCTAAGATTCATGGTGAGTGCCCGGAGGTTCAATCTAAATCAAATAGAGAATTAGGATGGAATATAACTGAGAGATAAAACAAATACAAATCATCGTGTGAATATAAAATATCTGCTGTTAGGTCCCATTAGTGGAATGTTCATCCTTAATGTTAAAGAGATGGAGAAACAAATCCTGGTTGAAAATCAGAAGTGGCCCAATGGATTAACACCGACTTTAAAATCCCATAGCTGTTTTGATAGGGAAATTGATCTTTTTATGCCAGAAAAAGTGCAGTCTTCAGGGCAGTTTGTGTCATTAGCTATCAGAATAGCTTGCCATTTTCTGCATCGTGCACTACTATAAATGGTCAAATAGTCTGATTATTTTCCCTGAGGATGATGATATAGAATATAAAAGACAGATATACTGTTGGATGCTCAATCACAGTTATACTTTGGAATTTACCTTTGAAACCTCTGTAAGTTGGAGACAAAATTGTTTTGGCATTAATATAAACAGGCATATTCTTATCAGTCTCTCTCTTTCTCTGGACATTATTTGGTTGCTGGTCAGTGAATAAAATTAAAATATATTCTGTCTAATTTCACTGCAATTTAATGGACCAGTTAGTATTTTCTTTTCACTAACCTCGTTTTTATTTCATGATCCCATCTCCTTTCCTAGATTGTGACAAGGTGATCTAATTTTATTGGTCTGGAATTTGCAGTGAGAAATAATGGTGAGGTTGCCATCACTCACAAAGGCAAAGGAAAAGAAAGATACACATCAAATGGAGGCATACATTGCTCATTAAACAGGGGAATTTGAACTTTTCTATTAGTTGGTCCCTACTATCCAAAGTTCAGAGTAAAATTTATTATCAGAGTACATACATGTCACCACTAACACAACTCTGAGTTTCTTTTTCAGTGGGCATACTTGGCAAATCTATACGACAGTAAGTGCAAACTGTAAGCATCAGGAACTGTAAACCATAAACAAACTGGGCAAATGCAGATAATAAATAATGAGCATGAAATAACAAGATTAAAGAGACCTTAAATTAGTGTAGTAATCTCTTTTTGTTCAAGAGCCTGATGGTTGAGGGGTAGTAACTGTTCTTGAATCTGGTGGTGTGGGTCCTGAGGCCTAGTTACTGAGAGAAAAGAGCGTGGCCTGGGTGATGAGGATCTTTGATGATTGATGCTACTTTTCTACGGCAACATTTCATGTAAATGTACTCATTGGTTGGGAGGGCTTTACCCATGATGTACAGGGCCAATTCCATTACCTTTAGTAGGATTTTCTGCTCAAAGGCATTGGTGTTCCCATACCAGGCTATACTGCAGCCAGTAAGCACACTTTCCACTGCATATCTATAGAAGTTTGCCAAGGTTTTTGATGACATACCAAATCTCCACAGACTCCTAAGGGAGTAGTGGTGCAGTGATGCTTTCTTATTAATTATACTTATTTGATGGGCCCTAGGATAGACTTTTGCAGCCTTCTCATGGGTAATCCATAAGAGCATGAGGCAGAAGTAGAATTAGACCTTTTGGGTTGGTGTGACACTGGAGGTGGTTGTTGTTCTCCCCACCTGGTCTGCTTTCTGGAGCTGGCCTTCTATCGTCTTTTATGCCCGCTTTGAAAGGGAGAATATAACTACAGCTGTGAAGATCCCTGCTGCACCCGATGACTCTGTGATCTGTCTTGGATGCCGATGTTAGGCTGTTTTTAAAGAGGGTGAATCCTTGCGAGGCGGAATGTCCCAATGGAGTACCTGGTACGGGTCTGAAAACTTGTGCCAACCAACTGGCAGGAATATTCAAGGATATTTTCAACCTCTCACTGCCATGGGCAGAAGTTCCCACTTACTTCAAAAATCCAACAGTTAATACCAGTGCCTAAGAAGAATTATGTGAGCTGCCATAGTGACTATCGCCCGGTAGCATTCAAATCGACAGTGAAGAAATGCTTTGAGAGGTTGGTCATGACTAGACTGAACTCCTGCCTCAGCAGGGACCTGGACCCATTGCAATTTGCCCATCGCCACAATAGGTCAACGGCAGATGCAATCTCAGTGGCTCTCCACGCAGCTTTAGACCACTTGGACAACACAAGCACCTACGTCAGGATGCTGTTCATTGACTATAGCTCAGCACTTAACACCATCATTCCCACAATCCTGATTGAGAATTTGTAGAACCTGGGCCCCTGTACCTCCCTCTGCAACTGGATCCTCGACTTCCTAACCAGAAGACCACAATTTGTACAGATTGGTGATAATATCTCCTCCTCGCTGACAATCAACACTGGTGACCTCAGGGGTGTGTGCTTAGCCCACTGCTCTACTCTCTGTATACCCACGACTGTGTGGCTAGGCATAGCTCAAATACCATCCACAAATTTGTTGAAGATACAACCATCATTGGTAGAGTCTCAGATGACCCCTGCCTTGCCACACTAGTAGCAGAGATTGCGCTGTGGCGGGGCTGGCGGGGCGCTGGTCGCACTTGTCTAACGGGCTCCTCCTCATAGGTTTACTCCTCCGCCTCACAGGCTTGCAGCATTCAGGGCAACGCTTGATCGCCTTAGTGGGATAAAATTGCTTCTGCCCTCTCCGTCTCAGCCAGCGATGATGGTGATGTCAGACGGATATGCTGCTGGAGGCACTCTGGCATCAGTGCCTTTACAAAAGTGTGGAGGGCAAACTCTTCCTGAGCCATGGGAGGGAGCTGGGGTAGCCATACCGAGCATACTGGCCCAGATCTGCTGGGAACGTCCCAAAGCTCTCTCCCACATGGTGCCGCCCAGTGCCCGTTCTTCCAATGACCTCTAACCAAAACACTGCTCCTACGTCACTACGAGGGCCCAGTAGTCACGCTGCCCAGGGTTGCAGGGGTGGCATACTGCTTGGTTGATCGACTTATTTCCCGGATATTAAGGCACTCCATCCAACATCATAGCTCTTCGATCATCATAACTTTAATCAGTTATATATAGACAGGGGAGGTGATTATTACACACACACCATTACAGTCGGGATGACCCACGAATAACTGTATAATCCAACCTAAAATGTAACAATAAATGAATTTGAACATCCCACCATAATCCCACAAAAACATATTGAAACAAGAACAATAAATAGCACTGGCCACTAGGAGTTCCTGGGTGTGCTGTCGACTACACCCTGCACCCCCCAGTGCACTACAAAATTATATTCCACCATCAGGCTCTTGAATCGAAGGAGTTAACTTCACTCACTCCATCACCGAACTGTTCCCACAACCTATCCACCTATGGACTCACCTTCAAGGACTCCTCATCTCATGATCTCAATATTTATTGCTTATTTATTCCTTTATTATTTCTTTTTCTTTTTTCCTTGCTTTTAGTATTTACATAGTTAGTTGTCGTTTGCATATTGGTTGTTTCACCGTCCTGTTGGATGCAGTCTTTCAACAATTATATTATGTTTCTTGTATTTACCGTGAATGCCCACAAGAAAATAAATCTCAGGGTTGTATTTGGTGACATGTACCCTATGTACTCTGATAATAAATTTACTTTGAACTATGAACTTTGGTAAATTAGAGGATATGTTAATGAAATTGAAGTAGGTAATGGATTAACAGGAAGGTAAAACCGTTATATATTTTCACACTGCCTTTCACTGAGTTGTTGGGTGTTAGTATCTAATTAACAGATTTAGCAACCTTTCTGCTATTTTCTCTGAAATGACCAAGCTAGATCTTCAGTAATGGGCACTTTCAGCTTTACATTAATGATAGAATTAAATAAACATAGCATTAACTCATGTGCTGGCATAAATTATTTTGCTCTTCCTTCAGGCTTCTGTGAAAACCAAAACCAAAGGAATTAGAAAGATAATGAACAAGTAGATCATCATCTGCAATGTTTTTTTAATTGTCAGGAAACCAAATGTACAATGATCCATAGTGCAAAAAAAAATTGCCAAGAGCAGAAACAGAATGAGAGGTAGGGTAATATTTCTACCTGAGTTAACTGTAGAAATATTCTGTATATATTCTATTGGTGAGAGTTCAGTCCATTGCCCAGGACTTGACAGATTGCAATTCTTAAAACAGTAGTGTTTTTCTTGGTGCCCTCTTCTAAGGTGAAAGATCGTTTTTGAGGTAGAGAGAAAAAGATTCACAGGAAAATTCGGAATCTTTTTTAACATTTCCACAACATCTGTCTGACTGAGGGATTGTGGCTTCACAATTCAATTAGTTATTAATGATTCAATAAAGAGAACTTCATATTCATCTTGATCCTTTCAGTCAAGATTTTTATCTGAATTTATGTGTAAGGGACTTAGTTTTAATGCTCAGACAGAGAGAAAAAAAATTACTTTCTCTATTAAATCCTTCTGTAGTATTTCCTTACATTGATTATCTGATTCAGAAACTTTACCCACCACCTTAACCAATTTTTCTAGAGGAAATGAAGCAACATGAGCAGTGATTTGCACAAATGTTTGACTTTATAATCACATCAAATTATCATTAGAGTCCTTCAGACACAATAAAGTGCCTTGTCATGTAAGAAGTATCTTTGAAATATCAAACACGAGGAAATCTGTAGATGCTGGAAATTCAAACAACAACACACACAAAATGCTGGTGGAACACAGCAGGCTAGGCAGCATCTATAGGGAGAAGCACTGTCGAAGTTTCGGGCCGAGACCCTTCATCAGGACTAACCAAAAGGAAAGATAGTAAGAGATTTGAAAGTAGAGGGGGGACGGGGAAATGCGAAATGATAGGTGTAGACCGGAGGGGGTGGGATGAAGCTAAGAGCTGGAAAGGTGATTGGCGAAGAGCTGAGCTGGAGAAGGGAAAGGATCATGGGATGGGAGGCCTCGGGAGAATGAAAGGGGGGGGAGCACCAGAGGGAGATGGAGAACAGGCATAAAACTAAATATGTCAGGGATGGGGTAAGAAGGGGAGGAGGTGCATTAACGGAAGTTAGAGAAGTCAATGTTCATGCCATCAGGTTGGAGGCTACCCAGCCGGTATATAAGGTGTTGTTCCTCCAACCTGAGTTTGGATTCAGTTTGACAATAGAGGAGGCCATAGATAGACATATCAGAATGGGAATGGGACGTGGAATTAAAATGTGTGGTCACTGGGAGATCCAGCTTTTTCTGGCGGACCGAGCGTAGGTGTTCCACGAAACAGTCTCCCAGTCTGCATCAGGTCTCACCAATATATAAAAGGCAACACCGGGAGCACCGGACACAGTTTACCACACCAGCCGACTCACAGGTGAAGTGTCGCCTCACCTGGAAGGACTGTCTGGGGCCCTGAATGGTGGTGAGGGAGGAAGTGTAAGAGCAGGTGTAGTACTTGTTCCGTTTACAAGGATAAGTGCCAGGAGGGAGATCGGTGGGAAGGGATGGGGGGGACGAGTGGACAAGGGAGATGCATAGGGAGCGATCCCTGTGAAAAGCAGAAAGGAGGGAGAGGGAAAAATGTGTTTGTAGTGGGATCCCGTTGGAGGTGGCGGAAGTTACGGAGAATTATATGTTGGACCTAGAGGCTGGTGGGGTAGTAGGTAAGGACAAGGGGAACCCTATCCCGAGTGGGGTGGCGGGTGGATGGGGTGAGGGCAGATGTGCGGGAAATGGGAGAGATACGTTTGAGAGCAGAGTTGATGGTGGATGAAGGGAAGCCTCTTTGCTTAAAAAAGGAAGATATCTCCTCCGTCCTGGAAAGAAAAGCCTCATCCTGAGAGCAGATGCGGCGGAGACGGAGGAATTGTGAGAACGGGATAGCCTTTTTGCAAGAGACAGGGTGGGAAGAGGAATAGTCCAGGTAGCTGTGAGAGTCTGTAGGCTTATAGTAGATATCAGTAGATAGGCCGTCTCCAGAGATGGAGACAGAAAGATCAAGAAAGGGGAGGGAGGTGTCGGAAATGGACCAGGTAAATTTGAGAGCAGGGTGAAAGTTGGAGGCAAAGTTAATCACCACCATTTAGGGCCCCAGACAGTCCTTCCAGGTGAGGCGACACTTCACCTGTGAGTCGGCTGGTGTGGTATACTGCGTCCGGTGCTCCCAGTGTGGCCTTTTATATATTGGCAAGACCCGATGCAGACTGGGAGACTGTTTCGTGGAACACCTACACTCGGTCCGCCAGAAAAAGCTGGATCTCCCAGTGGCCACACATTTTAATTCCATGTCCCATTCCCATTCTGATATGTCTATCCATGGCCTCCTCTATTGTCAAACTGAATCCAAACTCAGGTTGGAGGAACAACACCTTATATACCGGCTGGGTAGCCTCCAATCTGATGGCATGAACATTGACTTCTCTAACTTCCGTTAATGCACCTCCTCCCCTTCTTACCCCATCCCTGACATATTTAGTTGTTTGCCTGTTCTCCATCTCTCTCTGGTGCTCCCCTCCCCCTTTCATTCTCCCGAGGCCTCCCATCCCATGATCCTTTCCCTTCTCCAGCTTTGTATCACTTTCACCAATCACCTTTCCAGCTCTTAGCTTCATCCCACCCCCTCCGGTCTTCTCCTATCATTTCACATTTCCCCGTCCTCCCTCTACTTTCAAATCTCTTACTATCTTTCCTTTTGGTTAGTCCTGAGGAAGGATCTCGGCCCGAAATGTTGACAGCACTTCTCCCTATAGATGCTGCCTAGCCTGCTGTGTTCTACCAGCATTTTGTGTGTGTTGTTCTTTGAAATATCTTTGTCTTCACATTGAAATAGAAAGATTTGGAAGACATCAAATGCTCTCTTCAGAGCAAGCCACACAAAATGCTGGAGAAACTCAACAGGTCAGGCAGCATCTAGGGGAATGAATCAATAGTCGCTGTTTCTGGCTGAGAAGGTACAACTGCTTTAGGCCTCACACCATCAGGTTACTACCTCTCAACCATCAGGCTCTTGAACAAAAGGTGATAACTAAACACATTTAGGCACTCTTCTATCCTGTTATTTCTTGCTCATCTTTATTGCTATTTATTTATTATCTGCATTTGCCCAGTTTGTTTATAGTTTAGAGATCCTGTTTACAGTTACTGTTCTGTGGATTTGCTATGTATGCCCGCAGAAAAAAGAATTTCAGGGTTGTGTGTGGTGACATATATGTACTCTGATAATAGATTGGAACTTTGAACTTTGAATGGAAAGGGGAAAATGCCAAAATAAAAATGGTGTTGAGGGAGGGGGTAGGGAGGAGGAGAATAAGCCAGAAGGTAATAAGTGAAGCAAGTAAAGGGGAAGGTAGGTGGGGCGGCGGAGGGGCAATACTGTAAAAATCTGTGAGGTGATAATTGGAAAAGGTAAAGGGCTGGAGAAGAAGAAATCTGATAGGAAAGGAGTGTGGACCATGGGAGAAAGGGAAAGAGAAGGAGGAGGGGATAGGCAAATAAGAAGAAAAGGGAACAGGCCAGAGTGGTAAATAGAAAAAGAGGGAGTGTGGAGGTGAAAGCTACCAGAAGCAGGAGAAACCAATGTTCATGCCATCAAGTTGGAGGTAACCTGGACAAAATATGTAGCATTGTTCCTCCAACCTGACAGTGGCCTCATCCTGGTAGAAGAGGAAGCCATATTCTGACATATCAGAACGGGAATGGAGAAGGGAATTAAAATGGTTGGCCACCAGGAAATTCTGCTTTTTGTGGATGGAGTGGGGGTGCTTAATAAAGCGGTCTCCCATATTACATCATGTCTCACCAACGTAGAGGGAGCCACATTGGGAGCAACAGCAAATGACCCCAACAGATTCACAGGTGAAGTCTGAAAGAGTGTTTAGGACCTTGCATGGAAGTATGGGTGGAAGTGAATGGATTTTGCCTAGGACAAATGTAAAAGGGTAGAAGTTGTTTAGTTTATTCATGTGGCGTCACTGGCATTGAATTGACTGACTTAATGGTTCATTTCAGAGGGTACTTTGAATGTAATCAATCTGATGGCAATAAAATCACAGGTAGGCCAGACTGGGAAAGGAAGAATATGCAGTGAACCAAATGGATTTTATGATAAATTTGTGATTCATGACAAAAGCTATTTTAAATTATAGCATAATTGTAAGCTGAATTTTGAATTTCCAACTGCTATGCTTGAATGTAAGCTTACTGTCACTAAATCAACATTCCCTGAGTCCAAGTTTAACCTGCCTTGTGTCATGGAGCAGAGTAGATAATTGAGGTGACAATTGGGGAGAACTTTGGGCCCTATGACCATAATTCTATTAATTTTGGAATTTTTGGAATTAATTCTGGAAAGGGACTGAATTATTCCACAGATTCAGGTTCAAAATGCACTTGATAAATTTTGGACTTTCTGAGACAAGTAGCTCAATACCCCTTTGTGCAACTAGATTCTTAACCTCCTCACTTGAAAACCCTTGTCAGTTTAGATTGGCAACAAGATCTCCTCCATATTCTCTGTCAGCACAGGTGTATCATAAGGCTGTGTGCTTAGCCCCCTGCTCAACTCACTTTACACTTACATGATATTTATGTGCAGCTAAGCACAGCTCCAATGTCATATTTAAGTTTGCTGATGACATCAGTGCCATTTGCCGAATCAAAGTTGCTGACGAACCAGCATTTAGTAGGGAGAATGAAAATCTGGCTGTATAGTGCCATAACAACAACCTCCCATTCAATATCAGCAAGATCAATAGGCTGAACATTGACTTCAGGAGGAGGAAGCCAAGGTTCCATGAGCTGGTCCTCTTTGGAGGATCAAAGGCGGAGAGGGTCAGCAACTTTAAATTTCTGAGGAATTGTCCTGAGTCCAGCACATAAATGCCATTGCGAAGAAAGCACAGCTACACTTCTACTTTCTTAGAAGTTTGGGAATATTTGGAATGTTATCTAAAAATTTCTATAGATGTGTGGTGGAGAGTATATATGTGGTTGCATCACAGCTTGGTACAGAAACAGCAATGCCCTCGAATGGAAAATCCTACAAAAAGTAGCGGATACAGCCTCAGCACCATTGAGCACACCTACATGGAGCACTGCTGCAGGAAAGCAAGGACATCCGGCACCCAGGCCATGCTCAACCCTTGCTCACCCCATCACTGAACTCTTCCCAAAACCTAAGTACTCACTTTCAAGGATTCTTCATCTCATGTTCTTGATAGTTGTTGCTTGTTTATTATTATTTTTACTTTTTCTCAGCTCAATTGCTAGGAAATTTCAAACTATTCTCATGGTGTTTGGAATGGCTATATCTATTAAGTAAGTTGTTCCTGCTTGTTTATCCTGTATTATTGTATCCGGATGGTTATTATGGATTGTCCTATCTTTAATAACGAATTGGTCATAATATAATTTGTGGTATTCTGACTCTAAAACTTGATCAGGTTTGTATTTATAGTAAGGTATGATTTCTCTTTTCAAGCAAGATTTTGATGACTGCTGTTTGCCACTTGATTACCCCTGTGTAGGTAATCAGATTGAGTTAAATTGCTGCAAAATCCTGTAATGTGTCAGATTGTTTCTGGTTTTCCTTGGCATTTTCTACATTTATCATCGTGACTTTGTTGATTTCTATTATGTATTTTTGATATTTTTTGTGTTAAGCACCTGGTCCTGTATTGCCACAAAGAACCCTTCTGTTTCTGGGAAGAGGTCTCCAATTCTGAGCCAGGCGTTCGATGTTCCTTGTTTAATATTTTTATTTATTTTTTTCTCAGCTGAAGCTGGTACAACCTAGGGTACAGGCATAGCCAAGCACACTCATTTCTCAATTGCTAGGAACTTTTTTATGTTTATTATTTTATTACTAGTAGTTGTGCTATTTATTTTTATTATACGTAATTTAATATTTATTTCTTTTTTTGCTTTTGTATTTACAAGGTTTATTGTTTCTGAAACATTGGTTGTTTGTCCTTCTACTTTAGTGCCATCTGTCATTAATTCAATTGTGTTTCTTGTACTTTACTGTGATTGCCTACAAAAAAAAATGAATTTCAAGGTTGTATATGGTGACATATATGTACTTTGACAATAAATTTACTTTGAACTTTGAATGTTTGCTTCCAAAGTTGATTGGAGTGAGTTCTTTAGTGCAAAGTCTTGATACCTGCAGCACACCTCTGGTCACAGTTCTCAAATCTGAAAAATAAATCTCTACTACTACCTCCATTCTCTTACCACTTAACCAATTTTGTACACAGAAGTCTTGATCAAGCTAGGTTCCAATATGTTCTAGCCTTCTGGACCAACTTATCATGCAGAACCTTATCAAAAGCCTTGCTAAAATCTATATAGACTACCATCCCTACCCTCATCAATTCTTCTAAAAAGTTCAAAGTTCAAGGAAAATTTATTATCATACATATATTATATCATTTCCAACCTATATCATTTTCTTGTGGGCATACTTAATAAATCCATAATAGAATAATAACCATAAAAATCAATAAAAGATTGCACGGAATTGGGCGTTCAACCAGTGTGCAAAAGACAACAGACCCTGCAAACATCAAAGGAAAGAAATAATAAATAAATAAACAAACAAACAAACAAGTAAATAAATAAGCAAGCAATAAATAAATATTGAGAACATAAGATGAAGAGTCCTTGAAAATAAGTTTATAGATTTATAGATCGCAGGAACATTTCAATAATGGGGCATGAAGTTAAGTGACATTATACCCTTTGGTTCAAGAGCCTGATGGTTGACGGGTGATAGCTGTTCCTGAACCTGGTGGTGTGAGACCTGAGGCTCCTGTACCTTCTTCCTGATGGCAGCAGTGAGAAGAGAGCATGTCTTGGATGGTGGAGGTCTCTGATGATGGATGCTACTTTCCTGCCACAATGCTTCATGTAGATGTGTTGAATGGTGGGGAGGACTTTACTCAGATGGACTGGGCCATATCTACCACTTTTTGTAGGATTATCCATTCAAAGGCATTTCAAGGACATTAGTGTTTCCATATCAGGCTGTGATGCAGCCAGTCAATCTACTGTCCTCTGCACATTTATAGAAGTTTGTCAAAGATTTGGGTAACATGCTGAATCTTTGCAAACTCTTAAGGAAGTAGAGGCACTGCCATGCTTTCTTCATAATTGCACTGATGAGCTAGGCCCAGGACAAGTACACTGAAATAATAACACTATGGAATTTAAATTTGCTGACCCTTACCACCTCTGATCCTCCGATGAGCACTGGCTCATTGACCTGTGGTTTCCTTCTCCTGAAGACAATAATCAGCTTCTTGGTCTTGCTGACGTTGAGCAAGAGGTTGTTGTTATGGCACCACTCAGCCGGATTTTCAATCTTCCTGCTGTATGCTGATTTATTACCTTCTTTGATTCGGCCTATGACAGTGGTGTTGTCACAGACTTGAATATGGCATTGGGGCTGTGCTTAGCCACACAGACATAAGTGTAAAGTGAGTGGAACAGGAGGCTAAGCACACAGCCTTGGGGTCACCTGTGCTGGCAGATTTTGTGGAGAAGATGTTGTTGCTAATCCAAAGTGACTGGGGCCTGCAAGTGAGGAAATCTTTGTCACATCTCCAAAAAAAAAAATCAAATTTCTGAGACGTGATTCACAAAGCCGTGCTATTTTTATTCTGTCTTACCTTTGCAAAAGCAAATTAGTCCTGTCTCTCAGAATCCTTTTAAATGACTTTCCCACCAATGATGTTAGTCTCTGTAGTTCCCATCTTTGTGTTTGTGCCTCTGTTTAAGGAGGGATAAGATAGTGATGGAGTTCTGGAAAGAAGGACCATGGATAGCTATCAGAGGGAACGTTGAGCATCCCTCAGGTGAAACAACCTTTGACATAACAGTCACTTTGTGCCTGGATGCACACAGCAGAGAAATAGATAACGTTCTCAGGCAAATTTTTACCGATAATACATTGAATACTGAATGAAAATGGGATATGTACACTTGCTTAACTATATTAATCTTGAATTTTGAAGGAAGTTTTTAAAAAAATTCTGAATGCAACAAAGCCATTAGACTTAATGCTAACCCGTATTCAATAGCCCAATTTTTCCTGAGAAATTCTGTGTGTTTCTTGTGGAACTGCAAACATTTGCCTACATAATGTTGGTGAAAGGGTAGAGATGTGTAAATGGGTTTGTTTTGCTATTGCTGCTTTTTTGTTTTTTGCGTTCTGTGTTGTTCTGCCAAGCATTGTGACCACAAGGCCATAAGAAATGGGAACAGAATTAAGCCATTTGGCCCATCGAGTCTGCTCCACCATTCAATCATGGCTGATCCTTTATTCTACCTCCTCAACTCCAGTTCCCGGCCTTTTCCCCATAACCTTTGATGCCATGTCCAATCAAGAACCTATCAATCTCTGCCTTAAATGCACCCAACGACCTGGCCTCCACAGCTGCATGTGGCAACAAATTCCACAAATTCACCACTTGCGGGCTGCCCCCAGCAGATCCTCAGATATGTTGATTTTTAACATGAACGACTCATTTCACGATATTTCCTTGTACGTGTGATAACTAAATTTGAATCTGAGTCTGACGTTTGGGATAATGTTTGTGAAATGAAGAAATTTCCAAGTTGTCAAGCATTTTCCTGACTGTATTCTAATGTTCAAATCAACCTTCCCAAAAGAGTCTCTGAGGATCTGCTTCCTGACTCATCTGGGTTTCACATTCAACAGATACGGAGACTCCATTTATTTCAACGCAGAGAGAAAACTATGAGGCTAAGGGAATGGTAAGGATTAGTAACTTACTTCTTTTAATTTATAGGTATTTCTCTGAGTTACCAAAATGTGTATTTTGTGCTTTCCAGTGATTTTTATATGTCGAAAATGAATAATTTGAATTAAGTGAGTTTAGTGTTAATATTTTTGGAATGATTATTTGCATCATAGATATTTACAAACTTCCAAGGTACTTAGCAGTTCTAATAGTCAGTTATGTTCGGAGATCATAAGACCATAAGATAGGTTATCTCTGCCATCAAGTCTGTTCTGCCATTTCATCACAGCTGATCCATTTCTCTCTCAGCCCCAAATTCTTGCCTTCTCGCCGTATCCCCGACTAATCAAGAATCTATCAACCTCTGCCTTAAATATATGTAAAGACTTGGCCTCCAAAGGCACTGGTGGCAACAAATTCCACAGGTTCACTGCAGTTTCTAGAGCATTTCTGTTGGGCATTCCTGTAGTGCTTCACCAACACTCTGACAACAATAAGCTGTAAAGGAGCAGTGAGTGCACCTTGTTTTTCTCCATCAGTGATTTCTGAACCAAGATCAAATGCTTATGCTTGTAATAACTGAAACTGTCATTTAACATTGTGTACTTATGTATGTTTTAGAAATAATGATGGCTACTCTAGTGATAGTGTTAAAAATTTTAATATTGGTTCAACAGAAGTTCTATAGACAGCTATTTTGTAAAATAAAATATGGCTAGTATCACATTGATTAAGACTCTAGTAAAGTCAGAAAAAGCATTTCTCAAAGGGGCCTTTGACAACATAATGGAAATAGCCCTTGCTATTTCTGGCATTTTTCACAGGAAGCAGCACCTTATACATAATATATTCACTGAATAAGTGCAGGTTGTGGAGAGAAATACACACATAATGATTGTTCTTTGACCTGTCTGGTTCTGGAAGTTAAAATGTTTCCTTTGTGAATGTAAAGCTTGAGTTTCTATTCACTTTAATGATTCAAGAGAAAAGAGACTCGTTCTTCCATTAGTATCAGTGATGCCAGAGTGTGTGATTTTTCTGTCAGTGCCTCAGGAAAGGTGCAATTCGGCTTTAACTCTTTTGCTATGCAGTAGTATCTTGTCTAACCTCCTGTCAGTACTGGGGATCACATTCTGTGACCTATTTTAAAGCACTTTGCAGATTCAGTAATTTGCTTGATTTGTTGTGTTTTGTCCTTTAACATCAACTTCTTATTTTCTATGTCTAAAAACCTTGCTTTTATTTCTTTGTATTAGTGAGGTGCAATTTTGTATTTTGTTACATGTTACCACTTATAACATGTAAATCCTCAAATGTTTTGCTGGTTAAGTTAATATCAACAATGAGGAGAATTTATTTTTATTTCTTTTTATAATTTTTGAGATATAGTGTGGAAAATAGGCCCTTCGAGACACACTGCCCAGCAATCCCCCGATTTGATCCTAGCCTAATCATGGGACAATTTAAAATGACCAATTAATCTAGCAACTGATACATCTTAGGACTGTGGGAGGAAACCGGAGCACTTGGAGGAAACCCACATGGTCATGGGGAGAACATACAAACTCCTTACAGGCAGTGGCAGGAATTGAACCCGTGTCACTGGTACTGTAAAGCACTGTGCTAACCTTTACACTAAGGTGCTGCCCAAAATTCTTCTGCTGTGAAATAGAAGTAGAGAATGCTGGAAATTAGCAGCAGGTCAGGCAGTCTATATGAAGAGAGGAACAGAGTGAATATTCTAGGTCAAAAACTTTTTTGTCAGAACTTAGAAAAGTTACAAGTAAGACATGTTTTGAATTGCAGAGAAGAGGGTACAAAATGTACTGATGAAGGTGTTGTGGTCCACCTGGTCTTTGTGGGGCTTTTGACGGGATCCCACATGGGAAACTGGTCTTAAAGTTTAGAGTCTATGGGATCCAAGGAAAATTGGAGTATGGGAATGGGATTAATGCAGATAGGTGTTTGATGATAGGCACAAACTCGATGCACAAAGTCTACCTGTTTCTGTGTTGTATGACTCAACAAAGTACATGTACTGTGTGTTACTATATACAACCCTGAGGTTTATTTACCTGTGAGTATACGGAATACATCTATAGAATAATAATAATCTATAGAATCAATGAAAGACCACCCAACCTAGGTGTTCAGAGTGCAGAACTCAACAAACTGTGTAAATACAAAAAAAGAAATAATAATACTAAATAAATAAGCAATAAATATGGAGAACATGAGATGAAGAGTTCTTGAAATTGAGGAACATTGAAATAAATTCCTTTATTACTTCAGTAGTCTGGCAGTCTGTAGTCTAGTGTAGCTTTTTTCTGTGTTTTTTTTACTTAGTTGAGTCTAGTTTTTGTACTGAGTCATGTAACAGCATGGTCCTGAAAAACGTTTTTACTATGTACTGCACCAGCAGTTATGGTCGAAATGACAATAAAAAGTGACTTGACTTGAAAAGTACTTTGTTAGCTGCAAAGTATTTCAGGACACATTGAGTTCAGTTCCAGTGCTATTCAGTACCCAGGGAGTGGCGAATATCAGGACTGCACAGCTGAAGATGGTAGTGGAAGTAGTTACTGGCAGCATTTAAGAAATGAACACATGCTATGTCCAGCCTAAGCCAAAGTTCTGTAAAATGAGAGTTATACAGAATGGTGCCACAGGTTGGTGTTGATGTGATTTATCAAATGCCTGTTTTCATCCTATATGATTCTAAATGTATTTTCATTTACAGGTCTTTGGTGTGCAGTATGTATAACTGATAAAGACAGACACATGAAGGTGTTGGCCACAGTTTACGAAGACAATTTGGAATGCATATATTTCAGTTCATTTGTCTCCAGGTACTACATGGACTCCAGTGCTGCTACCCAGTCTTACCTGAGATTCTGCAGATGCCGAAAACCTTGAGCAACATGTAGTAAATGCTGGAGGAACTCAGCAAGTCAGACAGTGTCTATGGAGAGGGAAAAACAGTCAATGACTCACCTTATTCTGGCTTCTGTCCCTTTCCTTTCCATTCGATGAAAGGTCTCAGCCTGAAACTATTGACTCCCTTTCACAGATTCTGCCTGACCTGCTGAGTTCTTACAGCATCTTGGGTGTGTTGTTGAAATTCTGCAGTGCTACTCTGGGAATTACAATGAGGTCAAAACCCTTGTCTCCAATGGATTCCAGAATTTAGGATTAAGAGCCAATAAGAGCGGTGAAGCTAATTTTAAAAATCTGATTTATATTGTTACAAGTTTTGTAATGCTCAAGATGCTAGAAAAGCCCTCAGACATCCCTCAGAACCACAGAGGCTGAAATGGGTGTGATTCAGGCAGGGGTTCATCATGAGAAATTTCATGTGGGCAATTGTGCCCATAAGAACTGACCCATTCATTGTTTTTAGGTATCACCTTAAGGTCTACTCAAAATCCAAAGTTGGAAGTAAATTTATTATCTAAGTACAAGTATGTCACCATATACAACCCCAAAATTCATTTTCTTGCAGTCATACACAGTAAATCCAATTTAGAATAATAACCATAATAGAAGCAATGAAAGACCGCACCAACTTGTGCATTCAAGCAGTGTGCAAAAGACAACAAAACTGTGCAAATACAAAAAGAAATAGATGATAATAATAACAAATATATAAGCGATAAATATTGGGAACACGAGGTGACAAGTCCTTGAAGAGAGAATCCATAGGTTGTAGGAACATTTCAATGATGGGTTACATCATTGTTACAACAAAGTTGTCCCCTTTGGTTCAAGAGACTGTTCCTGAACTTGGTGCTCTGAGTCCTGATGCTCCTGTACCTTCATCCTGATGGTAGCGGTGAGAAGAGAGTCTGGCCTGAGTGGTGGAAGACCTGACGATGAATGCTGCTTTCCTGCAACATCGCTCTGAGTACACGAATTCAATGGTGGGGAGGGCTTTACCCAT
The DNA here is from genome assembly GCF_030144855.1 of Hypanus sabinus. NCBI lineage: Eukaryota > Metazoa > Chordata > Chondrichthyes > Myliobatiformes > Dasyatidae > Hypanus > Hypanus sabinus. Next base: position 53,485,067 of record NC_082727.1, read on the forward strand.
GATGGACTGGGCCACATCCACTACCTTTTCTAGGATTTTGTGTTCAAAGACGTTGGTGTTTCCATGCCAGGCTGTGATGCATCCAGTAAATATACCCTCTACCATACATCTATAGACATTTGTCAAAGCTTTAGATGTCATGCCAAATCATTGCAAATTCTTAAGGAAATAGAGGCATTGCCATGCATTCTTTGTAATTGCACTTACATGCTGGGCCCAGGACAGGTCCACTGAAATAATAAAACTGAGGAATTTAAAGTTGATGACCCTGTCCTCCTCTGATTCTCTGATGAGGACTGGCTCATAGATCTCTTGTTTACTCCTCCTGAAAATCAATAATCAGCTCCTTGGTTTCAATTCCCTATTCTTATAAAGAATTGTGGTACCTTGAAATAGGATGTTTTCCTTGAACTTATGCCGAAGACAATTACGTTTGTCTCCTGTTTTGATGTTCAAGTGCATGGACAATTATTCAGACTCAGTGATTCACAACACTGAAGTACAATACATTGAAAATAGACAGCAGTTGTGGAGTCATTTGTTAAAAATGTGTACGCACGTCTTTTCTTCATCCTCGATTCTAATATTTGATTCCTTTCTCCCTTGTCCTTACAGCATTTATGGTTTCACTAGAGTTTTCACTCAAACAACCATTCCAATACACAAATGATTAAATTTCCTTTAAATGTTACAGGAGTATATTTGTACTGTGATGATATCCGAATGCCCTGACCTTCTCTTTCACTCACATCAAGCTCACAGAGTTTTTTTTAAAGTTCATTAATTTAAATGGACAGAGAATCAGAGACTGGCAGCTCATGGGTTCATGACCAGGCTCCCTGTGAACACAGTTCTATGTTGTGGGATCCCCAGAGGTGAATCAACCCTGTAACACAAATTCAAGTCAATCTATTTGACATTCATTTATTTTTAAATACCTTCCACCTTATCCCGAAAATAACAGCAAAAATGTATTAGTGTAGTTTAATGCCAAGGCCAGGATTTTCCACTTCAATACACCGAAGTAAATCAATAGTGGATTTTGTACCTTGTAAATTCCAGTCAATGATTTAAATTTAATTTCTACTTCACTATCAGGAATACTGAAGAACACTTCACTCTGTTTGCTTCACGATATAAGATGCCAACACTTTAGATAATTTGTTTCTATATTACAAAAGTGACTATGCTTCAGAAAGGAACTCAATTTGAAATTTCCTGAAACTGTTATATCTATTTGCCATGCATCTTCTCTCACTAATTGCTCATGGGAAATCTACTAGCATTTTGAAATTCTTTTTATAAAAATATAATGCGGAACAGGTTGAAAGAATCATACTAATATATTGTCTTGTTGCCAAGCCCAGTTGAAGATCAATTGTTGGCGTAATCGATAGGTCATTCAGTATCTGCAGAGAGTAAAATAAAGGTTTCAGGACAATCACCTTTCTTTTGTTTGTCATTAGTTGTCCCAAGGTATTATTCGTGCCTATCTGAAAAAAAGCAGGTAAGATTCAGATTAATATAACATCTAAAATTAGAAGCCTGTCAGTGCAGCTCTCCAGTACTGCACTGGAGGCATTTAAAATACATAAAACACTTCACCTGCAAATCTGCTGGAGTCGTCTGTTGTGTCCTGATGTGGTTTCCTCTACATTAGAAACATAGAAAACCTACAGCACAATACAGGCCCTTCGGCCCACAAAGCTGTGCCTTACCTTAGATATTACCTAGGGTTACCCATAGCTCTCTATTTTTCTAAACTCCATGTACCTATCCAGGAGTCTCTTAAAAGACACTATCATATCTGCCTCCACCACCATCACCGGAAGCCCATTACACACACTCAGCACTCTCTGCATAAAAAAAACTTACCCCTGACATCTCCTCTGTTCCTTCTTCCAAGCACCTTAAAACTATGCCTTCTCATGCAAGCCATTTCAGCCCTGGGAAAAAGCCTCTGACTATCCACACAATCGATGCCTCTCATCATCTTATACACCTCTATCAGGTCACTTCTCATCCTCCATCGCTCCAAGGAAGAAAGGCCAAGTTCACTCAACCTATTCTCATAAGGCCATGCTCCCCAATCCAGGCAACATCCTTGTAAATCTCCTCTGCACCCTTTCCATGGTTTCCACATCCTTCCTGTAGTGAGGTGATTAGAACTGAGCACAGTACTCCAAGTGGGGTCTGACTAGGGTCCTCTATAGCTGCAACATTTACCTTTCAGCTGCTAAACTTAATCCCACAATTGATGAAGGCTAATGCACCATATGCTTTCTTAATCACAGAGTCAACCTGCGTAGCAGCTTTGAATGTTCTATGGACTTGGACCCCAAGATCCCTCTGATCCTTCACAGTGGCAGAAGTCTTACCGTTAATACTATATTTTGCCATCATATTTGACCTACCAAAATGAACCACCTCACACTTATCTGGATTGAATTCCATCTGCCACTTCTCAGCCAAGTTTTGCATCCTATCAATGTCCTGCTGTAACCTCTGACAGCCCTCCACACTACCCACAACACCCCTAACCTTTGTGTCATCAGCAGATTTACTAACCTGTCCCTCCACTTCCTCATCCAGGTCATTTATAAAAATCACGAAGAGTAGGGGTCCCAGAATAGATCCATGAGTCACTCCACTGGTGACCGACCTCCATGCAGAATATGACCCGTCTACAATCACTCTTTGCCTTATGTGGGCAAGCCTGTTCTGAATCCACAAAGCAATGTCCCCTTGGATCTCATGCCTCCTTACTTTCTCAAAAAAGTCTTGCATGGAGTATCTTGTCAAATGCCTTGCTGAAGTCCATATACATTACATCTATGGCTCTACCTTCATCAATGTTTTTTGTCACATCCTCAAAAAATTCAGTCAGGCTTGTAAAGGCATGACCTGCCTTTGACAGAGCCATGCTGACTATTCCCAATCATATTATGCCTCTCCAAATGTTCTTAACCCTTACATACTGTTCAAGTCAAATTTGACCCATTTTGACATTTGACAGCAGTAAAAACACCCTAAATGCCACTTTTTAGCCAAAATTTGATGACTTTTCCTAAAGTGACCCAAAATGCACAAAAATTAAAATATTTATAAATTTTATACTTTTGTACAGGTGCTACAGATTTTTGTACGTTGAGGCTGTTCCGAATCAAATTTGACCAGTATCTATTGAAATGGATTTTAGATCTCTGAAACATTAATTAAGGATTAATCACCCACTTATTAATGTCAAATAAGCTACTTATACATTCTAAATAGATCTGTGGTTCGAAATTTGGTATAGACATTTGTTATGAGGGGATTCTTGGACCGGGTCAAAATTGACCCGGACCATACTATGAAGGTTTAGAATATGAACAGGTTGCCTGGGTTAAATCCTGTCTCACAGGATCTTCTCCATCAACCTACTGAAGTAAGACTCACTGGTGTATAATTTCCTGGGCTATCTCTACTTCCTTTCTTGAATAAGGGAACAACATCGGCAACCCTGTAATCCTCCGGAACCTCTCCCGTCCCCATTGAGGATGCAAGGGTCATCGCCAGAGGCTCAGCAATCTCCTCCCTCGTCTCCCACAGTAGCCTGGAGTACATCTCGTTCGATCCCGGTGACTTATCCAACTTGATGCTTTCCAAAATATCCCAGCACATCCTCTTTCTTAATATCTACATGCTCAAGCCTTTCGGTCTGCTGTAACTCATCCCGACAATCACCAAGATCCTTTTCCGTAGTGAATACTGAAGTAAATTATTCATTAAGTATCTCTGCTATCTGCTCCGGTTCCATACACACTTTTCCACTGTCACACTTGATCGGTCTTTTCTCTTATGCCTTATACGCTTGGTTTTCACATACTTGTAGAATGCCTTGGAGTTTCCTTTAATCCTTCTTGCCAAGGTCTTCTCATGACCCCTTCTGGCTCTCCTAATTTCTTTCTTAAGCTCCTTCCTGCTAGCTTTATAATCTTCTAGATCTCTATCATTACCTAGTTTTTTGAACCTTTCGTAAGCTCTTCTTTTCTTCTTGACTAGGTTTACACCACGGTTCCTGTACCCTTCCATTCTTTCCCTGTCTCATTGGAATGTACCTATGCAGGACTCCACGCAAATATCCCCTGAACATTTGCCACATTTTTTCCGTACCTTTCCCTGAGAACATCTGTTTCCAATTTATGCTTCCAAGTTCCTGCCTAATACCCTTATATTTTCCCTCACTCCAATTAAATGCTTTCCCAACTTGTCTGTTCCTATCACTCTCCAATGTAAAAGAGATATAATTGTGATCACTATCTGCAAAATGCTCTCTCACTGAGAGATCTGACACCTGACCCGTCATAAATCGGAGGATTGCTTTGTTGAGCACCAGGCTGACTTGCTAGTGGCCAGACATTTTAATTCTAACTTCCATTTCCATTCTGATGTGTCAGTCCATGGCCTCCTCTTGTGCCTGGCTGTGGTGGATCAGCAACTCCTGATATTCCTTCAACCTGATGGCATGAATATCCATTTCTCCTTCCAGAAAAACAGACTCCCCCGAACCAGCCCCCTGACATTCCTCTATTCCACGCTGACATTTTACGTCTTCTCACCTGGGTCTCCTCCCCCTTCCCTTACCCTGGTTGTGCACTCAACTTCCCTGTCAGATTTGTTCCTCTCCCACCTATCTGGCTTCATCTATCACCTTCCAGTTAGCCTACTTCCCCCACCTTTTTATTCCGGAATCTTCCAGGTATATGGAGGAATTTAAGGTGGGGGGATATATGGAAGGCAGGGTTTAAGGGTCGGCACAAGATTGTGGGCCAAAAGGCTTGTACTGTACTGTACTGTGCTGTACTATTCTGTGTTCTATGTTCCCCCTTCCTTCTCAGTCCTGAAGAAGGGTCTCAGCCCAAAACATTGACTACCTATTCATTTCCGTAGATGCTGCCTGACCTGCTCTAGCATTGTGTGCTAAATAAAATATAAACTGGGATACAAATCCACAGTAATTGAATATCAGAAAGGCTGTACACATTGGGAATATGAAAAAACAGAAAGCACTCGGCAATCCGGACAACATCTATGAAAGGAGTAATGATGTTTCAGGTCTAAGATGCTTCATCATGATCAGGAAAGAAAAAATGAGTTAAATTTGTAAAGAAGCTGAATGAGTGGATAAGGCAAAGGGGTAGATTGAATCCAGGATTCCTGTGGGAAAAGGTTGTCAATGAAGGCAGTTAGAGAGTGAAAAATACATGTTTGACATTTTGCAGATAACAAGTCCGGGTGTGTTAATAGAGAGGAAGAATAGCTGAGCAAACATCCTGAATGGATGATTTACTTTAGTTATTTACAGCCTGTTATGCCATTGGTGTTTAGGGCAGCAACGAAGGTCTTCCATCTCTGGTGGGTTTCAGGGCTTCCTTCATCATGTCAGTAGCTTCTTCTTGGTTTTCACTATTAGTCATGCAGGTCACAAGTAGAGACACGATGTAGAAGGATTCTTCATTGCTATTTCCTAACAATTTTATTATACCAGTCAGGGTTGGTAGCCCTGAGCTGAACCCCCGAACGAGGAAGACTGATGGACCACTCTTAGTCTGGTCTCTACCCTTTGACCTGTTTGGCTTAAGTGACCTTACCAAGAGCCAAAGCATAAAGCCCTGACTCCAGCCAAACAGCGAAGTTAAGAAATTTCACGACACATGCCGGTGATAATAAACCTGATTCCGATAGCTCCCTGGGTCATTGAGGCACACAAGCCTCCAAACCATGACAAGGTTGTGGTTCCTTTGGAGGCCTGGATGATTTACAGCAGAAATAATCTGTTCTGATCAGATCAGTGTAAGTGAGTTATTGGAAGATGAGGGAATTGATATCAGATCCAGAAGACCACAGTGTTCCAGGTGGAAGTTGAGAAGTTGTTCCTCAAATTTGCATTGGTCCTATTAATAACTGTATAGGAGGAATACAGTTAGATAGGCAGAGTGGGAATGGAAAGAATTTAAGTGGCAGGCACAGGAAACTTCTGGCCTGCCATAGACAAAAGTCTTCAGCATATGGTCATCTAATCTAGGTATATTTGAATATTCCAGTGTAAGTGATCACTCTCTTTCCAGATATGCTGCACAACCCACTGGGTATTTCCAGAATCATTTGTTTTTATTTCATGTTTCCAGTATCTAATTTGTTTTGATTGATGTGGTTGCCCTCGTTATCTGGTGAATTTCCATAAGACCATAAGACATAGGAGCAGAATTAGGCCATCTGGCCCATTGAGTCTGCTCCACCATTCAATCCATGGCTGATCATTTTTTCTATCTCCTCCTCAACCCCAGTTCCTGGCCTTCTCATCCACCTTATTTCTTACACTACATGCATTTAGATACAACACCTTGAGTGCCGTATTTGCTGTCCTTTCTGACTCTGTATCCCTAGTGATTTGATACCCAGCCTGTTGGCTGCAACCAAGACCCATCACCTGCCGCCTTCCTGGCAATCTGACTGCACACTATCTTTACTTTTTTACCATCCATCCTGTCTTGAGTCCCATCACTCCAGTTCCACTCCCTGCCAAGTTAGTTTACACCCTTCCCAACAGCTCTAACAAACCTGCCTGTGAGAATATTGGTCCCCCTAGGGTTCCGGTGCAACCCATCACTTTTGAACAGGTCATACTTCCCCCAGAAGAGATCTCAATTATCCAAGAACCTGAAACCATGACCCCTGCACCAGCTTCTCAGTCATGCACTTATTTGACAAGCCATCCTGTTTCTACCCTCACCAGAATGTGGTACAGGTAGCAATCCAGAACTTACTACCATTTCTGTTATGGAGCATTCCTTTTTAAAATATACACAACCTTTCAACAAAATTGCTGTTCTAACCTTAAAGCAAAACCAATTCTTAATTCTAACCATGACAAAATTCCAGAGGCTAATCGAAATGATCTAGGGAATTCATGGATGCTCATGTTCTTAGGCAAAACAGTAGGGGCACCAATGTAACACCAATGACAGGAATGCCCACTGAGGGAACTTTCCTGACTTCTGTCTTGCATGGTATAAAACTGTCCACCAATTACTCTTCTCCAAAAAATAACGTACAAGCAAAGAAACATTGCCATAATTGACAAAGTGGTAAGCCATGGCTGGTACTGCAGACAATACACATCATGAGCCTAATTTGGAGTATTGCGTGCAGTTTTGGTCACCTACCTATCGAAAAGATGTAAATAAGGTAGAAAGAGAACAAAGAAAAGTTACAAGGATGTTCCCGGGACTGGAGGACCTAAGTTGTAAGGAAAGACTGAATAGCTTAGAATTATAGACGATTAAGAGAAGATTTGATGGAGGTTTACAAAATTATGAGGGGTATAGATAGGGTAAATGTAAGCAGGCTTTTTTCACTGAGGTTCGGTGGGATTATGACCAGAGGTCATGGGTTAAGGGTGAAAGGTGAAAAGTTTAAGAGAAACATGAAGGGAAACTTCTTCACTCAGAAGGTCATGAGAGTATGGAATGAGCTGTCAGTGCAAGTAGTGTATATAGGATCAATTTAAACGTTTTGATAGGTATGTGGATGGCAGAGATGAATGATTATGGTCCGGGTGCAGGTCAATGGGAGTAGGCAGTTTCAATGGTTTAGCTCAGAATAGATGGGCAAAAGGCCTGTTTCTGTGCTGTAGTTTTCTATGACTCTATGACATGAATTTTTGGTTTTAAATATGTTAAATCATGAACAGCATATTGCTGGATATTTACAGAGCAGAACAAAGATTTTATTGAACAACTAAAGCAAATCAAGTAGCTGTTAATTTAACCTGGTAGAACTCCATATTAATTTTCTGAAATAGTTCTTCTCTGTGAACTTGATATTGATATTCTTGGTAAACAAAGTCTGAGTTAAATTCTAATTGGTTGCTTTAAATGCTTTGAAATACATGGCTTAGAAGGGAGTGATTTGCCCCACTGTGATTCTGTTTGTTCTTTGGGGAAATATTCCAATTAATCCCAGCCAACTTAATTTTCTATTTCAAATATCTATCCAATTTTCTCTGAGATATTAGAACTACTGTACCTTCAGATGATGAATTCCAGATTTCAACATACTGTGTCAGAACAGTTTCCTTGTATTGCTTGTGGTTCTTTTGCCAAACATTTTACAACTTTACAAACTTTCCAAGATGCTTTCAAACCTCCTCTAAACTTTCTCTGCAGTAGGAAGAATTACAGTTTCTCTATATGCATTTTTCAATCCTGACACCATTTTGGTATTTCTCTTCTGCACTGTGACCCTCCTCCTTAAAGTGCCTACATATCAATACTATGACCCAAGTGTGGGTTAGTTGGGCCATCATCCACAGGTACAACTCAGATACCTCATTACCACACATTTCATCATCATCATCATCATCATCATTACGTGCCATGAGCGATCATGGTGTTCCATGACCATGATCGTTCTTGACAACCTTTTTCTTCAGAAATGATTTTCCATTGCCATCTTCTGAGCAGTGTCTTTATAAGATTGGTGACCCCAGCCATTATCGATACTCTTCAGCAATTGTCTGCCTGCCATCAGAGGTCACATATCCAGGACTTGTGTTATGTGCCAGTTGCTCATACGACCATCCACTACCTGCTCCCAAGGATTCACGTGATCCTGATCGGAGGTGGGGGAGGGGGTGGTGGTGGAGTGGAGTGCTAATCAGGTGTTACACCTTGCCCAGGGGTGATCTTCAGGCTAACAGAGGGAAGGAGTATCTCACAACTCCTTCAGTAAGGATACATCTCAACCCAGCCTCCCAGATTCCACATGGTTCAAATCCATAGGCTCAACTTAATCACCAAGTCAGTCCTGGACTTGATCAACGTCCCAGAGCATTGTGAGATGTAATCAGGTCATGTGGATGGACCTGGAAAAGTCCAGTCCATCAAATTCTGCTGAGCTTTTGGAATGAATATCCCTGATATTTGGAAACATTCCATCGAAATAAAATTAACATAGAGTCTGTGTTCTGCTGCTGGAGGAGTTCCTAGTCTACGGACGTACTACGCTGATATATTTGTCAGCTGGAATCCCTCAGTAAAATGAAACTTTTGCCTCTCAACATGTGCTTGCCAAAGTCCCAAATACACTTGTTGATCTGTGTGGAGGACAGATGTTCATTGCAGAATAGCTGTCAGTGGTCATTGCAATTCTACCCAACACTTAACCAAATGCCTAGACAGTGTTTCATAAGATCCACCAAATCTTTCTTGGCTGCTGCTTTGCCCTAATATATCTTCTCAAACATCTTTTTCAAGCTGTCTTACCACCTTCAGAGATTTGTATAAATATATATGAGCAAGATTCTGTTTTCCTGCATTAACCTTAGAATCATAGAATTTACAGTGAAACATCAATAACGTGCTGATCAATTATTTAGAAATCCCAATGCAGAGTTGTGCCTTGAAAGGTTGACAGTTCCTTTCACCCCACAGATACTGCTGGACCCACTGAGTTCCTCCGGCAGATTATTTGATGCTCTAGTCTCCAACATCTGCAGACTCATGTTTAGAAATTTGAATTGTTTGATATCTGGTTCACTGGATACTGATCTACATTCCACCTCTAGCTCACTGGGTTCCCTAGATCCTGCACTTCCTCCAACACAATGGAGTCCCAGTTCCCATGTTCTCTCTAATACAATAGGGCTTTGGTGCCCACAACCCCCCTGAAACTTCAAAGTCAAATTCAAAGTTGAATTTACTGCCATATTTACATGTATGTATCATAAATCCCAAAAATCTCAGTTGCAGCAACATCATGGGTACATAGCATCACACAAGCAACGTCCACAAGTAAAACATAAATTAAACAAATTATACACAATGTTTAATGTTTACAGAAAGAATACAACAAGAACAAAATAAAGTATCCATTTTAGTGCAAAGTGATGAAAATGGTCTTACTGTTGCTAAACTGTTGTGATTAGGATTTTGCTGGTTGTTTCGAGAACAATAAGGGGGAGGCCCTCCGTTGGTCCGGATCGACCGTGGATGTTGCGTCTCAGCTGTCTACACGATATGCAAGCCAGGGCAGTATGATATGGAGAGCAAGCTGTTGCCCATGCTCCTGGCTCCCCTTTCCATTCAGCTGATGAATCCAAAGGAACGGCAGAGCCTGATAGAGTTTGGCACCAGGAGTTGACACTCAGCATTAAACTCAATGTAGGACTGTATCTACTGGAAGTGACTAGTTTTAAGGCACCATTAACCCCTTGTTTACCCTTTCTCCTGTCAGGCTTTTTAATTAAGCCACATGTGAAGGCCAGGAGCGGGACTTAGTCGTCGGAGGCCATTTAAGAGGCACAACATTAGAAGCATTTAATAGATAGTGGGAGCTTATCCCCACTACCACCCCTGGCTATAACAACCTTAAGGAAACTCTAACACACAAGGCCCTGAAATCCATGTTCCATTTAACAAAAGAGAACTCAAGTTTCCCTCAAAAACACTGTGGTACCGGTTCCTCAAACACACGAGGGTCCCAGTCTACATTGGCGCCATGGTAGAGTAGTGGTTCGCACAACACTTTCCAGTACAGGTGACCCAGGTTCAATTCTCGCCGCTGCCTGTAAGGAGTTTGCACGTTCTCCCTGTGACTGCATGGGTTTTCTCTGGATGCTACGGTTTCCTCCCACAGTCCAAAGACGTACTGGTTGGTAGGTTAATTGGCTATTGTAAATTGTCCTATGATTAGGCTAGGACTAAATTAGGGGATTGTTGGTTGGCATTGCTCAAAGGGCCGTGAGTGTCTTTTCTATGCTGTATGTCAATAAAGAAATGAATAGAATAAAAACTTGCCAGTTCCCCAGTTCCCATGTTCCCTTGCCAGTCACTGAAACTCTTTGTCCAGCGCTGTCTTGGAATCACTCAGTTGTTCCTCCCCCTCTCACTTGAACCTTGACTGGGTTCACTGAAAAATTTATTACACTCCTACAATGTATAAAAAAAGCCTTAAAATATTATGTACAACTGTGTTCAATTATTTAACATCCAATAGTCCAGATTATCTGCCAGCATCTCGGGCTGACTGCATTTGACTGTAAATCAGCTTTAATTCTTCTAACAAAACACAGCACTGTTCCTTGTTTTTCCTTCATGGAGTTATTGTTGACCACCAGCAGCAATAGTATGCAGCGTGAATAATGATACACATTGTAATTAATATTAAATGCACATGTCTGTGCACACAATAGCATGCAGGGTGAATAACAATATACACCATAATTAATATTAAGTGCGCATAGTAATCACTTATTTCCTCAATACCTCAAAGACAAAAGTTTATGCTACATATTCCAGAATATTCATAATGTCATATTAGTCCTCAGGTAATATAGATCCCTTCTCCTTAAGTAACAGGTCACAAGTCCAATGCCAATACCTGAAGAAGGGAAATAGCCGTTCCATAACCTACTAACATCAGAGCTATTACAAATGTTGAATATGAAAGTCCTTGACATTGGCAGTGCCACAAAATCATTTAATAGATATTAAAAAGTAGAAACTAAATTTAAAACACATAAAAACATAAGACCATAAGATATAGGAGCAGAATGAGGTCTTCTGGACAATTGAGTCTGCTCCAGCTTTTCATCATAGCTGATCCAATTTTCCTCTTGGTTCCAATCTCCTGCCTTCTCCCCAAATCTCTTCAAGAATCTATCAAATTTTTTCTTAAATATATGTAAAGAATTCCACAGATTCACCACCTCTGGCTAAAGAAACTCATCCTCATTTCCGTTCGAAAAGGATGCCCCTCTTTTCTGAGGTTCTGTCCTCTGGTCTTCGACTCTCCTAAGGCCTCTCACTACTTGATAGGTTTCAATGAGGTCACCCCCTCATTCTTCTGAATTCTACTGAATACATGCCCAGAGCCATCAGACGGTCTTCATATGCAAGCCATTCGGTCTTGGAATCATTTTCGTAAACCTCCTTTGAACCCTCTCCAGTTTCAGCACATCCTTTCTAAGATAAGGGGCCCATTCTGCTCACAATACTCCAAGTGAGGCCACACCAGTGCTTTATAAAGTCTCAACATTACATACTTGCTTTTATATTCCAGTCCTCTTGAAATGAATGCTAACATTGCATTTGCTTTCCTCACCACAGACCAAGCTGCAAGTTAACCTTCAGGCAATCCTGCACAAGGACTTCCAAGTCCCTTTGTATCTTAGTTTTTCTCCACTTAGAAAATAGTCAACCCTTTCATTTCTTCTACCAAAGTGAATGGCCATACATTTCCCAACACCGTATTCCATCTGCCACTTTTTGCCCTGTCTAAGCTTTTCTGTCGCCTCTCTACTTCCACAAAACTACCTCCCCCGCTAACTATTTTCATATCATCTGCAAGAAAGTCTTCAATTCCATCATCCAAATCATTGACACATAATGCAAAAAGAATCGCTCCCAACACAGACCCCTGTGAAACAACCAGGAAAGGCTCCCATTATTCCCACTCTTTGTCTCCTGCCAATCAGACACTGCTTTATCCATGCTAGAATCTTCCCTGTAATATCATGGTCTTGTAGCTTGTTAAGCAGCATCATTTGTGACACCTTGTCAAATGGCTTCTGACAATCCAAGTACACATCAACTGATTCTCCTTTATCTATCCTGCTTGCTACTTCTTCAAAGAAGTTTTGTCAGACAAGATTTTCCCTTGAGGAAGCCATACTGACTACAGCCGATTTTATCATGTGCTTCCAAGTACCCTGAGACTTCATCCTTAACAATCAACTCCAAAATCTTCCCAACCACTGTGGTCAGACTAACTGGCCTATAATTTCCCATTTTCTGTATCTCTCTCCCTTCTTGAAGAGTGGAGTGACATTTACAATATTCCAGTCTTCCTGAACCATTCCAGAATCTGGTAATTCTACAAAGATTATTACTAATGCCTCCATTAGTCACCACTTTCAGAACTCTGGGGTGGACACCATCTGGTCCAGGTGACTTATCTACCTTCAGACCTTTCAGGTTCGCAAGAAACTCTCTAGTTATGGTAACTTCACACACTTCATGCCCTCTGATACCTGGAACTTCCACCATATTGTTAGTATCTTCCACAGTGAAGACTGATATTTTGTTGTTCCCCCATTACTACCTCTCCAGCATTGTTTTCCAGTGGTCCGATATCCACTCTCGCCTTTCTTTTATACTTTACATATCTGAAGAAACTTTTGGTATTCTCTTTAATAATATTGGTTAGTTTACTTTTGTGTTCCATCTTTAATTCCAGCCATTGCTGCTCTGTCATCATCCCTGCCAGTGTTCTTTTCCAATCATCTCTGGCCAACTCCTCTTTCATTCCTCTGTAATTCCTTTTGACTCTACAGTTATACTGATACATCTGACTTTAGTTTCTCCTTCTCAAATTTCAGGGTGAATTCAAACATATTATGATCCTGTTCCCCTAAGGGTTCTTTTATGTTAAGATCTCTAATCAACTCTGGTCCATTGCTCAACACCTAATCCAAAATAACTGAAAAGTGGGCTGAACCATGAGCTGCTCTAAAAAGCCACCTTGTAGGCATTCTAGAAAATCCCCCTCCTGTAATCCAGCACCAACCTGATTTTCCCAATCTCCCTGCTTATTGAAGTCCCCCATGACTATTGTAACATTGTCATTTTTGTCATCCCATTTCTACCTTATCGTTGTAGTTTGTAGGAATATCCTTACTACTGTTTGAGAACTTATATGCAACTCCCATCAGGGTCTTTTTACCCTTGCAGTTCCTTAGTTCTATCCGCAATGATACAACAACTTTCGACCCTATGTCAGCTCTTTCTAATGATTTGATTTTTTTTTACCAACAAGAGCAACACTGTCTCCTCTGCCTTCCTGCCTGTCCTTTTGATACAACTTGTATCCTTGGACATTAATTCCCGGTTATAATCTTTCAGCCATGATTCTGTGATGCCGACAACATCACACCTGCCAATCTGCATCTGTGGTGCAAGTTCATCTACCTTATTCCATATACTGCATGCATTCAGATACAAAACCTTCAGTCCTGTATTCACCCTTTTCGATTTTGTTGCACCATGCTCAACGTTTTGATTCCTAACTTTGTTACCGGCATCTGCCTCCACAACCTCTCCACTAACTGTTCTGGCACCCTGGTTCTCATCCCCCTGCAACTCTAGTTTAAACCCCACCATGCAGCATTAACAAACCTTCCTGCTAGGATATTAGCACCCTCCAGTTCAGGTGCAAACTGTCCCTTATGTACAGGTCCCACCTTCACTGGAAGACAGCTCAATGATCCATCAATCTTATGCCCTCCTTTCTACACCAACTCCTTAGCCACAGGTTAAACTGTATAATCTCTGTAGTTCTAGCCCCAACAGCACGTAGCATGGAGAGCAATCCTCAGACCACAACCCTGAAGGTCCTGCCCTTTAACTTAGCACCTAACTGTCTGAACTCCCTATGCAGAACCTCATCACTCATCCAACCCATGTCATTGTTATTGACTTTTGGCTGTTCTCCCTCCCACTTAAGAATGTTGAGAACTGAGAACTTGATTGGATATGTCCTGGACCTAGGCACCTGGGAAGCAATGTACCATCTGGGAATCTCATTCTCACCCACAGAACCTCCTGTCCATTCCCCTAACTAATGAATCCGTTATCGCCACACTTAAGTCCTGCCAAAGTGTTACGGCCTGAAACATCGACTGTACTTTTTTCCATAGATGCTGCCTGGCCCGCTGAGTTCCTCCAGCGTTTCTCTGTGTTGCTCAGATGTCCAGCATCTGCAGACTTTCTCTTGTTTGTGGTTTGATCACCACAGCATGCCTCTTCTCCCTCTTCCCATCTGAGTCACAGAGGCAATCTAAGTACACTTAAAGCAAAATATTTTCCCACAACTATTTCTCCCTTATGTCAAAGAATGGAATTCCCATCCCAAATGGTGGGAAATCAGAGGAAGTTTATGCTACCACCACCTCACAGAAAAAAAGGAATCCAAAGGGGTAGCATAATTGTCACCATGGTGACTATTAGCTGCATAGAAAATTGTGACCACCTATGCTTGGGGATTCTGAGCATATGAAAGTCATGCAGGATAAAAGCTATAGGTCCAAGGAGAGCTGTGTAATTTGACAAAGAAGATTCTGACTTTTGGTCTTTAATTATTTATAAAAAGGTTTAAATTGAGTGCAGCCTTACAGTCATTGAGAAAACATAAATACATGGAATCAAAATGGAGGTAGCCCACTCATTCCTACCAACCTGATCCCCATCTTATAACTTCAAGTCTGATCTGCCTTTAACCTCAATTCCACCTTCCTGGGTAACCATATTTATCAGGAATCTATCTGCACTATTGCACTAAAGATTCTGATTCCACCTCTATTTGAGGAAGAGGGTTTCAAAGAGACCTGACCCTCTGAAAGGGGAAAAAACATTGCTCCAGACCTGACAGAAATAGAAAGAGTTATGTATTTAATATTTCAATAATATTTGAGTAATCGTCTACATTTATTGTTTAATTAAGCATTTGTGTTTATTTTTAAATAAGTAGTTACAGGTTATACATAAAAATATATTAATTTTATATGTCATCGTGCTAGCATGTGATACATGCATGCCTCACTTAAAGACAAATTTATACTCGTGCTTCAGACTCCCATATCTTCTTTCAAATTAGCTTAATGTTTTCAAGTTACAAGATTTAACAGAAAGTCTTTTACTTTTAAGCAGGAGCCACTGTTCCACTGCAAGAGGAAACATCCTCTCCATATACATCCTGTCAAAACCACTCAGGATCTTATATTTTTCAATCAAGATGCTGAAAGTAGAAAACTCGGGACAAATTGCTGACAATTTCTAATTATCTCAGGCATGACTTAGCAAATGACATTGACTTCTCAATGTAGAATGTGGATGTATATTGGATTTTTAAAACCACTTTAATTTATTGAAGTTGACATCTGGATTCTGAATCTAGCCAGAAGCACATATTATGAGAGTGTAGCATGTTTATGAGTGAGCAAAGGTGGGTGCATTATCTGTTATCAGTCTTTCTCAGAAAAAGCCATTTAAAACAATTGACATAGTACGACATTTCTTTCTTGGTTTTTGAGAAATAGTTGGGTTGTGTTTGTTTCAAAGCACATTGAAAATTTGATGATGTCCCATGCACTACATACAAATCTGTTGCAGTGATCTGAACTGTGTGTAGTCCCTCAGGGTTTCTGAAGTCCTCAGGTCATTTTTTCCCAAGGAGAAAAGGGAAAACATTTGCTAGACTAAACTGCTGTGATCTCTATTCAGTGTTTGTGCTCGTCTCATGGGATACCTTGCTTCGCATGCATAAGCAGCTGGAGAGAGAGAGAGAGAGAGAGAGAGAGGAGAGGGGAGAGAGGGATTGGGGAGGGGGAGAGATGGGGAGAGTGTGTGAGAGAGAGAGAGTGAGAGTGAGGAGAGTGTGTGTGTGTTTATTGAAAAGGAATGTGGCAAATGTTAGAATGCATCTGGACTGGCCATGGAGAAGATCTCACTACCAGCTTACATTTGTTTAGGTCTTTTTTTTGTTCACATGAGTCATCTTCAGAATCGTTCCTGATTGCCAATAAGACTCTCCTGGCAAAAAGAAACTGAGCACCACCGCACCAGACTGAGTTTTAAGATGAAGGGTAGCCACAAGGAGATTGAGTAGAATTGGCCGATTCCCAACTGAATTGACTGCAATATTCTGAGATGAGGTTGACATGGTTCATGCCAGGAAGCTGTTTCTTCTTAAAAAGGGGGTATAACCTCAGGTCAAGGATAGACCATTTAGGAATGAAATATAGAGGAATTTCTTTATATGAAAGAACAAAGTTACAACATAGAGGGTGGTCATTTAAAACTGAGGTTCATAGGAACAGTTTCTCACAGAGGGTAGCGAATCTCTGAAATTCTAAATTCTGTTCCCCAAGATATTTTCGACCAAAATCCTCAAAGCTGCTCAACGAGAAAATCAGGGAATTGAAGCCTATGTAGAATTGGCTCAGGGAGGAGATGAGCTGTGGAACAGATTAGTCATGATCATACTAAATGCTTGGGCAGGCTCCTCTGAATCCCATTTGCTTCTGTTCTTACATTTTTCTCAAATTAGCTTTAGTTGAGAAACTAAATGACTTATGTCCAAATCCATTCCAGGCATACAGTGCATTGGCCTTAATCAACTGTGGGATTGAATTTAAGAACCGAGAGATAATGTTATAGCTATGTAGGACCCTGGTCAGGCCCCACTTGGAGTACTGCACTCAGTTCTGGTCACCTCACTACAGGAAAGATGTGGAAACCATAGAAAGGGTGCAGAGGAGATTTACAAGGATGTTGCCTGGACTGGGGAGCATGCCTTATGAGAATAGGTTGAATGAACCTGGCCTTTTCTCCTTGGAGCAGCAGAGAATGAGAGGTGACCTGATAGAGGTGTATATGATGATGAGAGGCATTGATCATGTGGCTAGTCAGAGGCTTTTTCCCAGGGCTGAACTGGCTAGCATGAGAAGGCACAGTTTTAAGGTGCTTTGAAGTAGGTACAGAGGAGATGTCAGGGTAAGTTTTTTTACACAAAGAGTGGTGAGTGCGTGGAATGGGCTACCAATGATGGTGGTGAAGGTGGATATGATAGGGTCTTTGAAGAGACTCCTGGATAGGTACATGGAGCTTAGAAAAATAGAGGGCTATGGGTAAGCCTAGTAATTTCTAAGGTAGGGACATGTTCGGCACAGTATTCTGGGCCAAAGGGCCTGTATTGTGCTGTAGGTTTTCTATGTTTCTATGTTTCTAAAATCACCAGTAGTATCAGCAGTGTGAGGTAGCTTTAATTGATTCCAGTCAGTCATGATATTGGTCCCACTGCTGAAAACTCCAGCTTACAAACATCATTATTTGTACTCTCTGGATGATACCATCATGAAATTGTACAGGTTTGCATAAGTTAAGTTGACTGCCTTTATCCCAATTTGTTAATCATGCATTGAGGTTCCTTTGCCGATTTTGGGGGGAAGGGATGATAGGGGTGTGTGCTATCAAATTTAGCTCCAAAAGACAATAATTGCAATTTAATAAGGAAGCCTCTCACACTTGTGGCAAGTAAACAGAAGACCAGAAATTCAACTGAATAATGAAAACTAACATTTAAATTCTAAACCTGGTTCTTTTAGTTAGATTGATGTTTATAACACAAATACCCAATACTATTTTGCGATTTCTTTCCTCCATTGCTATGGTCACTGACATTTTCTAACATGCCCTGGGGAATTCTGTTATCTGTGGGATGACTTCATTTAATTGAATATTTAATGCTTTCATGACCTTTTCCTGAATAAGACTGATAACAGACAATGCACCCACCTCAGCTCACTCATAAACGTGCTACACTCTCACAATACCTGCTTCTGGCTAGATTGAGAATCCGGTTGTCATCTTCAATAAATTAAAAATAGCCAGCAATTGTATCCACATTGTCCAGTTTGCTGCACAAAACAGGGTTTTACGATTTTGACTGTGGATTATTGAATGGTTCAGAAGCAGAATAGGTATTGGGGGGAGGGGGTTGTGAGGAATAGAAAAACTAAGCTCAAAGTACATTTATTATCAATGTATGTATATGTTATACAACCTTGAGATTTGTCTCCTAACAGGTAGCCAGGAAACAAAGAAACCCCAAAACAAACCCCATATATAGGAGAAAAGATTGTTTAACATCCAATGTGTAAAGAATAAGAAGCCACATTATGCCCATAAGAAAATTAAAAAATAAAATAGCCCATTAAAAAAAGATCATCTTACACCTAACATGCAAAGAACAAAACACATCATGCAAACACTAACCGCAAGCAAATAGCATTTCTGAACTGAGTCCACAAGAGAGTCCGAGACCCACAGAACAGCACAGAGCTGAGTAAACATCATGGGAGAGCGATCTTAATTGGCCCATACCCTGCCTCCGACCCTGATACCGTGACCTTTTCAATCTGGCCCGGTGCTTAACTCTCCCTCCAGACATCGGGTTCCGCTGCTTGGGACAGTGATCTGAACCACCTTACTCCTCACCACTCTGACCTTTTCAGTCTGGACCAGTGCTTAAATCTCCATCCAAACAATAGGATCTGCCATTTGGAAATGCTGGACTTCGCCATCTCGATTTGGTCTGTAAATCTTCATCCAAATATCGTGTTCAGTTGCGTTGATACACTCAGGGGCTTGGAATCCACGGCTTCGATTTGGCCAGTGCCGGACTTGAGAAATGCATAGCAAATCTATACCATCACACCTTTGTCTGTTGCCCTATGTCCTGGCTTACTCATAGACCCAGACACCCATGACTCTGCTACACTGCTTCTGATTCAATCATATTCAATTTTAAAATTCTACAGTAACACACAGATAAGATGCTGGAGGAACTCAGCAGGTCATGCAGCATCTATGGAAATGAATGAATATTCACCATTTTGGGCTGAGACCCTTCTTCAGGACCGAGAGGGAAGAGGGGAGATGCCTGAATTAAAAGGGAAGGGGAACGAGGCTGGCTAGAAGGTGATAATTGAAGCTAGGTGGATGGGAAAGGTCAAGGGCTAGAGATGAAGGAATCTGATTGGAGGGGAGAGCGGACCATAGGAGAAAGGGAAAGAGGAGGGGACCCAATTGGAAGTAATAGACAACTGAGAAGGAGGAAAAGGCCAGAATGGGGAATAGAGGACTGGTGGTGGGGGGTGAATGTTGGCTCACCAGGAGAAGAAATCTGTATACATGCCAACAGGTGGAGGGTACCCAAACAGAATATAAGATGTTGTTCCTCCACCGAGGATCCATCTTGGCACAAGAAGAAGCCATGGATCAGCATATTGGAAAGGGAATAGGGATCAGAATTAATATGTTCGACTACTGGGAAGTCCCGCTTGTGGTGGATGGTGCAGAGGTGCTTGATGAAGAGGTACTCCTGTTTATGACAGGTCTCACCAATGTAGAGGAGGCCACATCGGGGGCACCAGTCACAATTGACATTCCCGGCAGATTTTCAGGTGAAAAGGACTAGAAGGACTGTTTTGGGGCCCTAAATGGGGGTGAGGGAGGAGCTGTATGGGTAGGTGTAGCACTTACACCACTTGCATGGATAAATGCCTGTATTTAGAATTAGAATTATAAATCTTCCTTTCAAATCCCACCAGTGCTTTCCCTTTCCCTAAGACAAATCTCCTCCAACCCTATGAGATCTCTGTCCTCCATCCCTGGCCTCTCCAGATTCAGTTGACTGACCATTTGTGGCCATGTCTTCAGCTCACAAGGCTCCAAACTCTGACACCCAATTCGCTATCTCCCTCTTACCATTTTTTTCTTCTTTCTGATCATCCTCGTTGAAGATTACATGCGAGTAACAATTGACCCGTTTTGACAGTTGTCTTTCTTCTATAAGCATGTCGTGAGGGTATACTTGCCAAACCTTAATGAAAGGTACAGGAAATACATTACATTTTAAGGCACTTTCCACCGTGACCAAAAACAGAATTGTCAGTTAAATATTTATTATGGTGTAGTCATGGGCAGCAGCAAGCAAAGGTGTGATAATGACCAGATAATCTATTTACTATTACTGTAGTGTTGAAATAAACAATTTCAAATCAACTTTTTCCGCTTTCTTCACAGTTGGGGCTGTTTGTTTCTGTTTCAAGTTGTATTTCATTTTGTGTCTGCAGGTTTTTAAAGTGATTTTACCCTGATAGCTTTGTCTTCACTATCAAAGGCCACCTGTTTCCTTTGCTCTCTGAAAGCATGAATCTTCTTACTTCTTCAGTCCTGACTCTGTGGCTGTGGACTCACTTTCAAGGACAGTTCACATTCTGATTTGTTATCTGTTTACTTTTCTTTACAGTTACAGTTAATTTAACAACTGCACGCCTTTGGGATGTGGGAGAGAATTGGAGAATCGCGAAGGAAACCTGAGTATTCACAGGCAGAACTTGCAGACTCCACACGGAAAGGTTGAACCCACTTCTCTGGTGCTGAGGCAGTAACTCTACTAGCTGCATCACTGAGTTCATTGATATGTCATCAAATGTAGAGAATAGAATTCAGTTAGCAAACTGAGTAAACATATTACCAATTAAATCACAGTTACTGTCCTCAAGCAGCTTAAAAATTGTCCAGTTAAACTAATTCAAAATTTGCTAGACTTATGAATCAGTACTAAGCAAAAAAGTGACTCTAACATTTAATGAAAAATCGAATCTTCAACAGTTTTGGACAACATAAGATAATGTGTCAGATTTCAGTATTTCCAAAAGGAGCCTTATTTTCCTTGATTAAAGTATTAAATGTGGACATTGTCTTCCACAGTGAGGAGCCCACACTCGTAGAGATGAGCATCATTTCAGAGATGATTCCAGATTATTTAGTTCAATTCATGACCTGTCTGGTAATGAGATAGCCCACAGCAGCTGACTTTCTGAATTTGGACTGATATCTATGCCACAGTTAATAACCACTTCAAGCAAGTAAATTCCAAGTGACTCTTTGCTCCTGTAATGATGCCACCTCTGCAGAGCTACACATTGCCCTCATTCTGGAGAAGTCAACATTGTTTAGAAGCTTGATTGTCAATGTTATATTTTATTTCATTTATGTTATTTAGAGATGCAGAATGGGACAAGCACTTCTGGCCCAAAGAGGCCTCACTGCCCAGCAACCCACCTATTTAACCCTAGCCTAATCACAGGATAATTTACAATGACCATTTAACCTACTAACCATATATCTTTGGACTGTGAGAAGTAACCGGAGCACTCAGAGGAAGCTCATGGGGTCACATGGAGAACCTTAAAGATTATGCTGGAATTGACCTCTGAACTCTGACACCCTAAGCTATAATAGCATCATGCTAACTGCTATTACCATAAACTGATGAGTAAAGTCAGAATGAGAAAATGAGAAAAAAAAGTAAAGATTCAACATCCAACTTGAATACTCAAACGTGATTAATAAAAGGAAAAAATGCTGTGTTTATAAAGCACTTTTCTTCATGCCCAATCTTAGGGTTTTCTCTGATAAGAGATCCACTACCCTCTCCTATTAGATTCCTTCTTCTTCAGCCCTTTCCCTATTCCACCTATCCTTTGCCAGCTTCTTCGTTCTTCCCTCCTCCTTCACCCACCCAACTTCCCCCTCACCTGGTCTCACCTATCACCAGCCAGCTTGCTCTCCTTCCCCTCTCCCACCTTCATATTCTGACTTCTTACTCAAGTTCATTACCCCTACTGGGGCATAGGACACAGACAGCAGCTTGACAGATTCCGACATCCAGGGCAAGTCTTTCCCAGGTGTAGACCATCTTCTTAGATCCATCCTCTCCCAGGAATGGCTTTGGTGTTTCTTTTGGCTTTTCTGTAGCTCTGGGGTTTTACAGCATAGGGTTGCTAGCCCCATGCCCAACCCTGCTCCTTTAGCAGCTTGGGACCATCTACGGAGGAGCTACTCTGGCTTCTACACCCTCCCTTTCCAGTCCTGATGAAGGGTTTCAGCCTGATGCATTGACTGAGTTGCTGATTACCTCCAGTTTCTTTGGGATTCATGTCTAGGATTTCCTAAGAAAGCTTTGTTAAAAACATGATTGCATTTCTGGTACATCAAAACATTGCGTTTTGTGGTGCTAGAAACAAAAAAAAAGTCTAAAGAAATCATTGAAAAGCATGTGTGCTACATAACAAGATAGATAACTGGAAAGGTACTTTGCAGTGCAGCAGACAGAGAAGGGGGTCAGTCCTTGAAGACACACAACTCATGGCAGCCAGACAGCTACGATGTGGCACCATACAGGAGGGAGATTGCAACAGAGAGGGTCAGAGATCAAGGATTTACAAAGAGGAAAACAGAAATACTAAGCAGTGCTAATTAAGCCAGGAGGAAGATCCCATGCACCAAGTTACTTACCAGGTCCACCGCAAGGATAGTATGGCAGGTTGTGGCTTAATAGAGACATGCAGAGATGCTGAAAAAGAGAAAGTGCTGGAGGAACTCAAGCAATACCTATGGAGGCAAAGGGGGTGTAGACATTTCATGTCAAGGCATGAAATCAGCATAGGGTTGCTAGCCCCATGCCCAACTCTCCTTCTTTAGCAGCTTGGGACCGTCTACGGAGGAGCTACTCTGGCTTCTATGCCCTCCCTTTCCAGTCCTGATGAAGGGTTTTCAGCCTGAAGCATTGACTGAGTTGCCTCATCAGGATATGGTTTAACCTGTATCTTCAGGAGTGGGATGTTTGTATAACGTAGCAATGCCTCAAACCAGCTCAGTTACCCCAAGTATCTCAATCAACATGAGCTGCAGACCATTAAAAATATTGCCCTTTCATTCACATTCAGAGATGCCATATGGATATTCACAAAACCCCTCCCATTTCTCTACAATCCTAGCCACAAATGTCACACAGCCACGTTAAACTCTAATAAAGAGGTCTAACCTCCAAATAGGTTAATCAATGACCTACAGCTTTCCTTCTGAGGCGACAGGCTGTTTGCAAAGACTCGGTAAGTCATTTAAAACTTCAACAAGCTTATATAGATGTGTGGTGGAGAGTGTATTGACTGATTACATCATGGCCTGATAAGGAAACACCAATGCCCTTGAACAGAAAACTCTACAAAAAGTAGTGAATGTGGCCCAGTCCGTCACAAAGAAAACTTTCCCACCATTGAGCATATCTGCATAAACTCGTGGCTACAAGTAAACAGCATCCACCAGCAAGGACCCCATCATCAAGGCCGTGCTCTCTTCTTGCTGCTGCCAACAGATCACACACCAGCTTCAGGAAAAGTTTCAACCATCAGGCTCCTAAATTGGAAAGGATAACCCCCCTCACCTCAACACTGCACTGATTCCAAAACCTACAGACTCACTTCAAAGCCTCTACAACTCATTTTCAGTTCTATCCATCTGTATACATATTTACTTATTTATCTATTTATGTTTTAATATTTGGGTTCCCTTGTATTTGCACAATTCATCTCCTTTTACACATTAGTTGTTTGTCAGTATTTTATATTGTTTATATTGCATTTGTTTGTTCTACTGTGAATATCTGCATGGAAACAAATGCCAGGGAAGTATATGGTGACATAAACATAATTTGATAATAAATTTACTTTGAGCTTTGGAACAGGAGGGAGGCCACTCAGCTAGGGGGGAGGTACCCTCACTTACCATACCAGGATGCAGGAAATGATCATCCTGTTCAGAGACAGGTGGGCAACCAGTGGGCAAGCACCTTCCAAGCTACATAATGCTCTTTAACAAGTCTCATTGTCATTAACATATTTCTCTTATATACAGTAGTTCAATTGTATACAATTTAATAATATTGATAATCTTATATTGCCTAGGTTTTTGCTTTTTTTTGGTGCAGCTTCTCTTTTGGTTTTGCAATGTATGAAGTGAGGCTCTTATTTTCCCACTCCGGAGAACAACACGACCCAGGACAGGAGCAAAACCACATTCATGTGATGGACAAACAGGAAGAGAGAAAGGAAAAGTGGAGGCAGAGGCAGCAGATGATATTGAATATAATGATAATGATGCTGAAGGTGAAGTTGTTGATGACAACATTGATGATGATGATGATGGTGGGGGAGGGGGGTAAGATGATGATGGTGGTGGTGGGGAGTGGGGTATGATGATGATGATGGTGGTGGTGGGGAGGGGGGTATGATGATGATGATGATGGTGGGGGAGGGGGGTATGATGATGATGTTGATGGTGGTGGGGGAGGGGGGTATGATGATGATGATGATGATGGTGGGGGAGGGGGGTAAGATGATGATGGTGGTGGTGGGGAGTGGGGTATGATGATGATGATGGTGGTGGTGGGGAGGGGGGTATGATGATAATGATGATGGTGGGGGAGGGGGGTATGATGATGATGTTGATGGTGGTGGGGGAGGGGGGTATGATGATGATGTTGATGGTGGTGGGGGAGGGGGGTAAGATGATGATGGTGGTGGTGGGGAGTGGGGTATGATGATGATGATGGTGGTGGTGGGGAGGGGGGTATGATGATGATGATGATGGTGGGGGAGGGGGGTATGATGATGATGATGGTGGTGGTGGGGGAGGGGGGTATGATGATGATGATAACGTTGGGGAGGGGGGTATGATGATGATGATGGTGGTGGTGGCGGAGGGGGGGTATGATGATGATGATGATGATGATGTTGGGGGAGGGGGGTATGATGATGATGATGGTGGTGGTGGCGGAGGGGGGTATGTTGATGATGATGATGATGATGATGGTGGGGGAGGGGGGTAAGATGATGATGATGGTGGTGGTGGTGGGGAGTGGGGTATGATGATGATGATGGTGGTAGAGGGGGTATGATGATGATGATGATGTTGGGGGAGGGGGTATGATGATGATTATGATAATGGTGGGGGAGGGGGGGTATGATGATGATGTTGATGGTGGTGGGGGAGGGGGGTATGATGATGATGATAACGTTGGGGAGGGGGGTATGATGATGATTATGATGTTGGGGGAGGGGGTATGATGATGATTATGATAATGGTGGGGAGGGGGGGTATGATGATGATGTTGATGGTGGTGGGGGAGGGGGGTATGATGATGATGATAACATTGGGGAGGGGGGGTATGATGATGATGATGGTGGTGGTGGCGGAGGGGGGTATGATGATGATGATGATGATGATGTTGGGGGAGGGGGGTATGATGATGATGATGGTGGTGGTGGCGGAGGGGGGTATGATGATGATGATGATGATGTTGGGGGAGGGGGGTATGATGATGATGATGGTGGGGGAGGGGGGTATGATGATGATGATGGTGGGGGAGGGGGGTATGATGATGATGATGATTAATATGATGAAGAGTACAGTGAGTAACCAAGTCTGAAGTCTCCAGTATCAACTCAGAGACTGACACTAGAAGTGACAAACGAAGATAATGTTTATTTTGTTGAGGCATCAGACAGTTATGGATTGCAGTCAGACACAAGGTATCAGAATCAGGATCAGGTTTAACATCACTGGCATCACCAGCATATGTTGCGAAATTTGAAGTAAGAAGTACATATATATTTTAAAAGTTAAATTAAATGAGTCGTGCAAAAAGAGAAAAAAAAGTAGTGAGGCAGTGTTCATGGGTTCAATGTCATTCATAAAACAGATAGCAGAGGGAAAGAAGCTACTCCTGAATCACTAAATATGTATCTCCTTCTTGATGGTAGCAATGAGAAGAGGGCATGCCCTGGGTAAGGGGGGTCCTTAATGATGGATGCTGCTTTTTTCAGGCATCACTCCTTGAATATGTACAGTGAATCCACATTCTAGAAATCTTCATTAGTAATGAGAATTGAAATCTACATGAAAAGGAGAGATATCTTTGATCAGAAGTTATTCCTTAAACAGGACTGCTTGGCAACCGGTGAATAGATTACACTTTTGTGAATGAAACAACTTTAGTTTTAGTGCACCAAAAATGCAATCCAACTTCTGAAGCAACACCAGTTTTTTCTCATTATATCTATTGGAATTGCCATTTGCTGTAATGGCTAACTGAACTGAAGAACTGAGTTCCACCAAGGATTTCTCACTGATGAATGAGTACAGACATTATTAGGCCCACAATGCATCTGTCTACTCACTGGCATGACAACCTGATCAATGTGTTGTGATGTGCAACTCTCAGCTGCATTGGCTTTTGAGTATCCACCATTGATATTGATCAGCAGGACAAACCACAAAAGCTTTTGAACATTGCATACATATGCAGAGTGGTGTTTGCTGGTGTTTCTTTGCAGAGGTCGCAGAACTCTAAGTGACAAGTCTAAGCAGGGTTTCATTTATTGAGGTGTCACAGCAGGGCCTTTGGAGCTGTGAAGTAGAGTGTGAATGAATTTACTTTAGGTAGGGAACTTCAGTGGGTGGGGGGAGTCTTCAATATCCATCACCTGAGTGGGGGCATGATGGACCAGGGGAGACTAAGCTGGATGAGTCATAAAGGACATTACAATTAAACTAGGTCTGTAGAATCAAAATTAGGATTAATATCATCAACATATGTCATGAAGTTTATTGTCTCTGCGGCAACAGCAGTAGTACAATGCAATACAAAGTAATAAAGGAAAAACAGTGAATATATATAATATTTAAATTAAGATGTAGTGTAAAAATTAAAAAATTTAAAAAGTAGTGAGGTAGCATTTGTGGGTTCAATGTCCATTCAGAAATCGGATAGCAAAGGGGAAGAAGCTGTTCCTGAATTGGTGTGTGTTTGCCTTTACACTTCTATACCTCCTTCCTGATGGTAGCAATGAGAACAGGGCATGCGTTGGGTGATGGGGGTCTTTAATGATGGATGCTATTTGAAGATGTTCTGAATACTGCCTACAATGGAACTGACTAAGTTTACAGCTCTCTGCAGCTTATTCAGATTCACTGAAGTAGCCACACACCACCCCCAATCCCCACCACCACACCAATCAGTGATGCAGCCAGTTAGAATGCTTTTCACAGTTCACCTGTAGAAATTTGCAAGTTTCTTTAGCATCATCACAAATCTGCTCAAACTTCTAATGGAATACAGCCACTGTTGTGCCTTCTTTGTAGCTGTTATTTTTACCAAAACAGTCTGAAAATATGCAGGATGTCACGCAGGAACAATAACTTATTTAGATTTTGATTTAAAAAGGGTTAACCTAGAGCAGTGTAAAAATTAGAGCAACATGTGTGTAATAAAGCAGGGCTGGGAAATGCTCTTTCAGTTCATCTGTCTGATTTCTTGAGTCATTTCAGTAGATGAAGTTCCAGCATAGGGACCAGGCAGCTATTGCATTTTAAACAGTACCCAGCAGCTTCTGTGCAATAATGAATATCTGCAATCAACCACGAAGCAATAGAAAGAGCAGACAAGCTCTTTACCCGCTCTACAAACCACGTCAACAAAAATCTTTTGCAACTCCCGAATACATGTTAAGAATGTTACTGTAGGGATGTACAAATTTGGAGCAGTGTTGTACTATTGAGCTGCTGTGCTATTTGATAAGAAAATGGCTGATCTGACAGCAAACTCAATTCTATATTCTACTCCTGATAACATTTTATTCTTTTGCTTATTGAGTATCGATCTACTGCTGCCTTTATTATAGGCATCCGTTAGTCTCGAGAAACCATGGATTTGCGCCTTGGAAAGTTTCCAGGGTGCAGGCCTGGGCAGGGTTGTATGGGAGACTGGCAGTTGCCTATGCTGCAAGTTTCCTCTCCACGCCACCGATGTTGTCCAAGGGAAGGGCAAGGGCCGATACAGCTTGGCACATTCGCAGAGCAATGTGTGGTTAAATGTGGTTAAACACAACACGCTGCCTTAGCTGAGGCTCGAACTAGCAACCTTCAGATCACTACTTGGCCACATGCTGCCTTAAAACCTTCTATTTCCACCACTCTTTCAGCAAGTGGTTTCCAAAAACTCACCAACAACTCTGAGGGAAACAACAGTTGCCTCATCTGTTTTAACTAGGTGATCCTTTTTTAAAAAGTAGTGGCATCTTCTAGTTTTAGATTCTGCACAAAATGGAACATAAAAGTTCAAAGTAAATTTATTATCAAATTGACTTGCATATACTGCCTTGATATTCATTTCCTTGCAGGCTCTTACAGGAACAAAGTACAATAGAATTTATTAAAAATTATACACAAATGGCAAAGGCTGACAAACAACCAGTGTGCAAAAGAAGACAAACTGTGCAAATAATAATAATATTGAGAATGTGAGTTGTAAATAGTCCTTGAAAGTGAGTCTGTAGGTCATAGAATCAGTTCAGAGTCGTCGTGGTGATTGAGGTTAGCCACATTGCCCACATCCACCTTCTTAGGACCCCACAGGATCTATTATATTTCAATCATTACCATTGAATATTCCAAACTTCAGTGAGAACATGCCTATCTGCCCAATGTTTCCTCATAAGATAGGACTTGTATTCGAGGGTTTAGACTAGCAAGCCTTTCTTACTTCCAATGCATTATTATCCTTTTCTAAATAAGGAGAACAACATTTTATACCTTACTCTGGATGCAATTTTACCAACATTGTAAATAACTGAACCATAACTAACCTACTTTTGTTTTCAGTTCTCCTAGCAATAATTAGTGTTGTTCTGTTTGTTTTTACTAATTGTATGCTTGTACATTTGCCTTTTACAAATCACTTAGAATTTTCTTCAAACCAAGGAAAGACAAGTGAACTGGGTCGATCATGATTTAAAGTGGCTAATCCGGTAAAGTTTACAGCAAAATCAGTAACTATTAAACAAAATGTATTCTGCACTGTAATTTATTTTTATAGTATTTCATTCTATGTTGAGTACGCATGGGTAGACAGGCAGTTAAAATGTCTAAAACAACACATACAAAATGCTGGTGGAAGTCAGCAGGTCAGACAGCATCTATGGAAATGAATAAGCAGTCGACATTTCAGGCCGAGAGCCTTCTTCAGGACTGAGAAGGAAGGGGAAGATGCCGGAATAAAATGGTGGGGGGGGGGAGCGGGAAGGAGGCTAGCTGGAAGGTGATTGGTGAAGCCAGATGGGTGGGAAAGGTTAAGGGCTGGAGAAGAAAGAATCTGATAGGAGAGGAGAGTGGACCATAGGAGAAACAGAAGGAGGAGAACATCTGGGGGGTGGGGAGTAATAGGCAGGTGAGAAGAGGCAAAAGGTCAAAGTGGGGAACAGAGGAAAAAGGGAGAATGAATTTTTTTTACCGGAAGGAGAAATCAATATTCATGCCATCAGATTGGAGGCTACCCAGACAGAATGTAAGTTGTTGATACTCACTCTGAGTGTGGTCCCATCTTGGTGCAAAAGGAGGCCATGGATCCACATGTCAGAACAGGAATGGAAATTGTAACTAAACTGTTTGGCCATTGGGAATTCCCGCTTGTGGTGGATGGAATGGAGGTGTTGACAAGGTGGGCCCCAGTTTATAACGGGTCTCACCAATGTAAAAGAGGTCACATTGGGAGCATTAGACACAATAGAAATGTCTTCCTTCAGGTTCTGATTCAGGGGTTCTCAACCTGAGGTCCATGGACTTCTTGTTTAATGGCATTGGCCCATGGCATAAAAAAAGGTTGGGAAGTCCTGACAGCGTGCTGTGAAACCCTTCTTCAAGAATGCATATTACACTCCATTGGCACCTTCTGAAAATGTTAACTGATGTCCAGGGCAGGAAAACCTTTGTAGATTTTCCATCAGGCTGAGTTTGTGGGGATGGGAAACCAAACTTAGAAGAGCAATCACCCTATTATTTCTTCTCACTGACAAACAAGTTGGAAAAAAGATCAAAACTAGGATAAGCATTCATTCTTTTCATCGCCGAAGACTGAACAAGTGAGGCAGCAGGCAGCGTACACTGCTGTCAATAGAAGACCCCTGCGCATGAGTGATCCCTCTCTCTTGGTGGTGAGTAAGAGTCTGTTGGTCCTTGAGTTGGGGAATTCAAACAAGCAACGCGGCAAATTGTAACATCAAAACAGTGAGCTGCTGGGCTGCCCACGTTGTTGCAGGAACGATGTCTCTGTCCCCTTCACTAGTGAGAGTGAGAGCCTGTTTGAGATGTCAAAGTGCTTGGGTGGACAGCTTATGGTCTCTTTAGGGGCTTTGCTGTTGCTTTCGTGGGGGGTGGTGGGGGAGACGATGCTTCTGCTGGAGCAAGTTGGGGAGGGGGGCTGATGCTTCTATGTGGGGGGAAGGGCGGGGATTTTGGGGTTCTAAAGTTTTTCTGTCATTCTTTGTTTTTTTACTGTTTTGGGGATGTCTGCAAAGAGTAAGAAGTCCAGGTTGTATACTGTATACATTCCCTGATGTGAAGTTGAACCATTGAATGGGAACCACTATTTCTAATGGACCTGGCATTAGTCATTTAACCTACATAGCATAACTTTGAAATGGCGAGTTAGCAGTGATGTTCCACACACCCTTACATTACACCTTTAAAGCATGTGGTGTTTCATTTTAGGCCTATGCAAATTCTCCTTATTTCAAAATACAATGATACATTCTGATACAGTCCTTTCTATGAAGAAAAGATTGACCACAAGAATAACCCACAGGAGTATCATTTATTCCATGTGCAGCTCTCCTCTAATTCTCCAACAGACTCAACACACTCATTTAGAGCAAAGTCTTGTGAGAGCTGCACTTCCGATTAGGTATTGTCATGGTCCCCTGCTAATTCACAGAAAGGATCATTAACCTCTCAAGATTTAACTTTTTACAGCAATTCTCGATAATATTTGTGTTTTGCTTTGGACCTTAAAGTGACATTTTTTTCTACATGATATGTCTACTCCTCTCAGGAATCTGGAAACACTCTAGCATTTTGAAGCAGTTTTGAACCAGGGTCCGATTTTGAGCTGGCTGCCACATGCAATGTCAGTGCTGGCGTCTTGCAGCAGTGCCTGGTGAAGTTCAGCACGTCGACTCTGTATGTTGATTTGCTATGATGTCTTTTCTTGCTACCAGACATTGCAATCTGGCCTCTTCTGTTTCTCACTGGGATTTGCTGTGAGGTTGTGGCTTCTTGTGGGGAACTTCTCCTTTGCTGCAATGTGTGGCGCATTTAACTTTTCCCACTAACTCACTGTAACAATCTGCTTTCCTATTTGTTGAGCGTGTCCCCCTGCTGTCCCTCCTTATTTAAGTACATTCTTAGCTCTCATTTCACCCGCACGTTCAATTCAAAGCTCTCACCTTTTTTTTCTTGTAGGCAATTATAAAGTGCATCGGAGGGAGGAACATCACAAACCTAAGATTTGCTGATGACATTGATGGACTTGCAGGGAAAGAGGACGGACTGGCCAACCTCGTCAGCCATCTTGATAGAGCCTCCACAAAGTTTGGAATGGAAATGAGTGCCGAGAAAACCAAGCTCACGGCAAATGCCTATGGTGCAATCACAACATACATCTCAGTCCATGGTCAGAAACTTGAGAGAGTACAGCAGTTCAAATACCTGGGGACAATCATCAGTGATGAAGGATCAAGACCAGAAGTCCTGGCAAGAACCGCACAGACATTGACTGCATTATCCAAGCACAAGACAATATGGAGGGACAGCAACATCACCATGGAGGACACAATCGGACTCCTGTGGTGCATTGGTATTCTCCATCTTTCTGTACACATGCAAGGCATGGACACTCACAGCAGAGATACAGAGAAAGATACAGGCATTGGAAATGAGATGCGATTGCAACATCTTGGGCATCTCATACTTGGACCACATCCCAAACGAGCAGGTCCGCAAGACCATCCGGCACCATATCGGCCCTCATGAAGACCTTCTCGCAATGGTAAAGGAAATAAAGCTGAGATGGTATGGCTACGTAACAAGATCCAGTGGCCTTGCAAAGACCATTCTACAAGGAACTGTGGAGGGGAAAAGAAGGAGAGGCAGACAGAAGAAAAGATGAACAGACAACATGAACAGGGAAAAAATTTGCGGTGATCCAGGCTCTGGCACACAACCATGACCGTTGGAACAGACCGGCACAAAGCTTGTCATGATGGCACCCCAACGGCTCCACCAGGAGCTAAGGGTGCAAGAAGAAGAAGCAGAAAATGAATTATAAAGGCCCACTCATTTTTAAAGCTTAGGCCAACGAAGTGAAGTAGGTGTGTTGGTAAAGACTGATATAATACCTGGTGTAAGGGAACAAGCAAGAACATCAGAGGACATAGAAAGAACAATCCAAATGTAGATTAGTAGTCATTTGTTATAAATGTGGACAAGCTGAAAACAGACATTCAAGGCACTCAAGAGCAACTATGATGTGATTACCACATAGGGTAGGTCCCATGCAAACTGAAACAGAATCAGGCTCCCACCATTTCACAGAGGTTTCCATTTGCCTTCTAAGGGTTGGCAGAGTAGCATAGTGGTTATCACAATAATTTGAATCTTTTGCAATAGCAGCAACCTGAGTTCAATTCCTGTTGCTGCCTGTAAGGCATTTGTACGTTCTCCCCGTGACAGTGTGTGTTTCCTCCGGGTGCTCCGGTTTCCTCCCTGCTGATAGGTTAATTGGTCATTGTAAATTGCTCTGTGACTAGGATTACATCAGGGTTGCTGGATGGTGCAGCTCAGAAGGCAGTGAGGCCCAATTCTGCTCTGTATCTCCATAAATAAACAAGTACATGCCTGCTCTCTGCTTACGGAGCAAGGAGTTACGTGGTACATCCCACACTAGTGATGTAGGGCTTGGTACGTTCAGTGAGATCAGGGTGAGCAAGTCCCTGTACGAAGTGAGGTTGGGGGGAGGCAAAGGTTATAGACCATGTGGAATGGGCCAGGGTAAGCCTCACCATGTGGAACGGGCTATGCTAAGCCACACTCCATGTGGAACGGGCTACGGTAAGCCACACTCCATGTGGAACGGGCTACGGTAAGCCACACTCCACGTGGAACGGGCTACGGTAAGCCACAGTCCATGTGGAATGGGCCAGGGTAAGCCACACTCCATGTGGAATGGGCTACGGTAAGCCACACTCCATGTGGAATGGGCCAGGGTAAGCCACACTCCATGTGGAATGGGCCAGGGTAAGCCACACTCCCTGTGGAATGGGCCAGGGTAAACCACACTCCATGTGGAATGGGCCAGGGTAAGCCACACTCCATGTGGAACGGGCCAGGGTAAGCCACACTCCATGTGGAACGGGCTACGGTAAGCCACACTCCATGTGGAATGGGCCAGGGTAAGCCACACTCCATGTGGAATGGGCCAGGGTAAGCCACACTCCATGTGGAATGGGCCAGGGTAAGCCACACTCCATGTGGAATGGGCCAGGGTAAGCCACACTCCATGTGGAATGGGCCAGGGTAAGCCACACTTCATGTGGAATGGGCCAGGGTAAGCCACACTCCATGTGGAATGGGCCAGGGTAAGCCACACTCCATGTGGAATGGGCCAGGGTAAGCCACACTCCATGTGGAATGGCCCAGGGTAAGCCACACTCCATGTGGAATGGGCCAGGGTAAGCCACACTCCATGTGGAATGGGCCAGGGTAAGCCACACTCCATGTGGAACGGGCCAGGGTAAGCCACACTCCATGTGGAACGGGCTACGGTAAGCCACACTCCATGTGGAACGGGCTACGGTAAGCCACACTCCATGTGGAACGGGCTACGGTAAGCCACAGTCCATGTGGAATGGCCCAGGGTAAGTCACACTCCATGTGGAATGGGCCAGGGTAAGCCACACTCCATGTGGAATGGGCCAGGGTAAGCCACACTCCATGTGGAATGGGCCAGGGTAAGCCACACTCCATGTGGAACGGGCTACGGTAAGCCACAGTCCATGTGGAATGGTCCAGGGTAAGCCACACTCCATGTGGAATGGGCCAGGGTAAGCCACACTCCATGTGGAACGGGCTACGGTAAGCCACAGTCCATGTGGAATGGCCCAGGGTAAGCCACACTCCATGTGGAATGGCCCAGCGTAAGCCACACTCCATGTGGAACGAGCTACGGTAAGCCACACTCCAGGTGGAATGGCCCAGCGTAAGCCACACTCCATGTGGAACGGGCTACGGTAAGCCACAGTCCATGTGGAACGGGCTACGGTAAGTCACAGTCCATGTGGAACGGGCCAGGGTAAGTCACACTCCATGTGGAATGGGCCAGGGTAAGCCACACTCCATGTGGAATGGTTTAGGGTAAGCCACAGTCCATGTGGAACGGGCTACGGTAAGTCACAGTCCATGTGGAACGGGCCAGGGTAAGCCACACTCCATGTGGAATGGTTTAGGGTAAGCCACACTCCATGTGGAACGGGCTACGGTAAGCCACAGTCCATGTGGAACGGGCTACGGTAAGTCACAGTCCATGTGGAACGGGCTACGGTAAGTCACAGTCCATGTGGAACGGGCCAGGGTAAGTCACAGTCCACGTGGAATGGTTTAGGGTAAGCCACAGTCCGTGAAGGAGGAGACAGACTCTTGGAGCAGTACGGCACCCTACTCTTCAAAAGTGTCAAAAGAGTGAAGAGGGGGAAGCCAGAGAGGAGTGTGGTCTAGAGGGAACCAAACTCTGTGATATTGCAGACTGATTCCATGAGGGCTGGAATGAAGCGAGGAAGGTGCTGCAAGAAAGTAGGGGTGGGAGTGAGACAGATCCTATAAGAAGGAACGACGGCGAACAAAATCCTACAAAGATTATTGTTGTGAGTAGGATTGATCCTACAAGGAGGAGTGGGGGCAGGGAGAATAAATTCCTCCCGGTGAAGACCAGTTGGTTGAGATGAGATTCCACAAGGAGGAACTGCGTCTATATGGATGTGCAGCTGAAGTGGGACAAAGTCCTGTGCACCAGGTAGAGCAAATCTCATTCTGAATTCACTCGGAATGAAAAAGAGAAATAAATGGAAGTAATTGTCCAGGGTTTGATGGTCAATTCAGAAAGAAAGGCAGCACTGTGGTTAGCAGAACCTTTACTGTACCAGTGATACGAGTTCGGCTCCCGCTGCTGCCTGTAAGGTGTTTGTACATTCTCTCTGTGACCACATGGGCTTCCTTTGGGTCCTCCGGTTTCCTACCTCATTCTAAGTACATAATTGTTAGTAAGTTAATTGGCTGTGTAAGTTGTCCCATGATTCGGCTAGGATCAAATCGGGGGATTGCTGGGTAGCATGTCTTGAAGGGCCATGAGGGCTTATTCCGTGCTGGATCTCAAGAAATAAATAAATAAATAAAAATGTACCAGTTCCCCAGTTCCTGTGATAAATAAATAAATGAAAGGATTCCTCTTGACAGGGTTTAATATTTACTAAATTATCTGGCCCAAGTTATTGTGTAGTCTCTATCTGTTCTGTCTTATTATCTGGATTCAGGAACACACCTTATATACGTCAATTTTTACCGAGGATTTCTCTTTTCTGATATAAAGTCTATATTATCTATAACCTATATTAAGTCAAGTCAGAACCTGACTGCATGCTTGGTTACTGTGGGTGTGGGGTCAATTAGGATCTCAGAAGCCCACTTTAAAAATAGCTGTAAAAGTATAGTTGGCCAGCTGCTGCAGAATGTATCACCACATGCAAACAGCAGAAGGCAAGAATTAAAATAATTATAGCCCATTCCCTTGTATTTTTCAAAATGTAATCATTTATATATAGGATTAACTGTCAGGGCTTTCTCTTGTAGTTCCTGTTTCAGGTCTTTAAATATGACATGCTGAGCTGTTCCCACTTGCTTTAGGGAAAACTATTAACAGCATGTTCCTTGTGATAGTTCGACATCATTCTCTGATCCTTGTATTAATTATAGTATTTTATATCTTCAGAAGTAGATCAGATTTATTATATCAGAGCGCATACAATTATACTTCTTGCAGAAACACTGAAAATGGAGGAAAATGGCCTCAATTGAATGATACCTTGACAATTACATGAAGCTT
The DNA here is from genome assembly GCF_030144855.1 of Hypanus sabinus. Taxonomy (NCBI): domain Eukaryota; kingdom Metazoa; phylum Chordata; class Chondrichthyes; order Myliobatiformes; family Dasyatidae; genus Hypanus; species Hypanus sabinus. The sequence continues at coordinate 53,521,562 of NC_082727.1, forward strand.
TTTTTTAAGAACTGATAGAATTATTTCAATTAATCCCAAAAGAATGACTTTCTTCCACCTACGTCTACAGATCAATTGTTCCTTAAAATTCTTTAAAATCTCTTTAAAGACCTGCAGTAAAGGCTCCGAGGAAGAGGCATGTTAGCAGCTGGCCAATGAGGGCCAACGCCAGTCTTAGAATTGAAGCTACCTCAAGTCAGGTCATTGGATATATATTGAAGACAGAGGTTGATAGATCCTTGACATAAAGGGATATGGGGAGAAGGTCGGAATTTGGGGCTGAAGGGGAAAATGGATCAGGTATGATGAAATGGCAGAGTAGACTCAATGGGTTAAATGGCCTAATTTTGCTCCTATATCTTATGGTCTTGTTCTTCTCCTGGGGAATAATTTGGCTTGCTACTGTGGGGGTGAAGCATCACTACAAAGACTGCACTGCTCATTTCACTCCCCATATAGATGGAGTCACTAAACAAATATACCAGCTGTCTTCGTCGATTAACTGGACTCTGACAACTTGCACTTGTTCCTCCATAACACTTCATTTATTTGTGCATAAGGAGAACAGTATGTCACCTGTCACCACACTGCTCCGAAGTTTAAACAAAGAAATTACATTTTATACAGAAATTGACTAGTTGGATACAAGTATTAATCCAATAGAAACTTTGCATACTTCTGAATCCCATCATTTGCATAATTAAGTACCAATCAAAATACATTTTTCAGGCATTAATATCTAATTAAACCCATGTGTTAAAAAACAATCATATTTGAGAATTAGTAATATAACTGTCCAGTAGTAAGTATTGTCCTAGACAAGTCTTCATCATATACTTCTCACCAAAGAGACCGTGGCAAGATGATTGCAACTTGATTAACTACAATGACTTGCCATAATTAGGATAATCTACACTATTGTACACTTGCAAATCATAAAATACAGCTGGTCAACTGTGTACATGCTGAATGATGATAGTGTTTTTGCTTGGGAAAGAGCTTCCTAACATGCCCTGTGCAAATGAGACACGCATATAAAGCACCTAAGTAAAACTGTGTATTTTTTTTTATTTAAAAAGAACATTTGTTTCCAGAGAGCATCTTTGTGTTCAGTGTACATATATTCATATTTCTGTAGAAGTTCAGATATAATTACTTGTACATTTCAGTTCAAGATATATATCTGCCCTTCCTAAAGATTTTTTTCTGTCCTGTGTGAAGTGAGGTGGAGAGAATTTACTTCTTTGATTTGGAGACCCTGTCCTTAATGACAACTGTCCACCTCTTAGATAGGCACATGGACATCCAGGGAATGGAGAGATATGGACCATGGGCACCATGGTAGCGTAGCTGGTTGTGCAAAGCTGGGGAACTCTGGAGTTCAGAGTTCAATTCCACCACCATCTGTACGGAGTCTGTCTGTCCTCCCTGAGCAACGCGTCAGTTTTCATTGGGTGCTTCAGTTTCCCCCCCACACTCCAAAGATGAATTGGGTAGGTTAACCGGCCATTTTAAGTTGTTCCTTGATTAGGTTGGGGGTTGATTGGGTTTGTTGGGGGTTGCTGGGGCAACAGGACTTGAAAGGCCAGAAAGGCCTACTCCATGCTGTGTCATTGTTGTCGTTGGATCAAAGTCACTAGAGAGGAGAAGCTGGTAGATATGAAGTAGTCTCTTTATTTGACAAAATGAGACACAGCAGGCATCATATTGAGTCCCGTTTTGGAGGAAGAAGCCTGTCTGACCCAAAACCACATGACATTTGATATGCTAAAGATCAATTCACAATTCCATATTTACAATGTACCTGCAGCATGTATTTTGAACCACGCATAACTCTAACACACACACTCCAATGTTAATCAGCATTGTTAGGTCCTTCAATCAACTGCCAGGAAACCATTGCAAGAGCTGTATTTTAAATTTAATCTGCAGTCCATATTCAGATCTGAAGATTAGTGGCTGAAGTTATTTGCAAAATGTCCTAACCCCCCAAAACACCCTAATGCACTAAATAAATAAATAAATCTGCAGGCAAAATGGATCAATGTCATTATAGTGTTCTCGCTCGGGTGTAAGAGAACGCCGAACTAAACACCAAGGTAAACCATAGTCAATGAAAACAGGATCGCAGTAAGATTAACCGTTTGCTGTTCACTCTTCCTCATTAACGTATGGTGAAAACTGTTGATAAAATAATACAACATTTGTACAACATTTGTTTCCTTCTTGGTATTGCATTTATATCGTAAATACTTGCAAAAGTAAAACTACAACAACTACATTACATTAAAGTGCAGCATACAGTCAGAATCTACCTACGCCATTGACTGTTTTAAATACACTTCAACACAAACTATCCGCAACTCTTTAACTAATGAAAACATAAACCTTAACAACCGTCATTACTTTTAACAGAATCAGCGTTAACATTTTAATTCAACACATCGATTATCTCATGAACTTACGGCGTTGCTTCACTATGTTTCTAGTGCATAGAAAGACAACTTTTCTTGCGCTGATCCTGCACATGTGAGCCCCCTCCTTCCTGTTTCTCCAAACCAGTATTTTCCCACAAGACGCGGCGAAACCAGATGTGACATCATCGCATGCCGCGATATATCACAGACAACGAATTTACTTTAAACAAACCTAACTTTAACTAGAAAAATGCTAACAAACAAATTACTAAAGCAAAAATATTATAAACTAAATAAATGCCATAAAGGCAACACAGTCATCATCATCATTATGTGCCGTGCCGTATGTCATAGGCTTTCATGGTCTTGACCATGATTCTTCTTGGCAAATTTTTCTACAGAAGTGGTTTGCCATTGCCTTCTTCTGGGCAGTTTCTTTACAAGATGGGTGACCCCAGCCACTATCGATACTCTTCAGAGATTGTCTGACTGGTGTCAGTGTTACATGACCAGGACTTAGGAGATGCACCAGCTCTCATACGACCATCCACCACCTGCTCCCATGGCTTCAGGTGACCCCAATCGGGGGGGGGGGGGGGGCTAAGCAGGTGGTCCACCTTGTCCAACGTGGACCTGCAGGCTAGTGGAGGGAAGGAGTGCCTTAAACTTAACTCCACCCTGCCACCTTTTCTCATGAAACAGTCTAATGCACAAATATTGGAGCTCACTGGTAAGGCCATTGTCCACCATCGGCCTCCTCCGATCATCGCTGACCTTCGGGCCCTCGCTCTAAGTTCACTCTGTCCGAGGTCTATCAACTCTCCCCATTTGTGACTTCTCTCCTCATCTCTCCCCGGCAAAAAAAAACATGAATTCCCAGCTCACAGACACACAAGAAAGAAAAATATCCTGCTCATTGGCTAACATGCCCCCTTATCTCTAGTCACAACCCAAACATTGCTGCTACAAAGAAAGCATTACCTCAGCAATGGAACATTACAGAGGAGCCATTTTGTTAGCAGTGAAATCTTACAGTGTGTTTTACACACACACACACACACACACACACACACACACACACACACACACACACACACACAGATATATACACATAAAGCTCTATATATAGAGAGAGAGCTTTATTAAATAAGTATAAGCCATATTAAATAAGTAGTACAAAAAAAGAAAATAAGTAGTGAGGTAGTGTTCATGGGTTCAATTCAATGTCCAGTCAGAAATCTGATGGCAGAGGGAAAGAAGCTGTTTCTGAATAATTGAATATGTGCCTTTAGGCTCCTGTACCACCTCCCTGATGGTAGCAAAGATAAAAGGGCATATTTGGGTGTTGAGTGTCCCTAACAGTGGATGCTGTCTTTTTGAGGCAACACTCCTTGAAAATGTCCTGGATGCTATAGAGGATCGTGCCCATGATAGAGCTGACAGACTTCACAACGTTCTGCAGCTTATTTCACTCCAATGGAGTGACTCCCACCCTCCGTACCAGACAGTGATACAGCCAGTTAGAATGCTGTCCACGGAACATCTGTAGAAATTTGCAAGTGACTTTTGTGACATACCAAACCTCCTCAAATTCCTAATGAAATTTACTGCCGTTGTGCCTGCTTTGTAATTGCATCAATATGTTGATCCTCAGAGAAGCTGACACCCAGGAATTTGAAATTGCTCACCCTTACCACCTCTACAAGTTTAAAAGGTTTTGTAGTAAAAAGTTCAAACTTAGAAGACAAAATTACATTGCCCAAACTCTACATTTTCTACTTTTATGATCCAGCATTATTAGTGCTTTTATTTGATTTCAGAATCTAAACAGCTCACCCATCATCTTTCATTTTCATGGGACACTTGACTGGGAGCTGACCCAAAGACTAGAGTTATTTTATTTTTAATCATGAATATCTGTAAGATAGCAGATTTTCACTTCTATCTTTTCAAAGGCAGTAAATTCACTTCAATCATACAGAATTCTTAATTAAATATTAATTCTGTAATGTGGCATATTCTCCAAGAGACCCATCCCATAAATACAACTTGGTGCTTGATTCTGAATGAAAAGATACAGCAATTGTAATAGCTTTCCAATTGAGGAGGTTAATGGATGTAATGATTAAATCTAAAGGGTCCAATATAACAAATCATTTTTCGGCTTTTAGTTTAGATACAGTGGAACCATTGACAAGAGTAAATACTGTGTACAGCTCTTGAATTGGGATGTGCCAAGCCATCTGTGTGAAACTACAGAAATTAAGAAGGGTCAGAAGCTTTGCAGATGTTCTAAAATAAACCACTTAGTAAAGGTTAGTATTCAGACTGCATCATGTGATGGTGCAAGCAAGCTGATTGCTGTCTTGTACAATCTGAAGTGACATTTCTTCTTGTCCAGTACGCCGCTGGTGTTTAGGGCAGCAATGAAGGTCCTCCATCTCTGGTGGTGTTCAGGGCTTCCTTCATCATGTCAGTCGCTTCCTTTTAGCTTACATTTCTGTCAGTCATGCAGATCCCAGACGGGGGCTCATGTATACCATCTCACTGGGATGTAGAATGATTCTGCTGTAACAATTTTGTTTTACCAGTCAGAGTTGGTAGCCCTGAGTTGAACCCCCAAACCTGGGTTGAACCCCGAACCGAATGGTGGACTACTCTTAGTCTGGCCTCTACCATTTGACCCCACCAAGAATCAAAGCATAAAGCCCTGACTCCAGCCAACATCGCTCTCTGGGTCATTGAGGGACACAAGCCTTCATAACCAATTCCGAGGTGTGGTCCTCTTGGAGGTGAAGTGACAGATTGAGCATTTAACTATTACCGCTCCACTGTACTTCATAGATTCTGTTAATGAATGTGTTCAATAGATTATAGTCAAGCTATGGTCCAGCAAATTACTTCCTTTATTATGCTCCCAAATTGAGGAAAATCTGTTGGGGACCCATGTTTTATTTTAATTCATAACACTGGCACAGGCAAAGTCAGCACGATTGTCCACCCCCAGAACCTATGAGAAGATGTTGGTGAGCTGCTTCTCTGAACCACTGGAATCATATTGGTGAAAGTTCTCCAGCAGTCCTATTGGGGAGAGAGTGCCAGGTATTATAATGAAGGAACAGATGTTGTTTGATTGGAGGTGGTGGTGTTCCCACACACCTGGTCTTTATGGTGTAGAGTTTGAGCGGTTTTGAAATGCATTTGGAACAGATAAGCTAAATCCCTAGGTGGCTAGGCATAGCTCAAATACCATTTATAAATTTGCTGACGATACAACCGTTGTTGGTAGAATCTCAGCTGGTGATGAGAGGGTGTACAGGAGTGAGATATGCTAACTAGTGGAGTGGTGTCGCAGCAACAACCTGGCACTCAACGTCAGTAAGATGAAAGAGCTGATTGTGACTTCAGGAAGGGTAAGATGAAGGAACACATACCAATCCTCATAGAAGGATCAGAAGTGGGGAGAGTGAGCAATTTCAAGTTCCTGGGTGTCAAGATCTCTGAAGACCTAACCTGCTCCCAACGTATCAATGCAATTATAAAGAAGGCAAGACAGTGACCATACTCCATTAGGAGTTTGAAGAGATTTGGCATGTCAACAAAAACACTTAAAAACTTCTATAGATGTACTGTAGAGAGCATTCTGACAGGCTGCATCACTGTCTGGTATGGGGGGGAGGGGTGTTGCTGCTACACAGGACTGAAAGAAACTGTGGAGGGTTGTAAATTTAATCGGCTCCATCTTGGGTACTTTTAGAAAGGTAGAATCCATTATTAAGGACCTCTTGCACCCAGGGCATGCCCTTTTCTCACTGTACCATCAGTAGGAGGTACAGAAGCCTGAAGTCACACACTCAGCAATTCAGGAACAGCTTCTTCCCCTCTGCCATCCGATTCCTAAATGGGCATTGAATCCTTGAACACTAACTCTCTGCTTTAGTATATAATATTTCTGTTTTTTTGCATGATTTTTAATCTATTCAATATACATACATTGTAATTGATTACTTATTTATTATTATTATTTTTCTTCTAAAATGTTGTTGCATTGAACTGCTGCTGCTAAGTTAACAAATTTCACGACACATGCTGATGATAATAAACCTGATTCTGATTCTAATTCTGATCTGATGTGGAAGAGATTATTGGTCCAGCAGTCTGATAGCAGTGGGAAACAAGTTGTTCTTAAGTCTGGGTTTCTGGACTTGAGAGTGTTTGGCTCCTTCCAGGAGAAAGAAGTGAGTAAAGGGAATGGGCAGGCTGGCAAAATAGCCAGTCTCTGATCTGTTCCTGTAATCACCAGGTTGATGTTACTAATTTAATTGGGTTTCTAGTTCAAGATGACCCCTATAACATCAATCAATGCTTGTGATGGGGTGGGGGTGGGGGTTTAATCAACAGTAATGAGGTTGAATGTCAGGGATAGACTCCTGTTGAAGAAGGTCATTGTCCAGGGAATGTGTGGAGGTGAGTATTACTTAACATTTACCAACCCACTTAGGCATGAACTGTTCCATTTTTTAAGGAGTTGAAAATGGAATTGAACATTGCATTAACATTAATGATCATCTCCATTTCTGAATTTAGCGGAAAAAAGAGACTTGCTGTTGGAACAGCTAAAAATGCTGTGTCTAGGATGCAACCTGAAGAAACTCCTGCAGTATTATCCAGGGGCTGAAACCATGATCTCCAAGTATCACAGCTATCTTTCTTTGCTTAAATTATTTCCAGCCACTGGAGTATTTCCCCTTGCTCTCCAGTTTTACCAAGATTCAATGCTATCACTGATACTGCATCAATAAGGGCAGGCCCCTCACCTCAACACTGGAAATCACATTGTCAGACCCTGTTAGGACCAAGTGATGAGATCTTTAGCTAAGTGGGCCTAATGAAGCTCATACTTGGACACCAGTGAACATGTTTTTGGTGCATAGATCCTACTTGACTACACACCATCTTCTATCCCTTTCTACATGAAGGCTGATTGATAGCGTAGTAATTAGCTGAACTGAATGTGTGGGCAAGGCAAACTTGGGAGAGTTTTATATTGTCAGATAGATGCCAATGTTATAACTACACCAGAAAAACGTGTTTACAGACATGTTCTAGACCGGAATCTTCAGCTAGAATGACTCCAAAGCCTCAGTTTGACAGGGGATCTCAGCTGTGCCTAGACATGGTTATGAAATTATTCAGCTTTAAACTTTGCATACTAATTTTACTGTTTAGCCCATACAGTGAATTTTCACATTCCAGAACTTTGAGTAATGGGAAATTACACATATGAAATTCACAAATCACTACAAAAACAAAACTGAGGTGAGATTAAAAAATTCAATCTTAGGAATTCATGTGAAAAAAAGCACAAAATGAATAAAAAGAACCGAAAGAGTTTACCAGCAACAATGATTGCAGGAGGGAGGATCACGGCAGCAGGCCACTTAAGGGATTTGCTTTGGAAACTGACTTGTACAATGATAGATTATCAAACATCCATACTAATGAATAAAAACAACCCTTTCTCTTCTGCCTACAAGACTATCAGAATATGCTTGCCTACCACACACTTACAGATGTGTTACTATTGAGCAAAAAGAAACATCTCTGTTTATAACATGGGATTTAATGGGGAAAGAATTGGTTTGTATTACAGAAAGTCACAATAACTTCAGAATGCAATTCTTCTGTAACATAAGGGTACATTGTTTATGGACATGTGCTGCAGTAATACCAGCATCCACCTCATTTAGATATAGTTGATGCTGTTCCCAGCATGCCTTTCTGCACTCCTCATTGATCGCTGATCATTAGCAATGATAGAATAAGGGGTATGCTAGCTTATGAGATTACAATTTATAGTGTGTACTTTGCTGGTCATGGTCCACGGCACCTCACATACTGGCAGTGTCACATATGTGCACAGTCTATCCCATTTATTACAATTGCACACGACATAACTTCATGCCCTCAATACAGAGAAGGGGCTTGTATCTTCAGTGATAATGTGGTCCTACCAGTGCCATTATGGATGGATGATCCTGGAGTGCTAAAGATAGCTTTGTCTACAGCGCTTTAGATCGCGTGAGCCATTGTTTGTGGCGAGTAGCACCAGGTTTGAGGCCCGTCTGGACTTCCTGTGGAGCTTGATATCATTTGGGTTATTCAGCACTTGGCAAGGGCCTATAAAAATAAGTTAATAGTGTTATTTCACGGGGATCTGTTCTTGGATTCCTGCACTTTGTGATTTTAATAAATGACTTAAATGAGGAAGTGGAAACAGAGATTTGTAAATTTGCAAATGACACGAGGATTGGTGGTGCTGTGGATAGTGTAGAAGGTTATTGTGCATTACAGTGGGACATTAATAGGATGCAGACCTGGGCTGAGAAGTAGCAGATAGAGTTAAATCTGGAAAAGTGTGCAATGCTGCACTTCAGAAAGTTGAACTTGTACTAGAGGGTTTAATCACAGGATTTTAGCTGTGTGGAGAAACAGAGGATCCTTGTGGTGCATATCCATCGATCACTCAAAGTTGTTGTGCAGGTTAATAGGGTTGCAAAGAAGGTGGATGGTGTGTTGGCCTTCTTTGGTCAGGGGATTGAGTTCAAGAGCTGCAAGATAATGTTGCAGCTCTATAAAACTCTTGTTAGACCACACTTGGAATATTGTGTTTAGTTCTGGTCGCCTCAGTTTTGGTAGGATGTAGAAGCTTTAGAGAGGGTGCAGAGGAGATTCACCAGGACGCTGCCTGGCTTAGAGAGCATGTCTTATGAGGGAAGGTTGAGCAAGTTAGACTTTTTTCTATAGAATGAAGGAGTATCACAGGTGACTTGAAAGAGGTGTACAAGACAATCAGAGGCATGAACTGAGTGGATAGCAAAAGACTTGTAGCTCATAAAATGAGCTATAATTTTATAGTGATTGTTGAAATATATAGGGGGATGACAGAGGTAGTTTTATTTTGTAAAATGAGACAGCTATATTAAAAACATTTAAAAGGGTCTTAGACAAATGGATGAAGGAAAAATAGAGGGCTATGATGGAGAGAAGCCTTAGATCGATCTTGGAGTAGGTTAAAAGGTTATCAAACATCATGGGCCACAGGGCCTGTATTTTGCGGTACTCTTCTAGGTAACTCAAGGAGCATACAGCAGGAAGGTTCAGTCAAATGGGCTCAAAATTCTAATTTTCTGTCTTTCTAAAAATTTAACATATGGGGCTGCAATGGCGAAGAGCTTTAAGTGGTCATTGAAAATTTGCACAGCTTTTTCTAAACTGTTTCCTTGTGAACTTTTAAGATAGTTTTTTCATTGAAAAAAATCAATAATTCAGCACTGTGGGTGGTGTGGATGAGTCAGTTTTGTTCAATGTCCCCTGGAGCAATCTTCCATCATGTATGAGGGCCAAGATGTTGTGATTGAACAGGCCTTGCACATAAAGATTTTTATTTCTGCTGATTCCATTATTACCCAGCTGAACGGGAAGGTCCTGCCCCCTGTGAAACAGGGTAATGCGGAGAGAAACTGAGGGTGTAAAGATACCTGCATTCAGAAATTCATAGATAGCAAGGACCATCACAACACAGAGCAAGGGACAATAATAGAAAGGTTGACACCAAAACAGAAAGGGGTTGAGGTTAGGAGAGCTCTGGGTGAAGGGAGAATGCAAAGGAGGTGTTAAAGATGCAACAGTGGCTCCAAATAAAATCCGTAGCAATGAGATCTGAGTAAATACCAAACCAAACTCTTGAAAAGAGCCTACTGTGTCTGTCAGAATTAGTTGCCTTGGACTTATCAGCAACTGTCCATGTAATGCTGGACTCCTTTAACGCATGGAGAAACAGCCTCACACCACTAATTAAATCCGTCTTCTACATGGGCAGCTCATGCTGTTCAATCAACATTTGCACAAATCAGTCCTGCACAACTGACATCCAAAGATATATTGCATGCTGCCTGCACATACCCATCAATCTCCCTCCATTAACCTACAGCCAGAACAAACTGCAAAGCTGTTATCTACTCAGTTATAATTTAAAAACCTTTCCATAGCAATCAAAGATGTTGTGCTATGCTAGAAAATTCCTTTCAGTGTAATTCTAGGTTTTTGGGAAATAAGTAAGAAGCAAAGAATTTTTCTCTGTGATATAAGTTTTTAGCCACTGGTCAGCCAAAAGATGTCAACAGTGGAATGCAGAACTAAGATTTAAAAGCATGGAGAGGCTTAAGTTGAAGATATGAGTCTGCAGTCTTGATGCTGACTCTGGACGATGTTGGAATCCAGAGCACAAATAAACTTAGTGGGTTGAGCAGCATCTGCAGAGGGAAAAGAATTCTCGGCATTTTGAGTTGAAATCCTGCATCAGGACTAAGAGTGGAAAGGGAAAACAGTCAGTATAAAGAGAAAGCATGCATAAATGATTGGTGGATTGAGAAGGGGTGAAAGGTGATAAGCAGATCACAGACAGGGGAGGGGAGACTAGAACTGAAGGACAGGGCAGATGGATGATAGAACATACTAGAACATTAAACATTACAACACAGTACAGACCCTTTGGCCCATGATGTTGTGCCAACCTTTCAACCCTTCCCTTCTACATAGCTGTTTATTCTTCTATCATTCATTCACCTATCTAGGAGAATCTTAAATATCCCTGATGTATATGCTTCTACCACCAATCCTGCTAGGGTGTTCCATGCAGAGAGAGGCAGACAAAAATTAAAGCAGTGGGTGCAAGAGAGGCTAAGAAGTGAAGACACAGTGAAGGAAAAGAACACTTTGCTGGAGAAACACAGTCTAGAGCTCGGAATTATGCACAAAGTGATGTCTCTTCATTCTGAAGTAAAGGGCTTCATTGCACTTTGCACCATTTCACACACACACACACACACACACACACACACACACACACACACCCCTTGCAATCATTCCACAAAATAGTTGCAAGAACTATAATTGTTTGGTGTTCCTGGTTTAATGCTTTTCATAGAAACCAAAAGGATTTCTCACTTTATTTCAGGGACCCCACTTAAAGTGTGACTGAGGAAGATAAATCAAGTTACAGGTGCAGTCAATCACTTCCTCCTCAGCTTATTCCATATACTCTACACAATTCTCCGAGCTCTGATATCCTGAGCTATAATAGCATCATGCTAACAGCTATGCTCTGTGGCTCATCCTTGCTTTTCTTCTTAAACAACAGAACAATGCTTTCAGACATTGGGAGCTTCACTCAAGCTAATGATGTAGCAAATATCTCCAAAAGGGCCTCCGCAATTTCCTCTGTTGCCTTCCAGAAAGTCCAAGATACACTTGGTCAGGCCTTGGGGATTTATCCACTTTAAAACACTGTAAGGCTGCAGATGTCGCCTCTCTGATAATATGAATATTCTCCACTTGTTAAGCTTATTTCTTGAGCAACCTTGATTTTTTTCCCCTCAGTAAACAGAAAGGAGAATTTTTTGTTAAAATCCCATCCATCCCCTGAGGCTCAAGGCATAAGCAGACCTGTTGATTTCAAAGGGGATCTACTCTCTCTCCTAGCCACCCTTTTACTCCTGAAATATTGTAGTTGTAAAGTCTCTCGGGAATTTCATTAACCTTATCCGCCAGATCCACGTTAACCCTTTCTTTGCCTTCCTGATTTCCCTCTTAAGTGTATTCTTAATCTGTTGCCCTGTAGGATCTCTCCTTTAAAAGTGGGAAGGCATATGAAAGCACTTTAGAAAATAATAGCTGCCAAGTTACATTTGGATGGGCTACCACTTTCAAGGCCTGCATTATATTAGATACGGAAAGATGTAGACAATTGTTATGCATGACATCAAAGTGCTGTGGAAGCAGATCCGCTAATAACAATAATAATACAAGCCTGATCCAGTTTTTGAGCAGAGTCCGACAAGTTATGTAACGACTGATCCATTATTATAGATAGGATGATTTATAATAACCATCTGGATATAATATTACAGGATAAACAAGCAAGAACAGTTTATTTAATGGATATAGCCATTCCAAACACACGGATATCAAGAGGTGAAAAACACCAGAAACACACTGATGCAAAAGAGGAAATGGGAAGACTATGGAACGTGAACTGGGTATACATTGTCCTAATCATAATATCTACAACTGGTATCAAGCCCAAGTCAACACACAATAGCATTAAGTAATATACAGCAATACCTACGTAAATCTTCAGAAAGCCACAATACAAAACATCACCAGAACAGTCTGAAAGTTCCTAGCGATTGAGAAGTGAATGTTCTTGGCTATGCCTGCACACTTGGTTTTATCTGCTGGAGCTAAAAAAAATTTTTTAAATAATAAATAAAATATATCCTGAAGGGAAATAGATATAGTCTTGAAAATGAGTAATTTTCAGGGCTATGATGGAAGTGTAGCTGAGTGAAAATACTTGGATAACTCTGGTTTTCCTTGTATGCTCAATAATTCTGTGAGTCAACCCGGGCCACGTTCGCTATAATCAGCAAACACGAGGAAATCTGCAGATGCTGGAAATTCAAACAACAACACACACAAAATGCTGGTGGAACACAGCAGGCCAGGCAGCATCTATAGGGAGAAGCGCTGTCGACGTTTTGGGCCGAGACCCTTCGTCAGGATGAAGGGTCTCAGCCTGAAACGTCGACAGCGCTTCTCCCTATAGATGCTGCCTGGCCTGCTGTGTTTCACTATAATCATATTTCTTTACTTTGCCATTCATGCGAGTCTCACTTGGAAACGTATCGAGATTTCATTCACAATTGAGTCCCAAAGTGAATAGCTTGCTTGACCATTACAGCCTGTGCTTTCTGGTTTAAATAGACAGACCTGTTAAAGACTATAGGTTTTCTTTCCTGGTGATCAAGAAGAGAACCAATTTTTATATATATGTATAGAGCTAGGTTGTCTAAGACTTTTAAATAGTACTGAATTTGTCAATGTGGAGTAGAGGCTGAGTTTACAAATCTGGTGGAAGCGAAGGATGTTGGGAATGGTGATGGTGGAGCACCATGGGAGGGGTGTGGGACAGGTGACAGAGGAGGTGCTTGGTGCAGGGCATGCAGACACACCCAGCCCGGAGACATGAGGTAAGGTATTTTGATTCCAAATAAGTGGTTTATTCATCATTATAAAATGTCTCTCCAATGCTTCCTTCTCCCTGCCCTTTCCCTTTCCCCTTCTCAACCGTGATTTCCATCTCCCTGTTCCCTTCCCATTCTCAGTCCACAACAGAGACCCATATCAAAATCAGGTTTATCGTCACTCACATATGTCATGACTTTTTTTTGCAACAGCAGTACAGTGCAACACATAAAATTACTACAGTACTGTGCAAAAGTCTTAGGCACCCTAGCTACAGTGTATATATACGCACCTAAGATTTTTGCAGAGCATTGTATTTAATTAACTGATTTGGACAAGTGGGGCATAATCCAGTAATTTAATGATTATGCCATTCTATTCTATAGTGATAACTTAGAGCAATTGTGTTTTGTTTCCCTGTTATGTAGCCTGGTTCACAGACGTAGTCTGTAGTCTTGCAACAGATCTTGAAGGCCAGGAATTGACATTCTGGGAGAATAAAATCAATTAACTGAGTCGATCAAGAAATCTTAATGAATATGCTAGAGGTCTTCAGAGATATTGAAATTATGATTCTTCTCTTCTTTTAATTAAAACCAATTCAAATCATTAGACTGCCTGAAAATTATCCTAGCCTTTTGTACCTTTGTCAATGCGCTCATAGATCCTGCTTTTACTGCTGATTTTGAATCTGAACTTTTATTTGATTAAGATGCATGAAAAAACTATTACAATAATCATGAAGACTGTTACTAATAAGTTAATGCCATGTTCTATCAGTGCATGACAGAGCTTCAGATAACATGCTGGAGTGCTCCGTCATACTTCGTGGCTAAAACATTGCTTCCTAATTCTAGAGCGCCCTCCCGTGGATGCACTGTTTAAACTGCAAATGATAATACAGTATCTTGCTATTTCTTTACTTCAAAACTAATCTACTGGAAGAAATTTCAGCTTTACTATGGCACTGAATTAAAATACATTAATTCCTTTGCAAGTTTATAATCTATCTACATAAGGACTAATATAATAGTATAATTGAATAATATAATTTTAATGCAAGAACAAGTATATTTTAAAGCTCAAAAACAGCATTTGATGAAATTGCACTGAATAAAGTAATAGAGAATGATTGAGGATAAATTATACAATACAAATCATCTTGATCTATTGTTGTATCAAGCTCTTACATACACAAGTAATTCTATCAGTCAACCTAATTCTTAACAACATATAGTACCTTTTTAGCTTGCTTACTTTCAATGTTACACTGGGTCAATTACTTAGGTGAAGAATTTTTATTGCATGGACATAAAATGTGACAGAAGGGAAATTATTTCAAACCACTGCAAATTGTGATACTGAAAATTAGAGCAGCATCCAGCCTGCCAAAGGTAACACTTCTCCTGGAAGGCTCAGTAGCACATCTTCACCCAATAAAATCCAAAAGCGGAGTGCTTATGGGATGGTGTTTCAGTGGACCCCAATTTTAGATCTGACCTCTGGATCTCAGCAGCTGGAATTAGGGCTCAAGCTCCTCTTTGGGCCTGAGTATTATCTCGTTACTGATGTGTTGTTAGACGTGAACATTGGATTGGAAGGAACAACAAACATCTTGGTGTATGACTGGTGACACTCTGGCCACCATCAGTCAAGATGAAGCTTTGAAATGGGCAGCTTCATCTTAGAGAAATGCAACTTCTATAATGTACCATACTGTCCCAATGCCATTGACAGAAACATTGGCAATTCATGTTTAAAATAATACCATAAGACCTAGGAGCAGAATTAGGCCACTCGGCCCATCGAGTCTGCTCCACCATTCCATCATGGCTGTTTTATTATTCCTCTCAACCCCATCCTCCTGCCTTCTCCCCATAACCTTTAAAACCTTGGCTAACCAAGAACCTATCAACCTCTGCTTTAAATATACTCAGTGGTGCACCATCAATAACTGTCGGAGCTGTGAGGTGAGAGATAGGCTTTTATTCGCTGGAAGAGAGCAGTCAGCAGCAAGAGGCCACCATACAACATCCTGGAGACTGAGGGAGGAGCCGTGCCTCCAATCGCCTTTATACAGGGGTCAGTGGGAGGAGCCACAGGAGCAGTCAGCGGGGGGGGGGGGGGGGGGGGGGGTGTCCAGACAGGTATATGTAGTTCACCACACACAGTGACTTGGCCTCCACAGCAATGAATTCCACATATCCACCACTCTCTCACTAAAGAACTTCATCCTCTTCTCTGTTCGAATGAAGTGTCTTTCTATTCTGAGGCTCTTTAGGCCTTTCAACATTCGGTAGGTTTCAATGAGATCCCTCCCCCCTCCACCCCCCATTCTTCCATACTCCAGGCCCAGAGCCATCAAATGCTCATCCTACATTAATCCTTTCACATCCAGGATTATTCTCATGAACATCATCTGGACTTTCTCCAATGCCAGCATATCTTTTCTTAGATATGGGGCCTAAAATTGCTCACAATACTCCAAGTGCAGTCTGACCAATGCCTTACAAAGCCTCAGCATCACATTCTTGCTCTCATATCCTAGGTCTCCCAAAATGAATGTTAACATTGCATTTGCCTTCCTTATCACCAAATCAACCTGCAAGTTAACCTTTAGGGAATCCTGCATAAAGACTCCCAGGTCTCTTTGCACCTCCCATCTTTGAATTTTCTCCCTGTTTAGAAAATAGTTTATGCCTTTATTCCTTCTACCAAAGTGCATCATCATACATTTCCCTACACCGTATTCCATTTGCCACCTCTTTGTCCATTCTCCCAATCTGTCCAAGTCCTTCTGCAGATGGCCTTCTCCTCAACACTGGCTGCCCCTCCACCTATCGTTATATTGTCTGCAAACTTAGCCATCAATTCCATCATCCAAATTGCTGACCTATAACGTGAAAAGAAGCAGTCCCAATACTGACCCCTGTGGAACACCACTAGTCACTGGAAGCCAATCAGAATAGGCCCCCTTTATTCTAAATATTTGCCTCCTGCCAGTCAGCCAATCTTCTATGCATGAGAGTATCTTTCCTGTAATACCATGGACTCTTATCTTGTTAAGCAGCCTCGTGTGCAGCACCTTGTCAGCATTGTGCAATGTAAAGAAGGGTGATTCACAAAGACCTGACAGGGAGTGCGCCATTGCAGGACACTAAATCAGAGAAGCAGAGAGGGAAACCTAGAGTTTGTGATCTTGGTAGCTGAAGATACAAGCTCTAATTTATAAAGTTGGGGCTACAAGGAGCTACAAACTGGAGTGACCCAGATATACTGGCGTGTTATTGAGGGTGCAGATCACCGACAATAGTCAGCTTCTTAATGCTAATTGAGTACTGATACAATACTGAAGGACCAATGAGTTTCACTTACAAGTTCTTGGCACCGAGTAACCTCACTATTACTGCTTCTCATGCATTTACAAAAAATAAAACACCTTGATACCCCACCATTCACAGTTGGTCAACACAAATTTTGCTTAACCAATTGATAGTAGGTGTACCAGTATAAAAATTGGTAGCTTATCTTTTGAAGGTAATTCTACATATTTAGAAAATAATAATTCTACAAAAGTTCAGAATTGAAAGTTCGAAGTAAACTTACGATCTAAGTACACATATGTCACCATATACTATCCGCAAGAGATTCACTTTCTTGTGTACATTCGTAGTAAGTCCTCATGCAGGATTCTCTGAAGGTTAACTTGCAGCCTGAGTTGGTAGTAAGGAAGCATTTGTTTCAGGAAGACTAAAATACAAAAAAAAGGATGGTATGCTGAGGCTTTATAAAGCATTTGTCAGACCACACTAGGGGTATTGTGAGCAGTTTTGGGTCCCTTATCTAAGAAAAGATGAGCTGGCATTGGAAAGGGTGCAGAGGAGGCTCACAAGAATGATCCCTGCAATGAAAGGGTCAACACACGAGGAGTGTTTGGTGGCTCTGTGTTAGAGTTTAGAAGAATGAGGTGGGATTTCATTGTAAACTATCGAATGTAGAAAGACCTAGACAGAGTGGACGTGGAGAGGATGTTTCCTATCACGGGGGAGTCTAGGACCAGAGGACACAGCCTCAGAATTGAGGGATGTCCACTTAGAACAGAGATGAGAAAAAAATTCTTTGGTGACAGGGTGGGTAATCTGTGGAACTCATTGCCACAGATGGCTATGCAGGCCAGGTCATTAGATATATTTAAGATGGAGGTTGATAAGTCCTTGATAAATCTGGGCATCAAAGGTTATGGGAAGAAGGCAGGAGAATGGTGTTGAAAGGAATAATAAAGTAGCCATGATGGAACAGCAGACCAGACCCAATAGGCTGAATGGTCTTATTCTACTCTATGCCTCATGGTCTTATGGATTACATAAGAACATAAGAGATAGGAGCAGGAGTAGGCCAATCGGCCCCTCAAGCCTGCTCCGCCATTCAACAAGATCATGGCTGATCCAATCTTAACTCTAGTTTTCACCGAATCCCACAAGGCAACAGTGCCAACCAACAGGGCAGCATGCCGCCCATTTTATTTTATTATTCAACCCGCCCAAACCCATGTGATCACCCGGGGAAAAAAAAGTGATTAGTCAATTGAGGAGAAAAGATCTGGAAAATTCCTCTCCGACCCATCCAGGCTATCGAAAACTGGTCCAGGAGATCACATGGCTGATCTAAACCTAGCCTCATGTCCACTTACCTGCTTGCTCACAGTATCCCCTAATGCCATTTTTATTCAGGAAAATGTCTATCTCTGTTTTGAATTTATTGAGTGTAGTAGCTTCCACAACTCTCTGGGGCAGTAAATTCTACAGCCCCACTACCCTCTGAGTGAAGAAATTTCTCCTCATCTCAGTCCTGGAATGGCATCCCCTCATTTTAAGATTATGCCCCCTAGTCCTAGTTTCACCCATCATTGGGAACATTCTCCCCGCATCCACCCGATCAAGCCCCTTCACAATCTTATATGTTTCAATAAGATTGCCTCTCATTCTTCGGAACTCCAATGAGTAGAGTCCCAATCTACTCAACCTCTCATCATACATCAACCCACCCATCCCCGGAATTAACCTAGTGAACCTTCTCTGCACTGCCTCGAGAGCCAGTATGTCCTTTCTTAAATATGGACACCAGAACTGCACGCAGTACTCCAGGTGTGGTCTCACCAATACCCGGTACAACTGCAGTAAGACCTCCCTGTTCTTATACTCCATCCCCCTAGCAATAAAAGCCAGCATTCCATTGGTCTTCTTGACCACCTGCTGCACTTGCATACTAACTTTTTGTGTTTCCTGCACCAGGACCCCCAGATCCCTTTGCACAGAAGCACTTTCCAGTTTCTCTCCATTTAGAAATATAACTTGCTCTATTATTTTTCCTGCCAAAGTGCAAGACCTCACACTTGTCAGTATTATATTTCATCTGCCAAATGTCTGCCCAATCACTCAGCCTATCTATGTCCCCCTGCAGGGTTTCAATGTCCTCCGCACTCATTACACTCCCTCCCATCTTTGTGTCATCAGCAAACTTCGATACGTTGCACTTAGTCCCTTTCTCCAAATCATTAATATAGATTGTAAAGAGTTGGGGTCCCAACACCAACCCCTGCGGAACACCACTAGTCACCAACTGCCAGTCTGAGAATAAACCATTTATCCCAACTCTCTGTTTCCTGTTAGAAAGCCAATCCTCCACCCATGCCAGAATATTATCCCCAATCCCATGATTTTTTACTTTAAGTAATAATCTTTGGTGTGGCACCTTGTCAAATGCCTTTTGGAAGTCCAAATACACCACATCCACTGATTCTCCTTTATCTACCCTATATGTTATGTCCTCAAAGAACTCCAACAAATTTGTCAAACATGACTTCCCTTTTGTAAAGCCATGCTGACTTTGTCCTATTAAGCTATGTTTATCCAAATGCCCTGTTACTGTTTCCTTAATTATCGATTCCAACATTTTGCCAACCACAAATCTTAGGCTAACTGGCCTATAATTCCCAGCCTTCTGTCTATTGCCCTTTTTAAATAAAGGAGTTATATTAGCATTTTTCCAATCTGCCGGGACCATTGCCAAGTCCAGCGAGTTTTGAAAAATTATCACTAGTGCATCCACAATCCCGACCGCCACTTCCCTTAAGACCCTAGGATGCAAGCCATCCGGTCCAGGGGATTTATCCACCTTCAGTCCCATTAATTTATCAAGTACCATTTCCTTGGTGATTTGAATCGTAGTTAGCTTCTCTCCCCCTAGAGCCCCCTGTTTATCCAGTGTTGGGATATTTTGAGTGTCCTCTACTGTAAAAACTGATACAAAATATTTGTTCAGCGTTTCCGCCATCTCCATGTCCCCTACCATTAATTTCCCGGTCTCATCTTCTAGCAGGTCTCATTACCCAGGAGAAGACTGCAGAACACTCTATCCCACCCCGTAAATCTGTTTTAAGATGGGCAGGGCTTTACCTGTGATGGACTGGGCTGTATCCACTACTTTGTGTAGCTTTTTTTTCCCATTCAGGGCACTGATGTTCCCATACCAGGCCGTGATGCCACCATTCAATATGCCTTCCACCATACATCTACGGAAGCTTGTCAAAGATTTAGATGACATGTTGGATTTGTGCACACTTCCAAAGTAGAGGCACTGCTCTACCTTCCTTGTAATGGCAGTTACAGTACATGCTGGACCCAGGATAGATCCTCAGAACTGATCACCCTGAGGATTTTAAAGTTGCTGACTCTCTCCTCCTCTGATGAGGACTTGCTCGTGGACCTCTGACATCCTCCTTCTGTAGGCAACAATCAAGCTCTTTGGTCTCACTGACATTCAGTGACAAGCTGTTGTTGTGGTGCGATTCAGCCAGATTCTCAATCATCCTCCAATTGGCTGATTCATCACCACCATTGATTCGCCCAATGACAGTCATCAGCAAACTTAAATATGGCATTGGAGCTGTATTTAGCCTAACAGTCATCAGTATGAAGTGAGTAGAGCAATCAAAGAACATATTAAGTAATATCAAGTTAATTGTACTTTTGCCTCCACGAAGGTTGTTTGACTTGTTGAGTTCTGCTAGCAGTTTGGTTTTTGCTTAGCAGTTTAGCAAAGGATTATATTACTGTTTTCCCTACACTAAGTGGACTTGCAATGTTTAAGGAAATTAATCTGAAAGACTTCACAACTAAATTCTGTTACCCTTTGTCTAGTGGACCAGCTGACTCCCACTGAGCTTCAGTTCACTGGGCACCAACAACCCTTTGTACCTCTTTGAAAGTTATTTTACATGATGTGGAATTTAAGAAACTCACTCCAGCAAGATTAACCAAGAACACCCATTATTCAGCACCTGCACCATGGTATTTAAATATTTCTTTCCAAGTAGGTGAGAAACTGTTTTGTAAGACAGTCCTTAATGTGTTTATGATGCTCATATCAAAGACTGAACAATTTGTTAATAACTGGGGAAATGTCAAGAAACAAGCCATGTATATTAAAAGAAGTGTTAGTAGCAGACACAATTCTCTTTTGGTTTACTGGAGGGAATCCTGAAATTTAGCCATGTTTTGGTTGGATAATACTCAAGTTAGTTGCACATCTGTCTAGACTTAACACAAATCTTAATTTGTTGAAGTTTTCTAAGAACCAGAACAGTACCTGAGGGACATCAGGGATTGCTGTGTATTTTGTTTCAAGGAAACATGGCTATCTCTCGCTATTTCAGATGAAGAGCTGCAGCCCAGTGGCTATATCATTCACAGTAAAGATAGATCAGATGATTCTTTTAAAGATGGAAGAGGAGGAGTATGCTTCATGATTAATTCATCATGGTGCATAGGCATTATGGTTCTGTTTCAGTCCTGCTCACCTGACCTGGACCATCTAGTGGTCAAATGTCATCCTTTTATCTGCTGAGGGAGTTTTCTGGCATCATTCTCATAGTGGTGTACATTTAGCCTCAATCCAACATCAGACAGGCACTGGAAGAGCAAAGCACCATGATCAGAGGTCAAGAAACAGTCTACCTGAATGCCTTCCCTATGGCTGTTAGGAATTTCAACCAAGCCATTGAAGAAGACTCTTAACAACTGCCACCAACATATTACCTGTGGATCCAAACTTGACCCCTGTATACCACCATAAAGAGCCCCTACTGTGCCATCCCACACTTGCACTTTAGAAAGTCCAATCACCTAGCTGTACTTCTACTCCTGACATATAGGCAGAGATTAAAGACTGCAGCAGCAGTGGTGCGGACAAAGAAGGTATGGCCAAGGGAGGCAAAGGAGCTTTTACAGGACTGCTTTGAGTCAGTAGACTGGAAAATATTTAGGGATTCATCTTTGTATCTGAATGAATGCACCAGAGTTGACATCAACTTCATCAAGACCTGCCTGGATGAGCATGTGCCTTTGAAAACATACGAGACACACCTAAACCAAAAGCCATGAATGAACCATAACATTCATAATCTGCTGACGTCTGGATCTGTGGCACTCAAGACCAGTAATCCATAACTATAAAAGATGTCTTGGTATGACCTACAGAAGGTCACTTCAAGAGCAAAAACACAATTCTGACTGAAGTTAGAAACTGAATCGACGCATGCCAGGTTTAGCAGGGTTTGCAGGCCATTACTTCCTACGCGGTGAAACCTAACATCAGATCGGCCATAATGCATCACTCTCAGATGAAATAAACACCTTGTATGCACGCTTCGAAAGGGAGAATAAAACTACATCTGTGCAATCCCTGCAGCTTCTGGTGACCCAGTGATCTCTGTCTCAGAGGCCTGATTCTGATTCAGAATTAGTTCTTCCTTCAGATAGGGTCATCAATTCCCTTTAAGATTGATGTATCTTAACCTAGAAAATGCTCAGGTACTTTCAGAAAGCTTACTGGTGAGCTACTGAGAATTCTGCTGAGATTTTTCAGAAAACATTGGATAAATTCCAAGACCAACCCAGGAGTCAATTCTTGAAACCAGGGCAGGAGCAGGTGGCCTGAATGTCCTGCAGTGGTTTGTCTACCTGAAAATTGAAACCAGTTTATAACCATAACCAACTCACTGATGCCTTTTCAGCTTTAGATCTCAGATATTGATGCCTCATCTATATTCACATCACCAGCGGAAGTCCAAAAGGAAAATCTGATCTTTCTTTGTGACAAGCGCAACATCATTATATAACTACAACCACAAGTAAACAAAGCATTTTTTAAAACACTTGGGAATTTAATATAGTCACAAGCAGCTAAAGTGCTTGAAATTAAATTCTGAAGCTGAATTTACACTTCCTCAGGCTACAGACAATATTGTTTCCAACTCAATATACCTCCCTTTCCAGCCTTTTCTGTACTTAATTGCTTAACTACATTAAATGGTGTTATTGATCTGTTCAATAGAATAACGACTGCAGAAATTAACACATATAGTGCATCCCAATAAGTCTGATTCCAAGTGCTATTCTCCTAATGCAGGGGGCTATGGACATGATATCAATAATAAAAAAATATTTTATTAAGATTATTAAGATGCCCTTTTCGCATTGTTATCATAAGGATGGAGGCACAGAAGCCTGAAGGCACACACTCAACGATTCTGAAACAGCTTCTTCCCCTCTGCCGTCCAATTCCTAGATGGACATTGAATCCATGATTACTACTTCACTACTTTTTTTAAAAAATTCTGTTTTTGCACTACTTATCTTAATTTAACTATATATAATGTATATATAACATGCATATATATATAATGTATTTCAGTTTTTTTCTATATTTATATTCTATACGTACCATGTATTGTATTGTACTGCTGTTGCAAAGTTAACAAATTTCACAACAGTTGCCGGTGATATTAAACTTGATTCTGATTATAAATGTGATACCTGATACCTAACGGCATGAATATTGATTGCTCCTTTAGGAAGATATTTTTTTCCCTTCCCATCCCCTCGTCTTTTATTCTCCACTCTGATATCTTACCTGCTCTCATCTGCTCATCACCTTCCTGTGAGTACCCTCCTCTCACCCATGCTCCTGTGGTCCACTCTCCTCCCCTATCAGATTCCTTCTTCTCCACCCCTTTATCATCCCTACCCACCTGGTTTCACCTTCTAGCTATCTCCCTTCCCCTCCCCCACCTTTTTATTCTGGCATCTTCCTTCCTTCCTTCCCAGTCCAGAGGAGGGACTTGGCCAGAAACATCGACTGTTTATTTATTTCCAGAGATGCTGCCTGACCTGATGAGTTCCTCCAGCAGTGTGTCTGTATTGCTTTTATTAAGATTTTAGCTTCCATATGATACTATGACAAACATCTTTAAATAACTATCCATAAAATCTTTTGTATTTAAAGAGAAGACTTGAGGTAACGTCTGAATCGCAAAAGAAGAAGGTACAAGCGAGTAATGCGACTGAGTACGACATCCTCCAGACAGTTCACAAAACCACTTCTTTTATGTTTTCTTTTTGACAAACTTACTGGAGTTCTTTGTGGATATAATGAGCGCAGTGGATAGAAGGGAACAGATGAACATTATTAACTTGGATTTCCAGAAGGCGTTCAATAAGGTGCCAAATAAAAGACTTATCCATAAGATAAGGATGCATAGAGTTGGGGTGATGAATTAACATGGACTGAGAATTGGTTAACTAATAGAAAGCAGAGAGTTGGAATACATGGGTGTTACTCTGGTTGCCAATCGGTGGGGAGTGGTGTGCCACAAGGGTCAGTGTTGGGCCCACAACTGTTCACAATATACATTAACGATCTGGAAGAGGGGACCGAATATAGCATATCTAAGTTTTTGCTGATGATACTAAATTGAGTGTAAAATCAAATTGTGCAGAAGATGTGGAGAGTCTGCAGAGAGATATTGAAGGGTTAAGTGAGTGGGCAAGGGTCTGGCAGATGGAGTTGGTAAATGTGAGGTCATCCACTTTGGAAGGTAAAATGATTATTGTTTAAATGGTAAAAAATTGCAGCATGCTGCTGTGCAGAGGGACTTGGGAGTGCTTGTGTATGAATCACAAAAGGTTGGTTTGTAGGTACAGCAGGTTATCAAGAGGGCAAGTGGAATGTTGGCCTTCATTGCTAGAGGGGTTGGATTTAAGAGCAGGGAGGTAATGCCACAACTGTACAGGGTACTGGTGAGACCGTGCCTGGAGTACTGTGTGCAGTTCTGGTCTCCATACTTGAGGAAGGATATACTGGCTTTGGAGGCAGAGCAGAGGAGGTTCACCAGGTTGATTCCAGAGATGAGGGGATTAGACTATGAGGAGAGATTGAGTCACTTGGGATTGTACTTGCTGGAATTCAGAAAAATGAGTCTTATAGAAACATATAACATTGTGAAAGGGATAGATAAGATGGAGACAGGAAAGTTGCTTCCACTGGTAGGTGAGACTAGAACTAGGGGACATAGTCTCAAGATTCAGGGATGTAGATTTAGGACAGAGATGAGGAGGAACTGCTTTTCCCAGAGAGTGGTGAATCTGTGGAATTCTCTGCCCGATGAAGTGGAGGCTATCACAGTAAATATATTTAAGATAAGGTGGATAGATTTTTTAACAGTAGGGGAATTAAGGGTTACGGGGAAAAGGCAGGTAGGTGGAGATGAGTCCATGGCCAGATCAGCCATGATCCTATTGAATGGCGGAGCAGACTGAACAGGCCAGGGGCCTACTCCTGCTCCTATTTCTTATGTTCTTTTTCTTACAAATATGGCTCTGCTGCTGTTGGATTCTGTGATTTACATTTTGTTGCTGTGTTTTCAGGCCAATTGAGCAACTTGGTGCTTTGTTGCCTCTGAGAGGATTCCATAAGACTGCGAGTGAAGTGTACGGCCTTGAGGCCAAGGAACCCGGATACCCAGAGTGCAAGCCCATGAACGAGTCCCTCCCTCTCCTGTCCGCTTTTCCCAACCATGATTGCCCTCTATCTGCCCCTTTCCCACTCTCAATCCATATTAGAGATCCATATCAGAATTAGGTTTCTTATCACTCACATACTGTACGTCAGGAAATTTGTTTTGTTTGCAGCAGCAGTATAGTGTAATACATAAAATTACTACAGTACTATACAAAAGGTCTCAGGCACTTTTAATATAAATATATATGTATATGTGATGAAGACTCTTGCACAGTTCTGTACATTAAATACTTAAGAGAAATCAAGAAGAGATTTCTTTATGCTGTGGATGGTAGAATATGGGGATCACAAGATATTAATTTGATCTACTTCTTGGAAAATCAAATACACGTTATGGGAAAAAGAAAATGAATGGAGTAAGATGGCGTAAGATGGGAAGAAACCAGAAGAAAGTATCAACTCTGGCATGGAACACAGAAGCTTGAATGGCCTGTTTCCACTCTGTAAATTCAATGAAACAGTAAGTGACTACAAAATGAAAAGTATGAAGTTGAATCAAGAATAATGCCTGTTCTAAAAGATAATGTCTTGATCTACAACACTCAGTAGCAGATAGAAGAATTGTATGTTTAAGTAAATATTTGGATCTATGGAATGTAATGTCATCAGAGGATGATAAATCGGTGGGATTTTATTAAACAAATAAATACTAAAAAAGTAACCCACATGACAATTTCAGAATGAGTACATAACATTAATAAATAAAAATCCAATAGAGAATGCCATGTGAATTGAGTTGGACGGAATAATAAATGGCATAGTTTATTCTCTTAAGCATTTTTCTTACCTTACTCCATCCTACTTCAATGTCTTGTATGAAAACTTGTACAAAGATTAGTGGAGATGGCCCAGTCCACCATAGGTAAAGCCCTCCCTACCACTGAGCCCATCCATATGAAACATTATCATAGAAAAGCAGCATTTATCATCAGGGCCCCCACAACACAGGATACAGCTGCCATCAGGAAGAGGGTCCAGGAGCCTCAGGAACAGCTATTACCCCTCAACCATCAGGCTCTTGAACCAAAGGGGATAGTTTCACTCAACTTCACGCCCCATTATTGTAATGGTCTCACAACTGATGGACTCTTTCAGCGACTCTTCACCTCATGTTCTCAATATTTATTGCTTATTTATTTATTGTTATTATTTATTTCATTTTGCATTTGCACAGTTTGTTGTCTTTTGCACACTGGTGGAAGGCCTAAGTTGGTGGGGTCTTTCACTAATTCTGTTATGGTAATTATACTATGATGCATTTTGAAATTGCATTACAAGAAAATGAATCTCAGGGTTATATATGATAACATACAAGTACTTTGATAATAAATTTACTTTGAACTTTGAACTCGATTCACTGCGAACTTTCAGTACATATGATCAAATTTATTTATCTGTCTACAAAACTAATATACATTGGTCCTTCAATCATCACTCATGTTCTGAAAAGCCAATGGATACTCGGTGTAGTTGCAGCAAACATTTTCACCAAATTCACCTGTTTTGTGGTCCCTTGAGACCACAGAGTTTAACAGATTTAAGTCTAGCACCATTAAAGACAGCTTTGAAAGATGGCAAATGTTCCAAGTTCTTCTTAATAAGCAATCATCATGTGATAGCTGAGAGATTTGCATGAGGCAGTGTCCTGCCCTTTAGCCTTAGGATCGCAATCTGTCTCTTAGTTTCAGCTTGCAGCTAATTGTGAGTGTTTATCTTGTTGATGAGCAAGACAGAGTGGGAAAACCAGAAAGAGGCTATTTCAACACTCATAGTACCAGGAAATTAAAAACAGGGTCATCCATATCACACAGCCAGTTAATAGCTATCATGACAAGTGCTTGAACAAGAACATTAATGGCCTGGATGTTGATGTCATGCACTTCCTTGTGCTCAGTCCCTGTGGCCAACATGTACCAAACTTACCACACTCAAGTCAAAAAAGGCCAATTCTGATTTCCATAAGGTATTAACCACTTCTTTTTTCTTGCAGCTTTCTTTACTTACCAGACTTGGAAGCAGCAGGAAAAAGTTTAGATTGTGGTTGCAATGTTAAAAAGATAGTTTGTGGTTAGAGATTAATAAGAACATAAGAAATAGGAGCAGGAGTAGGCCATCCAGCCCATTGAGCCTGCCCCGCCATTCAGTAAGGTCATGGCTGATCTGTCCGTAAGCTCAGCTCCATCTACCTGCCGTTTCCCCATAACCCTTAATTCCCTTACTATTTGAAAAACTATCTAAGTGTTTCTTAAATATATTTAGTGAGGAGGCCTCAGCTGCTTCCCTGGGCAAAGAATTCCACAGATTCACCACTCTCTGGGAAAAACAGTTTCTCCTCATCT
The DNA here is from genome assembly GCF_030144855.1 of Hypanus sabinus. Taxonomy (NCBI): domain Eukaryota; kingdom Metazoa; phylum Chordata; class Chondrichthyes; order Myliobatiformes; family Dasyatidae; genus Hypanus; species Hypanus sabinus. The sequence goes on from NC_082727.1 coordinate 53,549,325, forward strand.
CCGTCCTAAATCTTCTCCCCTGAATCTTGAGGCAATGTCCCAAGACTGATAAAAATGATCTCAGAAACAATCGTAATAAAATTATTAAAGTGAACCCAGGTTGTAAAGTATGGTAGAAATGCAATCATTTACAGTTCAAGTTCAAAAATGCACAGCGATATGAGGAGCTCCAAAGCTTACCCAATAGATGTTGTTGACAACTCCTCTTTAACTCGGACAGATTCCATTAAATATCAACCTAGCAAGTTTTCAACATTTTTATTGTTGTGTAGCCAGAAATGACCCTTACAGATTCTGGCATTAGTAAATTCTGAGATTTTGCCTTTGATACTGCAGACAAGATCACTGAAGACAGAGTACAATGCTTTGCTTTCAACCTTTCTCAAAAATAATTATAATTAATCTTCTGCTCATCAAGAAACTTAAAATTGTTCAAAACTCTGTGCAAAAACGGGCTTGATAAGGTAAATGAGGCATCATTTGTTGAAGACTTAAAACACAGAGCATAGAAATCTACTGAACAATACAGGCCCTTCAGCCCACACTGTGACCTACTCTAGAAACGGCCTAGAATTACCTTAGCACATAGACCTTTATTTTCTAAGCTCCATGTACCTATCTAAGAGTCTCTTAAAATACCTTATTGTATCCGTCGCTGGCAGTGCATTCCACGCACCCACCACTCTCTGTGTGACGTCTTGTGATGAAATGAACATAATCAGGAGTTGCAAAGCCAGAATGTCAGCTGAGCAAACTTTAACAACATTTCTATCAAATTTACAACTCTGTGCCCATCTCATAAATTTCTGGCATGAACTTCTGGACCTCATTTGACCCATACCGTTCATCCCTCACAAGGGAGATATAAAATGGGAAAGTGTAGATAGAGATTGGTAGGGGCTGGTATTCATAAAATCTTTTGGGTTGAAAGAGGAATGATTGCAGTAGGGTTTCAGACTTCTCATGGGTCCCCTGCTTTACCAACACAAAATTAACACTTGCTTTACAAGGCCACTTCCATCCCCTGATGTGCAAGTGTGGTAATCAACAAGCCTTTGTGAAAGCTCTCTATCTGGAGAATGTAAGTTTCCTTGTTGTCTAAGGGTTCAAAGCTTCTTTCAATATCCGAGAACATATACAGTATACAACCTGAAATTCATACTCTTCACAGACATCCACAAAACAAGAAATCCCATAAAATGAATGAGAGAAACATTGAAGCCCCAAAGCCACCCCCATCTCTTTGCACAGGCAGCAGCAAAAGCATTGACCCCCCTCCCCCAACTTGCACCAGCAGAAGCACTGACCACTCCCCCCACCCCTCTACCATGCAAGCAACAGCCAAAACCTTCTAAATAGACCTTGATCCAGATTCCATCAAAACTACCATCTAAACCCAGCACTTTGGTTTCTCAGAGAAGCTCTCTCTCTCTCTCCATCGAAGTAGAGAGAAGTCACTCCTGCAATGAGAGCGGAGACTAGCAACTCATTGTCCCAATGTTACAATCTTCCGCGTAGTGGACAGTTACAAACGGAGTTCTTCACCTTTGCAATTTTACAGCTGCCGTGATTTAAAAAACAGAAGATGTAGTTCACATACTTCAAATATTAATACTTTACTACAAATATCCACCCAGAGCTATTACAAATCCTCTCCATCTCAATGTTAATCAACACTAAAATACAAATTAATGTATTCAGTCTGAATTGTTCCTGTAAGAGTTTGCTTCATTAATAGACCTCGATTCACTCATACAGGACAATTAAACCTGTAAAATATGGAAAAGCAAGGTAAATAGGTTAATAGCTTTCTTTCTGACAACATATGCTTCCTGTTCAGAATCAGAATCAGGTTTAATATCATCAGCATACGTCATGAAATTTATGACAGCAGTACAGTAATAATAGTGGGGGAAAATGTTGAATCACAGTAAGTGTGTGTGTGCGTGTGTGTGTGTGTGTGTGTGTGTGTGTGTATAAAATAGTTATATTAAATAAGTAATGCAAAAATACAAATAATAAAGTAGTGAGGTACTTTTCATGGGTTCAATGTCCATTCAAAAATCGAAGGCAAAGTGGAAGAAGCTGAGTGTGTGCCTTCAGGCTTCTGTACCTCCTTCCTGATGGTCACTATGAGAACAAGGCATGACCTGGGCGTTGAGATCCTTAATAGTGGATGCTGCCTTTTTGAGACATCTCTCCTGGATACTGCGGAGGCTAGTACCCATGATGGAGCTGTCTAAGTTTACAACTCTCAAAGCTTATTTCAAAGGAACAAGTTAATGGAGAGGATTGTTTCTAACCATTACAGAATTTTATATGCAGTTGAATTCTTACGACACTGTAACCTCAGAAAAGCAGATGTTGGAACTTGCTCTGACAAGCCGTTCATTACAAGCTTAATGGAATGTGTACAGCTGCCAGCAGGGGGAGCTGTCTCACTGTCTACAGCTGAACAGAAGCGTTGGCTTCCAACTTCAAATCCTAGTCTTTCAACCATTTGTTCTTTATCAAGGTTCATGATTTGGATGTTTTTCAATGAGCTATTATTACTCTATGAATTAACAATTGTACCCAAACAATGGCAGCATTGGAGGCTTCACCTTAGATAAAGGCTTTACTGCACGTTTATAAAGAAAATGGTGTTTAATGGAAGCACTAATGAAATATACTGTAGCTCATTTTAGAAAACTGCAATGATTTCCTAAATTATAAAGCCTTTTGTGACTTTAATCCTGAAGACTTTTGTTAACACCACCAAATAAATTAAACCTAGAAAATTATGGTTTATTTAAAGAAATCATATTCATTTTTTTCATGACACAGAAGTCCATTTTCCTTTTGAAGTCTGTTCCAGGAAAGATAGTTTCCCTTTTGGACCTATTTCTCCAATTGCATCTATACCTCTGTAACTTTCTCCCCCTGTTTCTTGGCATCCTCAAGGGGCAACTTGAGGGCGGATTACCCTACCAGCTTGTCACTGGGAAGTTGAAGTAAGCACTGCTCCTAGAGGAACCCTACTTTGTCACAGAGAGAGTTGTGAACTTCACACACACAGCACTAAAGAACCCAGCTTGCTGAGACTGCGGGACATCTCCAGTAGTTGATACATCTCACCTGAAAGGAGCCAGGTGGAATGGTGCAGCACTGGACTGTCAGTCTGGACCACTGTGCTCATCAGTGTAGAAGTGGGATTGAAGCTGTAACATTGCCTACCAACTGGGTTCGGTTTCTTGCTTCCATTCAGTGAGTCAATAAATAAAGGCCAAAGCTCGGATTGGAGATGGACCAGATAGACAATAGGTGCATAAGTAGACCATTTGGCCCTTCAAGCCTGCACCGCCATTTTGAGATCATGGCTGATCATCTACTATCAATACCCAGTTCCTGCCTTGTCCCCATATCCCTTGATTCCCCTATCCATAAGATACCTATCTAGCTCCTTGAAAGCATCCAGAGAATTGGCCTCCACTGCCTTCCTAGGCAGTGCATTCCAGACCCCCACAACTCTCTGGGAGAAGTTTTTCCTTATCTTTGTCCTAAATGACCTACCCTTTATTCTCAAACCATGCCTTCTGGTACTGGACTCTCCCAGAATCTGGAACATATTTCCTGCCTCTATCTTGTCCAATCCCTTAATAATCTTATATGTTGCAATCAGATCCCCTCTCAATCTCCTTAATTCCAGCGTGTACAAGCCCAGTCTCTCTAACCGGATGCCGGGAACAGAGTTACAAGGCCTCAGGCTGCTGTTGGTGAACTACAGGAGCTCATAAACAACATAGCAGCAATGGGAATAGTATCAGTTCCTTCACTGGCTGATGCAGGATCCAGGGTCTGGGAATGGGGAAAACATGGAGTGGGGTCAATTGGCAAATCAGAGTGCTGGCCTTTTCCCATGAGCTCAATTTAAAGCAAGTAAAAACAAATTAAACAGAAGTTTCCTAGAACAAGTCTTCAGGAGACTCTGAAGACCACTGGTGTCAAATTTGATAGTCACATATTATTGACACATTCCTCTGTACCTAAACTTAAACATTATATTATCTGTTTCCAACATTAAGAAGCATTTAGATGTTCCTTTTATCCCTGTAAATGGGTACAATTTGAATTTCCAGGCCACGCTAACTGAATTATATCTTTACTAGAGATGGGATCAAATCAACATTCCTCCCAGGGAAAGGAAAACAAAAGCTGAAGGCTAAAGGTAAGAAGGAAAGATTTAAAAGGGATCTGAGGGGCAACAATGCCTTTGAATGGAAAATCCTACAAAAAGTAGTGGATATAGCCCTGTCCATCACGTGTAAAACCCTCCCCACCAGTAAGCACATCTACACGAAACATTGTCACAGGAAAGCAGCATCCATCATCAGGGACCCCCACCACCCAAGACATGCTCTCTTCTTGCTGCCACCATTAGAAAGAAGGGACAGGAATCTCAGGACTCACATAACCAGGTTCAGGAGCAGTTATTACCCCTCAACCATCAGGCTCTTGAACCAAAGGGAATAACTTCACTGAACTTCACTTGTCTTATCGTTGAAGTGGTCCCACAACCGATGGACTCACTTTCAACGACTCTTCATTTCATGTTCTCGATAGTTATTAATTTTTGTTATTTTTTTTGTATTTCCACATTATTTTCTTTTACTTGCTGGTTGAATACCAAAATTAGTGCAGTCTTTCATTGATTCAATAAGTGCATTTAATGTCAGAGAAATGTATACAATATACATCCTGAAATTCTTTTTCTTCACAAACATTCACGAAAACAGAGCAGTGCCCCAAGGAATGAATGACAGTTAAATGTTAGAACCCCAAAGCTCCCCCAACTCCCCCTCCCACACACAAGCAGCAGCAAAGCAATGATCCCCTCTCCCCCACCAGCCAAAAGCTTCACCTCCCACCGAGTACTCGAGCGTGCAGCAAAGCATCAATAAAGACACAGACTTGCAGTACCCCAAAGACTACTTGTTCACCAAGTAATTCAACATACCACAGGCTCTCTCTCCCGAATAAGGGAAAAAGAGGTGTTCTCGTTTCACAGTGAGAGGTGAGATATAACAAAGCAACTCGCTGATGTATGGTGTTACAAGTCTGTTGTGTCGCTTTTTCCGAGCTCTGTGCCCAGAGAACTCGGGTCTCTTGGCACACAGCCGGCAGCCAGCTCGCTGCTTTTCGATCTTCCGTGCACTCCCATGTCAAATCAGGTGGCGGCACCAGCCTTGAATCCACCCACCTCCAGAACCACGAAAATCCGGCAACGTGAAGGTGCACTAGTCTTGCAGGCTGCATCTTTGGTATATCAAAAAGCAGCCAGTCGTGAGGCCCCAAGAGTGGGTCCCATTTCCACAAAGAACCAAAGTCAGCGTGTAACTCCAGGTCAAGGCGTTCAAAATAACCTTGAAAGGGGGAAAAAAGAGATATCAAGGATAGAAATAGAGCTGGTTCCGAAGATGCGAGCAAAGAAGTCGCCGTTAGGCGCCATCTTCCTCCTAAGCTCTGAAATGGTTATTATTCTATTATGGAATTATTGAGTATGCCTGCAAGAAAATGAATTTCAGGGTTGTGCATGGTGACAGATATGCACTTTGATAATAAATTTACTTTGAACTTTGAATTTCTTCATGCAGAAGGAGGTGTGTAAATGGATGAGCTGCCAGAGGCAGGTACAATAACATTGAAAATACTGTTGGGCAGGATCATGGATGGCTGAGGTTTATAAGGATAAGCAGAAATCAAACATGGACTAATTGGACTAGCTTAGGTGGGTTCCTTGGTTGTCGTAGACAGAATGGATTGAGGGGCCTGTTTCCATGCTGTTGAACTCGACAACTATGATTCTAAACAAGTTGGCTTTTCTTTTCCAAATGCATTCACCAAGATGTCCAATGTGCTAGTAACTGATAGGCTACTGAGGAAAATATGACATGTAACCATCTTACTTTTTGGATTGAAATTATGTGTAGTTTATTGAAAGTGTTAGAAGAAACATGGCAAACGTTGACAGCAGAGATACAGCAATTTGACTCTAGTGCACTGTGCAGCTTATTGTTCGAATATGATCAAGTCTCCAAAAGCTAAAAAGTAAATGTGCTCTCTTTCAACAGAAATTACTATGAACACCAGTCGCGTAGCAAATATTCAGCTAATTACCCTGGCAACATGCAGAACAGGCAAGTGATGAGTCTGAATACAAACCACATTTGAAGCTAACTCTGTCATTTTCAAGTCCACTCTGTAGCCAGTCTCTTCTCTTAGTTTTGCACAGCTTAACATGATATCAGATATAATGAAGCTCCTCTCAACTGTACTTATTAAAGGGTCATTAACTGGTGTTTTATTTCTTGTGGGAGGAGGCTAATGACAGGCCAGGTCAACATTTATTCTCAGTCCTTAAACATGGTGAAGGAACTCCCTTTGTGTTGTTGGATGGGAAGTCCCAGGATTTAGATCAATCACAATTGTGATATGTGACTTGATGGGGGTCAAGAGGTGCTGGTGCTTCAATGTATCTATTGCTTTTGTACTTCTTGGTAGTAATGCCCCAGATGATGGGGGCAAGCATAGCATATACCTCCTTTACCATCATAGTATGTGAATCAGTGGAATTCACTGCCACAGGCAGCTTTGGATGCTAAGTCATTGGGTATATTTAAGGCAGAAGTTGATAGATTCTTGATTAGTCAGAGCAGGAAGGGATGGGGAAGAATGCAGGTAATTGGGGCTGAGAGGGAAAATGGACAAGCCATGATGAAATGGCAGAGCAGGCTTGATAGGCCAAATGGCCTAGCTCTATTCTTACACCTTATGGTCTTATAACAATTTGCATTGCCTTTGTCAGGGAGTTATAGATTTACAAGCCAAAATCCCTCGGTGTATCAGTTCTCCCGAGGGTCCTGCCATGTATTTAAACTTTTCTCTTGTACTCCCAAAGTGCAACACCTCACAATTGTCCTGATTAAGCACCAACTGCCATTTCTCCAGCCAAATTTTCACATGTCTACAACTCTACTAATGCTCTTGCTATCTACAGACTTATTAAATTGTACTTTGACATTTTCATCCAAATTATTAATATATATTGTAAATGACCGATCCTTGTGGAATACCACTGGGCACAGGTCTCCAGTCAGAATAACATCCGTCTACCATTATCCTCTGGCTTCTATGGAAAAACTAACTTTGGATCCAATTTATCAACTCATTGTTGATTGCATACAATTTAATCTTCCACACTAACCTAATTCAAGATACTTTGTTAGTACTTTACTAAAGTCTGGTAGATCACACCTACCCTCATAAATTATCTTTGTCACTTCCTTATAAAACTCAATTAACTTTGTGAGACATATCCAGCTCTACCTAAAGCTATGCTATTAAGCCTGAACAAGTCTATGCTCTTTCAAATTCAAGTAAATTCTATCCCTAAGAATCTTCTCCAGTAATTTTTCTGACACTGATATAAGGCTCACCAGATTATAATTCCCTGTTTTTTTTCTCTGTTATCCTTAAACAAAGGAAGAGCATTGGCTGATCTCCATTTTTGTAGCATCTTTCCTCTCACTAAAGAGGATGCAAAGATGCAACAACTTATCCCCCTTGCTGCCCTCTGTAAACTGGAACGGATCCCATCATATCCTGGGGACTTATCCACCTTAGTGATTTTCAAGATGGTCCTGCCCCTTTCTAAATATTGACAAACCCTAGAATATCAACATAAACCACCCAATCTCACCATCATCCAAGTCCTTCTCTTGGGTAAACAGTCATGCAAAATACTCATTTAGGACCTTATCCATTTCCTCCGGCTCCATGCATATTTCCCCTCCTCTGTCCTTGAGTGGAGCTTACCCTATTCTCTAGCTAATATTTTGCAGCTAATTTGGATATATATTAATCTCTTTGGGTTCCTCCTTAATCCAAATTCCCAAGGATATTCCATGGACACTTTATTGCTTTCCTAGCTCCTTACTTAAGTTCTTTCCTGTTTTATTTATATTCAAGGGCATTGACTGAATTCTAAACTTTATACATACTTGCTTTTCCTTTTTGATAAAACTTGCAATATCTTTTGTCGTTCTGAATCTTGCCATCCTAAACTTCCCTCCTCACAGGAAAATGCTGGTCCTGAACTCTAATGCATTGGCCTTTAAAAGACTCCCACATGTCAGACATAGATTTACCTAAACAGCTGTCCCCAATCTACTTTCTCCAGTTCCTGTCTAATTCTTTTGTAATTAGCCTTCCTCCAGTTTAACCCTTATACCTAAGGACTCTTTTAAAATTTAAAGAAATATAGTCACTATTCCCAAAAAGATCCCCTGCTAAAACTGACATTCAGCCAAACTCATTCTCCAATATAAAGTCTAGTATGGCTCCATCACTAGTTGGACTATCTTCAGGTTACTTCAAGAAACCTTTTTCAATGCATTGAAGAAATATTTCTCCATTTAAGCTTTTCGCACTAAGGGAGTCCCAATCAATATTGGGGGAAGTTAAAATTGTCTAAAGTAACCCTATTGTGTTTACATCTTTTCATGGTTTGCCTGAAAATCTGTTTCTCTAGCTCCAGTTTATTATTGAGAGGCCCTGTCATAATGATTGCACACTTCTTATTCCTCATTTTGCATCACTACATAAGCCTTGTATGATCAACTCTCTTAGGGGGGATCCTAAGAAGGGAGGCTCATTTCTACTTTCAACACCTTGGTAATAATGTGATAGAGCTTGTCTCCCTTTGATTTGGGTAGATTGTCCAATCTACAGATTGCCAATACTTATCTCTATCCTAAACGGGGTGGTGGTCAAATCAAAGGAGTGCATTGCCATTTGCCGAGCCAACTCAGTACATCCTCATGATACTGGGTGGATGAATCTCTCAAGTTTTAAGTCAAAAAGATTGTCCATCCTATTCAGACATGGACCAATAGATTCTCAGCAGATAAAGCAAACTGAATGGCAAAGGGTCTCCCGGTAAGTGGGATGGCAGACTTTTCCATGACAGTGACTTCATTTGGGGATGGGGGTGGAGGAAGTTGGGTGATGGGATGCTAGCCTTTTTCTGGATCTCCAGTTCCATCTGGGACTCCTAGGACAGCAGTTTGGTGGAAAGGGTAAGTGTTTTTGTTGAACATTGGCAATAGAATTGTTTGCTTAAAATACCGAAGTTCAAAGTGAATTTTATTATCAAAGTACATATATGTCAGCATATACAACCCTGAGATTCACTTTTTGTGGGCATACTCAGCACATCTATAGAATACTAACTATAACAGGATCAATAAAAGATCAACCGGAGTGCAGAAGACAACAAACTCTGCAAATGCAAATATAAGTAAATAGCAATAAATAACACGAACAAGGTAAAATGTCCTTAAAGTGAGATCATTAGCTGTGGGAACATCTCAATAGGAAGGCAAGTGAGTGTAGTTATCCCCTTTTGTTCAAGAGCCTGATGGTTGAGAGGTAGTAACTGTTCTTGAACCAGGTGCAAGTCCTGAGGCTTTTGTACCTTCTACTTGATGGCAGAAGCAAGAAAGGAGAATGGCCTGGGTGGTGGGATCTCTGCTGATGGTTGCTGCTTTCCTACAACAGCATTTCCTGTAGATACGGACAGTAGTTGTGAGGGCTATACCCATGATGTACCAGACAAGAAAGAGTTTGGGGTAAACAATAACATGAAGACAAACTCACCCAAATTTTAATTTTTTAAGTATTATTCTATACATTTTTCAAATCTTCTTGCATAAGTGACAATGAAATTGGGTCAAACTGCTCAGCATCCTTTTTGACAATAAATGATGCAGACTTGAGGACATTTCGCCAACAAGAAGTGACAGAGAAAAAGAAATCTCAAGTGGGGTTTCCATGTCTGTGTCACCCATAAAACTAAGGAAGTGACATCACCAGAGTGCGCAACAGCTTGTCACATGACCTGTCCAGGCACTGATAAATGTCAAATGGCAGAAACTACATCACCAACCAGCCCCAAAACATCAGGATAGTCAAAGAAAGATATTAGATCTAATGATCTAGGTCATTATCAAAAACAACCAAGTAACATCCTGGTAAAATTAAAGAGATGTACATGAGGTCTCTTTATAATGGGTCATAACTCTGCTCAGATTAAGGACCAGACAACAAAGGTAAATCAAATGCTGTGGTTCCACAGATTTATTAAGAAATCATATTCAGCTAATTATCAAGAACTGCAGATAGATTTCATAGACAAAGTAAATTTCACTACCCAAGAAAATAGGTTGTGAGGTTGAAGATAGACCAGCAATCTATTCAAAAAGGTTCAAATGATACCATAAACCATAATCTGAATCAACAGTTTCAACCATAGCTATTTGGGTAATGATGGATAAATGGTTTAGTATTCCACCCAACCCCTACCTGATGGAAATCCCTTCAAGAAGAAAACATTCCAGTGCATGACCATGTGAAAGGAATTAGACAATGAACTATTATTAAGTAATAATTAGCATATAAATAGCTCAATAGCCATAAACTGAATAACAGCCAAAATTCATTTTAAAGTTCATGATTTGCACGTTTAATCAATGGAGGAATGGATGATATAATGCAATGATTAACTGTCATTGACATTTGCAATTTTAAATAAACATCCACATAAAATTTCTTTGCCACAAGCTTGAAAAACCATTTAAATCTTGCCCTCCATTCAAGTTTCAATGCAAAACGAAGGGGAGCTAAGTTACCTACACAGTGAAGGTTATCCCAGAATGTAAATTTGATTATCTCTCCACAGGATGTCAACAACAAAACTCACTATGGTTCAGAAATGGAACACAACAATCCTTAAACATTTGAGTCCAGCTAATCTTATAATGGTGAACCACAGTAGAAGGTCATTTGGCCCATCACAACAGTTTCCCGTTTGTTCCTGTAACCCTGTAACTTTTCATACTTTAAACCTTTATTCTGTTTCGCTGTGAAGGCTGCTGTTTAATCTGCCCCCAACATTAGACTGACTACTTCAAATCTCAAACACTCAAATATAGAAAAAAATGTTTTTTTTAATGTTTAATCTACACTCAGTGACCGCTTTACTAGCTACCTCCCGTACCTAATAAGGTAGCCATTGAGTACATGTTCGTGGTCTTCTGCTGCTGTAGCCCATCCACTTCAAGTTTTGACGTGTTGTGCATTGAGAGAGGCTCTTCTGTATTCCATGGTTGTTATGCATGGTTACTTGAGTTACTATCGCCTTCCTACCAGCTTGGACCAGTCTGGCCATTCTCCTCTAACCTCTCTCATTAACAAGGCATTTTCACTCAGAGAACTGCCGCTCACTGGATTATTTATTTGTTTTTCACACCATTATCTGTAAACTCTAGAGGCTGTTATAGACAATACACAACAGGTGCAGGAGTATGCCATTTGGCCGCTTGAACCAGTACCGCCATTCAATGTGTTCATGGCTGATCATCCTCAATTAGAACCCCATTCCTGCCTTCTCCACATATCACGTGACTCTGCTATCTTTAAGAGATCTATCTAACTCTTTCTTGAAAGCATCCAGAGAATTGGCCTCCACTGTCTTCTGAGGCAGAACATTCCATAGATCCACAACTCTCTGGGTGAGAAAGTTTTTCCTGTACTCCATTCTAAATAGCCTAGCCCTTATTGTTAAACTGTGGCATCTGGTTCTGGACTCCCCCAACATCAGGAACATGTTTCCTGCCTCTAGCATGTCCAATCCCTTAATAATCTTATACGTTTCAGTCAGATCCCCTCTCATCCTTCCAACTTCCAGTGTATACAAGCCCATTTGCTCCAATCTTTCAACATATGACAGTCCCGCCATCCCGGGAATTAACCTCGTAAACCTACGCTGCACTCCCTCAATAGCAAGAATGTCCTTCCTCAAATTTGGAGACCAAAGCTGAACACAATACTCCAGGTGGGGTGTCACCAGGGCCCTGTACAACTGCAGAAGGACATCTTTGCTCCTATACTCAACTCCCCTTGTTATGAAGGCCAACATGCCATTAGCTTTCTTCACTGCCTGCTGTACCTGCATGCTTACTTTCAGTGACTGATGTACATAAACTCCTAGATCTCATTGTACTTCCCCTTTTCCTAACTTGACTCCATTCAGATAGTAACCTGCCTTCCTGTTCTTGCCACTGAAGTGGATAACCTCACATTTATCCACATTAAACTGCATCTGCCATGCATCTGCCCACTCAACCAACCTGTCCAAGTCACCCTGCATTCTCCTAACATCCTCCTCATATTTCACACTGCCACCCAGCTTTGTGTCAACTGCAAATTTTCTAATGTTACTTTTAATCTCTTCATCTAAATCATTAATGTATATTGTAAATAACTGCGGTCCCAGCACTGAGCCTTGTGGTACCCCACTAGTCACTGCCTGCCATTCTGAAAAGGACCCGTTAATCCCTACTCTGTTTCCTGTCTGCCAACCAATTTTCTATCCATGTTAGTACCCTACCCCCAATACCAGGAAAATGTATGTATGAAAATCCTGGGAGATCAGCAGTTTCTAAGATATTCAAGCCATCCCATCTGGTAATAACAAACTTTCCATGGTGAATGCCACTTAGATCATATTTTTTCCCCCATTTTGATGTTTGGTCTGAACCACAACTGAAACTCTTGACCACGTCTGCATGCTTTTATGCACTGAGTTGCTGCCACGTAATTGGCTAATTAGATATTTGCATTAATGAGCTGGTATACACGTAGCTCATAAGGTGTAGTGACACTGGTATAAACTGTATCCTTCATCAATGAATTCCTCGGTCATTGGGCACAGTTTCTCTTTAGTTATTTGGGATATGCCTCTTGTAGACTGGAACATTTATCAAACTTCCTCTTGACCTTGTGGAGTTAAAGACAACGGGTTCCTTTGATGTCCCCTGTCCAGATCCTGCACTTCTCTTTCCAGCAGCACTGGAGAGTGCCTTTATCAAATAAACTTCAACAGTTCAAGATAATAGCACATTACAACCTTCTCAAAGTCTGGTCTTTGCCACAGCTTGATGGAAATCAATCTCTCTTCCAGGATTGTTACAAGAATTGTAATGATCTGAAGGTGTCTGGTTAAATTTAGTAGAGAGAATAATAAATCTCATTTACCAACTGCTCCCCTATACTAACGTACTTATCAGAGTTCCAAACTTATGCCACATAACATAGAACACAGAACAGTACGGTATAGTACAGACCTTTGGGCCACTGTCTTTTAACTTACTCCAAGATCAATCTAATGCTTACCTCTAACACAGCCCTCCATTTTCCTTTCATCCCTGTGCTATCTTGGAGTCTCTTAAATGTCCCTAACCTATCTGTGTATACCACCACCCTGGCAACACATTCCATGCAGAAACCTACCTCTGACTTCACCCCTCTACTTAGCTTCAATCACCTTAAAATTATGCTCTGTCATATTAGCCCTTTCTGCTTTGGGAGAAAAAGGTGCTAGCTGTCTACTCTCTCTGTGGCTCTTATCATCTTATGCACCTCTATCAATTCACCTCTCATCCTCTTTCGCTTCAAAGGGAGAAGCCCTACTTCACTCAAACTTTCCTCATAAGTTATTTTCTCTGTTTCAAGCAGCATCCCGGTACATCTCCTCTGCACCTTCTCTATAGCTTCCACATCCTTCCTTTAATGAGGCAACGAGGGCTGAACACAATACTCCAAGTGTGGTCTAACCAGGGATTTGTAAAATCACAACATTACCTTAGAGCACTTGAATTAAATCACATTACTAATGAAGGCATCACACCATACACCTTTGTTAGTCATCCTACAAAGGTAGGTGACTTTAAAGTATCAGTGAATGTGGACTTCAACATTCCTTTGTTCCTCCACGACTTCCAGCAATTTAGCCATTGAAAATGTAGAAACATTGCAGCACATTCAGAGACACTTTTCCATTTCTTCCATCTCACTTGCAGAGGGAGGTGATATATAGCCTAACACCCACTTACATAGCACTGCAGCAGACTTGACAGTGTTGATGACCATGTGCCAGGCTCAGTGTCTAGAGAAACAGGTTGTACTGACAGAGGGGTCCATGTTACATGGGGAAGGGCAACATATGAATCTAAATCACTATGGAACATGCAAAGCATGTGCATCCTTGTCATGCCCAGCTCTTCTTCAAGCCAAAACCTCTACTGTCTTATGGAACACAAATTGTTTAAAATGACCTCTTTCGCCTGCCCCTCTAATCAGCATCACGTGGCCAAACGTCCTAACCATTTAGATGCACAAATAAACAAAAGGTATGAGCTTCCCAAGTCCTAGCTTTGGCTTTGCATCTAGCAGCTGTAGTCACCAGTACTCATGGCACTTCATGGGCAGGATGTGTCTGTTTTGAGATGGGATATGCACATGCTGAAGTATGACATGCTAGTGGAATGCAGACTATTTCGACGGGAAGGGTAGTCCCCTGAGAGTCCCCAAGCTGGTAAAGAGTATAGTGCAATATCCTGTGGACAACTGATCTCCAGAGAGAACATGAGGCTGCTTGGAAGTCTGTCTGAATGTCTGTGTATGAGATGCCCATGAACATGGTTTTCCTAGACCTTGGAGCTTAACTTCTCCAGTCTAGAAATAATGACCAAAGCTACATTCAGCCTTGGTGAGGTTTCTGATGGCTGAGGTCACAGCTTCTGTTAGGCTACAGTCAGAGCCCACCTATTGTACCAGTAATGCAGAGAAAACCCAAAACTCTGCCATGTAAACCCAGCTTACTCCAATGTAGACTCAGAGGGACTTTGGAGACTTTGCAAGAGTCTTACCAATCTATCATTCCAAACTGAGGAGACAGTGGTTTCAAGAAGTATAAATTTCCTGTTCTCTGTCAGCATGTTACTGTTTGTAACCCACTATTGCCACTCCAGTGGTATCCTTCGTAAAGTAGTTCCACCAGCAGCCACTCAAGGTAACATAATGCCACCCAAAAGTACAGCATAGACAATATATCTAAAGCTGGACATGGATACGTTACACAGCAGCTCATAGTTTTCTCCCCTCCAGAAAAGCAAACATTCATTAGCTTGGCTATACCTTGTTACATTATTCAATAAAGTGGGATATGGGAAAGAAATATGGAGAAGGTATGGACAGGTGCAAGATTTGCATTAAGTATGCACAAGGGTGATAAAAATGATTGAATTGGTTTGCCTTTTATAGATTTATGGAAGTATTTAGTATAAATAACTTAGTTCTAGCTTTCATGATTTGCTTAGATAGGTTTACAGAGACAACATCACTACAGAGACTCCACATTTGTTTGTTTTTCACTCCTATTTATAACTGAAGAGCCTATGTCATGCCACTCTACAGTGCATATAACTCCAACACTACAGTAATGGGGACAGGTCCAACATGGTAGACGAGTGAGAATATTGGAAAGGGAAATACATAACACACTCACTTGCAACTGTAACTTCTTGTTCAGTTTACAAGTTTTCCAAAGTTTATACCCATAACATCAACCACACAGTACTCTCACTACACATTGAATAATTTCATTACAGAACATAATCAAATTTGCCAAATGCTATGTGCTAGAAATTGAGATGCAAAATATGGTCTTAATCAATGTTAACTATCATAAATATCCCTTAACAATAAGGATTCCCAAACTTTTTTAGGCGTGGACTCCTACCATTAACCGAGAGGTCCATGTTGGGAACCCTTGCTTTACAGTATTACCAGGAGGCTAGTGAATCTTTTATCAAGCTGTGTTTTTTGGAACAGAACCCAATCAATATAAACCTCATGCCCTTTAGGAAATTCAATTATTTCTTCATGAAGTTACAGATCTAAGTAAATTACCTTAGGGTGCATGCAAAACAGTGCGAATCACACAAAAGATATCACTGGCACTTTTCAATTGTTGTTTGTTTCACTTTCAGCAGAATGAATTATTGCTGCACTTTAGCTCGGCTTCATTATCATTGATGTGGCAGTTCTTGGCCGGATTTTCCAGCCAAATTAAGGAAGTCAAGTTCAGCAGAGTAAAAGGAGGAAGATCACGTAGATTTGCTACAATTTGATTTCAACTGTGAATGTGCCTTTACTGTGATGGACGTGATAAACAAATTTGCTTTCATTTCTTCCCCCGCAAATCAATTTTGCTAAGCATTTTTTATTAAGGCGCTTCTATTTCTTGGAAGGAAGCAGATATTAACTGATAGAAAGCAGGCAAGTTTTTTTGTTGTTTCTCCATTTAAATGTCACTCAATTTTGTTTAGTGGGAACATTTATTTCCAGCGAAAAATGCATTGTTAAGCCAGACAGACAGATATAAACATTTGCGTAAAAGCAGTGTATTAGTGACATCCTGAGCATTTTACTCATTTACAAAGGTCAACCATCCAAAAAAAAAGTTCATCCCACACAGGACTTAACAAGCTCAATTAGCTGAAGACACGTCCTATGAACATCAGGCCACACACAGAAGGAGTCATAGAAAAGTACAGTAAAGAAACAGGCCCTTTGACGCATCTAGCCCATGCTGAACTATTTATACTGCCTACTCCCATCGACCTTCACTGAGCTGATAGTCCTCCATACCCCTACCATCCATGTACCTGTCCAAACTTCTCTTAAATGTTGAAATCAAGCTTGCATGCATCACTTGCAAAGGCAGCTCATTCCACACACTCACCACTCTCTGAGTGAATAAGTTTCCCCTCATGTTCCCCATAAACATTTCACCTTTCACCATTAACTCATGACCTCTTGTTGTAGTTCCACCCAACCTCAGTGGAAAAAACATGCTTGCATTTACCGCATCTATAGCCCTCATAATTTTGTATACCCATATCAAATCTCCCCTCAATCTTCAATGTTCCAAGGAATAGAGCCTTTGATCGTTTTCCTGTTACTCAGTCTTTTCTTATAACTCAGGTCCACCAGTCCTGGCAACATCCTTAAAAATTGTCTTGAAGTGTCCTGAAGATCTTAAGTTGTGCAGGAATTGCAAGCAACAAGTTTTAATATCTGATTCGGATAAGATTTCTATTCCCTCTTTTACAATCGAGTTAATATCTTGTAAATGTAAACTACTGAGTTCAGTTTATTCTTCTAAACCCCAACTCACAGGGATCCCTGGTCCCCACTGTCCCCTTTGAATTGATTTTTTGTATTCTGAACAACCGGATTAACATCTCTCCCCTCCCTGCTTAGAATTCCCCTATGGATCTGCTTCTGGACTCTCTCTTATTTACCCTGTGCATTAGGCAAACACCTCCTGCATTTACAGCAGTATACATTCTAAAGACTTGCATTAGCCTTTCCTGACTGTACCTGGTTCTGGCCAGCTACAAATTAACTATGCGTCTATCAACGGCAGGTAACTGCTACAGCCAAAAGAAGCTATCGGTTAAGCACAGTTGATTAAAATGGGAATTTACTTCATGCTAAATCCAAAACTGTTGCATTTGAGTAAGAAATGTTAGAAAGAAAGAATAGAGATTTTGTTTTAATTTATTTTGGGGGATCAGAGTTGTGTCATACGTGGATCTTAGTTCTGTTCTTGTGTTCTGGGCAACTGTGTAATTAGGAAGCAATTCCAGTTGTTTGAGTTCAAGCCTTGGGTTTCCATATGGAAGGGGCAGTTGGAGTCACTCTGGGGTATTAGGGGAGATGAGAGTCCCCGGCACAGCCACCTCACAGGCAGAGAGAGATCAGGAAAAGAAGGAAGAGGCGGAAAGTGCAGACTCTGCACTGCGTGCTCAGCACTGGAATGAATGGGAGTTACCATGCTTTGAAGGAGCACAGTCCTGATCATGGCATCAATACTGTGCAGGGCACACCAGCACTTAGTAGAAATGCAGTTGTTATTGGAGATTCCATAGTTCAGAGCACAAAGCTTGACTAGAATGAATAGCAAAGATGTAATGTTGATGCTTTATAAAGCACTGGTGAGACCTCACTTGGAGTATTGTGAGCAGTTTAAGGCCTCTTCCTCTAAGAAAGGATGTGCTGACATTGGAGAGGGTTCAAAAGAGGTTCACAAAAATGATTCCAGGATTGAAAGGCTTGTCATATGAGAAGAATTTGATGAGAAGGAAATGGATCAGACTTAATGAAATAGCGAAGCAGACTCGATGGATGAAATGGCCTAATATCTACTCCTATATCTTACGGTTTTATGGCCTTGAAAGGTAATTCCATAGCTATCACCATGAGGCCCACGGGTGTGTTGCCTCTCTGGTGTCAGGATAAAGGACAGTGTGTGGAATGTTCTGCAGGGGGTAGAAAATGAATCCGAAACGGTGGCACCGAACAGTACCAATGATAAAGATAGAACGACTATTAAGTTTCCAGAGTCAGATGTATGGAAGAGCCTAAAAAGACCTCAAATCAGTCATCTCTAGACTACCTCTAGTAACACATGCTCGTAAAAATGGAAATAGGCAGAACAGAAGAATCTTTTCCTGGTTTGAAGGAAGGTGCGGGAGGAAGTGTTTCAGATTCTCAGAGTTGTTCTGGGAATTGGAAACTTCTAATCAAAAGGGATAGGTTGCATCTCAGCAGAACTATGGAAAACATCCTCTCTGGAAGGTCCATTAATATGGATGAACAGGACTTAATATTTGTGAGGTGGAAGTATATGTGGAAATATGATCTAGTGGCAATAATAGACATGCATCTTAAAAATGGTGATGACAAGTTGCTTAATATTCATTGGCTGATGTGAATAATGGGAGATCTTTAATTACACATCAGGAATCTACATTCCACAAGGGATAAAGATAGGGAAATCAAGGCAAAAGATTCTTTCCTGGCACGGAGATAGAGAAAACGATGAAACAGCGCTCACATCAACAATGCTTCAAGAGGTTGGTAATGACGAGATTGAACTCCTGCCTCAGCAAGGACCTGGACCCATTGCAATTTGCCTATCATCACAATAGGTCAACTGCAGATGCAATCTCAATGGCTCTCTACACAGTTTTAGACCACCTGGACAACACAAGCACCTACGTCAGGATGCTGTTCATCAGCTCAGCATTTAATACCATCATTCCCACAATCCTGATTGAGAATTTACAGAGCCTAGGCCTCTGTGCGGACTGGTGATAACAACTCCTCGCTGACG